>NC_134530.1:113055501-113361673 GCF_050624435.1 Tenrec ecaudatus
ACAGCCCGTGGGAAGAGGCAGAGTGCATGAGATAGAGCGGCAATGGAAGGTGTGAGAGGGAAACTGGATTTGTGTTCGTTTGAGAGGCCAAAAGAAGGACTTATGGTGTTACGAGCCTCAATTCGAAGGTTTTGAACAAAGGAAACAAGGTTATGGCATCATATTACTTATGTTCATTTGGTTATGTCTTAATATTTTTAATAGAATAGTTTTAAATTTGAAGAGAAACTGTGGCGATAGTGCAGAGCTTCCTTACACCACAGGCACGGTCGCCTATTGTTAACCTCTGATACTTGTCATCATTAATTCAGTACTTCATTTATTCAGAATTCCTTAGACTGTATTCACTGTACATCTTTGTTCCATGATCCCATTCAAGGCGTCACTTTGCATTCAGTGGTCAACTATTCTTGGGCTGCTCTTGAATGTGAATGTTTCTTAGACCTTACTCATGCTTGATGTCCTAGAGAGTTTTATGAATATCAGGTTTTTAATAGAAATTCATTCAAGTTGGTTTTGTCTGGTGTTTATTCTCATGTTACCACAGGCGTTATGAGTTTGGGGGAGTAAATCCAGAGAGAGAGAGATTGCCGTTCTCATCCAAAGAGTACATACTATTAGCATAACCGATTACTGTTGACGTTAATCTTGGTCACCTGATTGAGGTAGCTTTTGTCAGGTTTTGTCACTCAAGCATTATCCCTTTTTTCCCTCTCATTCATCAGTACAGTGTTTGGGAGAGACTCTCTATTAATAGCTCATACTTAGGAGATTTGTCTATTCTTTACCAGTAATTCAGAAATTAATTTACAGCATGGACTCATAAACACTTATTTTATTCTTTATATTATTTATTTTGTGGTTCATTTTATTTTCAACTATGGTCACTAGGAATTATTTTATTTGACTTCTGTGTCCCTTTGAAATACCTTCATTAGTGTTTGAATATAGATAGATAGATGGATGGATGGGTGGATAGATAGATAGATACATAGATACATAGATACATAGATAGATGGACAGAGAAACACCTCCCTTCTTTATGCTGAATTCCATTCCTTGCCCTGACTTTAGAATCAGTCATTCCTCCAAGGGACCTAGGTTTCTGTACTGAGTAATTATATTAGGAACAAAGAGCTGGGTTCTAGTATACTGATTACTACTGGATTATAGCTATCTCTATGACTTCTTCGGGAGCAAAGACATATACATCCATATGTGTGTGTAATCTTTTTTAAGAAGCTATCACTGACTACTGTGCTGTCTATAAGACTATAGAAGAAAGGGAAACGGTTAGGAGGATCTGGTAGATTCCAAAAGATGGTGGTTTGAAATGGATGAGTTCAATTATCTATCTGTTCCGAGAGTACAGATATTCCTATACTTTGGTTAGGAAACCAATATACAAAATGCTTAAATGCTTATATGCAGCAATGTGTAAAGATTTAAGATAGTGATATTAATATGACTATACTTTTATATTCCTCTCCATGAGCCATTTACTAGCATTACTGAGATGGTTAAAAACAAGAATGGAATTAGGGAGCCCAGGAATGAGAAAAATTAGGCTTAACATTTTAGCCATAGTGATATACACATTAGCTGCATTTGGAAGACAACTTAATAGAGGATCAACAAACTGAAATTTAAAAGTGAATAAAAAGAGGAACTAATCAAAAATGAGCTCATACTCTGTAACCATGCTGAAGATGGTAGTGTTCCTAAAAATAATGGCTTTTAGAAATGGAATTTATTTGAAAGAAAACATGAGTGCTATTTTAATAAATAACTTTGTGGCAATATAAAGTTTTAAAAGTGTACTTAAATGGGAATATTTAGTTTCTTCTTCATAAGAATGAGGTCTCAATAAGAAACTTCTTAAGAATCTAGTATTTTAAAGTGTATGGTTTAAATAGCTGAACTATAAATGTTAGATAAATTGGTACCGCTTGCACAGCAAACTTTGTTCATTCATTTTATATGCACATGTATCCTAAAAGCATAAGAATGTCATATTTTCCAGGCTCATCGTGACCGGCAATACTCATTACTGATCGTAATTGACACTGGCACTTATGGAGGGGACCAAGTGGTTCATAGTTTTGTTCTTTTTCTCCTTCCACCTGTAGAAAAACAGAGGGATTGTAAATGCCTGACCTGTTATGGTCAAGCTTTATATTTCATTTATTATGAAAAATAGATTGAGACAATGGAGTTGTCGTGCATTACTACATTAGCTGCAGAGATCTAGTTAACGTTTAATAATGTTTACATATCTGACATGAAAAGCCATGGATTGACTTGATAATGTCTAACAGCTGCTCAGACCCAGTACTTCAAAGGAAGTGGATTAAAAAGGAATTCTTTAATAGAGTACTTCACACGCTAACAGCCTTTACAGGAACCAGTGAAATGGATTACATTTTGCAGATAAATTCTGAAATTCATCTAAGAAACTTGCATAGGCTCTACTGCTGTGCAAGTGTAATAGGGAACTAAATGAGATAATAAATGTATATACTTTGCCAATTGTACATTTAAGGGTATTAATATGATCAATCATTGGCTCCTCTAAAATTTGTTTTTGTAAAGTAGTGCTAGAAATCATTTTAAAATTCCATACTTTTGAAGACTTTGGGGTTTAAAAATCCCCTTGAGCACACATTATTCATTTAATCTTTATAAAAGCTTCATAATATTAGATAGATACTAAACATAATTGAAGGAACTAAAATTTGAGCAAATTAAATAATTGCCCCTAAATCAACCAAGGAATAAATGAAGGGCCAAGACTGGCAACCAACTTTTTGACTTTCACACCAATACATTTACACCTAAGCTGTTTTATTGGTATTCAAAATGAATAAGGGCATAACATATAATTAACCACCCAGAGCTTCAATTTTCTCAGCTGAAAAATAGAGCTAACAGTAACTCTTCTATCTGATTCACAAATTATAATCGAATGTGAATTAATTTCCCAAGCCATATGAATTATCATTTCATAAAACTGCTTACAGATTATTTAATTTTTAAGAGCCCTTTTTACTCTACATAGATGCATTTGAATCTAAATTGCTAGTAATGTGTGATTTTGAAAGTTGACCGAAGAGTAATCTATACTCCTGATCTAAATGCAATAAATCTTCTTCAGTTTACACTATCAATTTTAAGATTTTCCCTGTGATTTTTTTGTCCGATTTTTTAAAGAACATTTTATTGGGGGCTCTTACAGCTCTTACGACAACCCATACATCAATTGTACCAAGCATACCTATACATATATGACCACCATTACTTTTTAAGCATTTACATTCTATTCTAGCCATTGGTGTAATTTGCTTTTTTGTTGTTGTAGCTTATACTTTTCATAAGTGGCTCAAGCAATTATTATAATGAGGTCATTTGAACATTTAAATGAAAATTTAATACATGTTTCAAATGTCGTACGTTACTTCATGAGTGACTGCTATGTAGCTCTTTGCAGAAGATATTGAAGGCTATCTCCTAAGACTGAACAACCTAAAGGAAGAGCGTGTGAGAGGAAGTAAAGCGAACAGGTTTGAAACAAGGGAATAGTGTCAGAGAGAGGCAGGCATGCTGCTAGTCAATGGGGTTATTATTTGATCTTCCGAGTGGCATCATCCATAAGTCCTACAAAAAATAAAAATACATAGGCAGCTTTTGTTTCGTTTTTGTTTTAGTCTTCATAAGACAGAGACATTTGAATAGCAGGAGCTAAATCACACATGCTAGTAAGAACTCTTTTTCTTCACTGGGCATGTCAGAGGAAGCACCGTGCCACGTGGTTTGAAATACAACCATACACCTCATCCGAAGACCAAAACAAGCAGCAGATGGTGGCATATTTTAAAGCGTTCATGCTAAGAAAACACATGTGTATGGAGTAAAATCACAGACTAGTAATATCCTGAAGGCCAAGAGATAACGAAGAGTTTAACAAGCATGAGACTCAAATTGGAATAATCATAGTCTTTCATTTTCAACAAATTGGGTGGGTTTTACAAGTACTTCTTAAGTCACACCAACCTGTAGTTTAACACAGGCTTATAATAACAGGGAGAAAAATGCATTTATAAGCTGCACACCACCCTAGGCTGATGTGATTTGTGAAATTATTTATGATATTGAATTATTTCAAAGTAGACATATGATGTAAAGCATGACTGATGTTTCATACCCTGTTTTAATTGAAAATAATATAAGCAAATGCACTTAAAAAGCTGCTATTATTTAATGTCTGCTTGATCTGATTTTAAAAAATAACTTTTATTTTTCTTTTATACAAAATGAAACATGAGCACACCATTATGTAACTGCTGCCTAAGTTCATCACTAGAAATTGTCAACCCACTGAGAATAAAGTCCAGCCAAGTTGATATATAACCTTAAGCAAAGACAGCAGTGTCGCTCTCCCCTTCCCCACTGGTGTGCAACCCTGCCACACGACGTTAGTGAACAAACAGTCAAATAGCACATTCTTTTTTTTTAAACTGTGGTTACAAATGAAAAATAACAAGATAGTCAAGAATGAGAAATTGGTGCAGCATGTTAAAATATTTCCAGAAATACTATTATTTCTCCCACTGGTGAGAAATTAGGTTTTCAACTTGTTTTCTATTTAACAGAACGATGAACTCATGTGTGTATTCATGTTGAGTACAAAAGAGACTTCTCTGAACATTGTCCATAATTGCTAAAATTCAGGCTTCTGTGTTATACAGAATTATTTCAACGATAGTTTTCCCCTTTTAGGATGCTCAAAAAAATTTCTACCAATATGAATATAAGAAATGCCAATACATTGTTGTTCTTGGGTGCCGTTAAGTCAGTTCTGACTCACAGTGAACCTACACACACACACACACACACAAAAAAAACACCGCCCAGTCTTATGATGCCCTCACAGTTATGTCAGCCACTCAGGTACTGTGTCAGTCCGTCTTGTTAAGAACCTCTGTCTTTCTCACTGTTCCTCTACTATCCCACACATGATATCCTTCCCCAGGAACTGGTCTCTCAGGACAACATGTGGGAAGTACATGAGATGAAGTCTCACCATCCTTGCCTCTAAGGAGCATTCTGGTTGTGCCTCTTCAAAGACAGATTTGTTTGTTCTTTTGTCAGTCCATGGTACTTTCAATATTCCTTACCAACGTCATAATTCAAATGCATACATTGTTCTTCAACCTTCCTTATTTGGTGTCCAATTTTCACATAAATTTGAGGCAATTGGAAATACCATGACTTGGGTCAGGTTCGCCTCTATCTTAAAAGTAACTTCCTTGCTTTCTAACACTTTAAAGAAGTCTAGTGCATCAGATTTACCCAGTGCAATGTGTCATTTGATCTCTTATCTGCTTTTTTGGATATTGATTATAGATGCGAGACAAAATACTTGGTAATTTCAATCTTTCCTCCCTTTACCATGACATTATCTATTGGTCCAGTTATGAGGATTTGATTTTCTTTACATTGACTTGTAATCTACACCAAAGGCTGCAATTATTGATCTTCATCAGCAAGGGCTTCTCGTCCTCCTCACTTTTGGAAAGCAAAGTTGTGTCATGTATATAAGCCTTCCTCCAAGTTTGATGCTGCGTTATCCTCCCCATGATCAGCTTCTTTGTTTATGTGCTCAGCACATGGGTGGAATATGGTAAGAGGATACACACCTAATGTACACCTTCCCTGGTTGTAAATTATGCATTATTTTCTTGCCCTATTTTCACAACTGCCTTTTGATCCATGTATAGGTTCGACATGAGCACGAGGATGTGTTCTAGGATTCCAATCTTCTCAAGTTATCCATAGTTTGTTATAATCCACACAGTCCCCAAGTAAACATCTTTCTGGTATTCTCTGCTTTAAAAGAAAGCATCAGCTGTCAGCAATGGAATTCCTTGTTCCATGCCCTCTTCTCAATCCAACCTGCCTCTCTGGAAGCTCCTAGTCAACGTACTGCTGAATCCATTGTTGGATGGTTTGCCACACAAGTTTACCTGCATGTGGTATTGTTCTGTAGTTAAACATTCTGTTGGGTCACCTTTCTCTGGAATAGGTACAGACATGACTCTTCCAGCTGTCTGGTCAAGTAACTGTCTTCTAAACACCCTGGCATAGATGAGAGAGTGCATCCAGTGATTCAGAAATATTTCGATCGGTCTTCTATCAGTAGTTGAAGCCTTGTTTTTGACTAATGCTTTCAGTGCAGCTTGAACTTCTCCTGAGTCAACATACATGGCTGAAAAAAATGACAGCATCATTATTTCACTTTTAGTCTATTACTCATCAAAGTAAGCTCTGGTTATTTGGTTAACTCCAAATTTAGTTAAAAGTTCTAATTCCATCATTTGGAGGAAACTAAAACATTCTGAAAATGTATTGCTCTTAATCCTAGAATTATACCAATTCCATCCTGTCTACCTTAATATTGTACTTTATCATTTTTCAACAAATTTCCTTGGGTAAGACTTTTAGGAAATTGTGCTAGAATAGCAGTGTGAACTAAAGATATTGTCATCACTGGGCGAGGCCACATAAGGCAACATTTGCTCATATTCTTCTCCGCATTCTCCTTTCGTGCTTTATTTCACTTATTTTCCATCTCAGCCCTTGAGGTCTTATGCACTTTCTGTGCTGGAGAATGCTTTGGGAGCTCACAATCCACCCAAAAGTCCAATGGAAATTTATCCAAATATTTCTAACAAGCACAGGATTCTCACTAAAAGGAATTCTCAGGGTGACTTTCCCCGCGCAATTGTATTACTTAGCGCACGACTTAGGTCAGACACATAAACTCCACAGATGCTTTTCACTGTATGCCTTGCGGTTCGGTGTCATCGGGTGGCTTGCTCCTCCTACTGACCAAGTACAACAGAACCGACCGCTACCGGCTGCTATACCATCCTCACGCTGGTCAGTGTGCTGGAGCTCATGGTTCCGGCCTTTTTCTGGGTCAGTGCATCTCGTCAAGGGTCTCCTTATTTTCAGGATCCTTCACTTTACCAAACACGATGGTCTTTTCTAGGGACTAGTCTCTCCTGATAACATGGCCCCACAATAGGAGAGATGTTCAACTTTCCTCACTTCCAAGGAACATTTTGGCTGTACTTCTTCCAAGTCATGTTTGTCCTTCGGAAAGTCCATGATACTTTCCATATTTACCACCTGCAACATAATACAAGTTTATGGATTATTCTATCGTTTTCTTTATTAATTTTTCCACTGTTCACGCACATATGAGAGGCTTGGAAATGCGAGTGCTTTGATCAGGCACTCTTAGTCTACACCGACACTTTAAAGATTTCTTTCTCTCTCTTTTTTTAAGGCAGCCATTTCAGTTGTATTAGAACAGCCCAAGAGATGCACATTAGTCTCTCTCTTTATATTTGGAAAGTGATAAGATGGGGTTCAACATCACAGACTGCGCCTTAAAGTAATTTGCATTAACTAGCCACAGAGGAACCCCACTGGTTCTTACGCAGCAGACGTACCCTGTACAGTACATAATCTGATTTCTTCACGGCTGATTCCATGATCACTGATTGTGGATGCAAGCAAGATGAAATCCTCAACAATTTCAATCTCCTCTCCCTTACCATAATGTTATCTATTGTCTCAGTTATGAAATTGTTGGTTTCCTTTGTGTTAAATTGCAATTCATACAGAAGGCTGTGATGCTTGAACTTGGTCAGCAAGTACTTCAAGTCCCCACCCCCCCTACTTTCAGCATGTAAAGTTTAGTCACCTACCAATGGAGGTCATTAATAAGTCTCCCTCTAATCCTGATCTCGTTTTCTCCGTATGGCCCACCCAGCTTCTCAGACCATCTGCACAGCATATGAATTGAATAAATATAATGAGAGGATGTAACCCTGACACACACCTTTCCTGATTTCAAGCCATGTAATAGACCTTATTGTGTTCCAATGACTGCCGCACGAGTCTACGTACAGCTTCTGCATAAGTACAATGAAGTACTCGGGAATTCCCATTTTTTTCTTAATGCTATCCGTATTTTGTTATGATCCACACTAGACTGTCTTGGCCTAATCAAAGAAACACAAGTAAACACAATTCTGGCATTCTCTATTTAGACCAAGATCCATCTGATATCAACAATGACATTGCTTGTTTTATGTCCTCTTCTTTCTCTGGCTTGAAGTCCTGGCAGCTCCCTCTGATTTACTGTTTGAATTAGTTTGGATTTGTCTTCAGGAAACTTCCCTTGCATGTGATCTTAATGTTATTGCTCAATACTGTCCATATTCTGCTGAGTGACCTTACTGGGAATGGGCACAAATCTGGATCTCTCAAAGTTAGTTGGCCAGCTAGCTGTCTTCCAAATTTCTTGTCATAGACAGTGGATGCATCCAGTGCCTCATCAGCTTATTAAAACATGTTGATTGGTATTCTGTCAATTCTTGGAGCTTTGTGCTTTCTTGGTGCTTCTATTGCACCTTGGACTTTTCCCTCAAGTACCATTGGTCCTTGTTCCTCCTTGTTCATTTTTTTCAAATGGCTGAATATCTCCAGTACTCTCTGCAACGGTGACCATGTCATTTCCATCCTCTGCGATGCTTTCTCCATTGTTCATTATTTTGCCCATAAAATATTTTCATGTTCCAACTCAAGGCTTGTTTTTTACTTCACATCTTTGAGCTTGATATATGCTGAAGTCTCTTCCTTTTTTATGTTCTAATTCCAAGTTTTTGAACACTTTGAATACTTTACTTCGCCTTCTCTAGCTGTCCTTTGAAATTTTCTGGTTAGACCTTCTAGTTCATCATTTCTTCCATTTGCTTTTGCTGCTCTATGTTCAAGATCAAGTTTCATGGTCTTTTCTGGCACCCACTTTGATCCTGCTTCTTTCTTACCTGTTTTTTTTTAATGACCTTTCTTTCCTTCATGCTGATGTTCTTGAAGTCATCCCATACATCCTCAGGTCTTCTGTCATTTGTGATCAATGATACAAGAGTATCGTTGCTATATTTTCAACATTCAAGTGGGATATACTCAAGGTCATATTTTGGTTCTCATGGACTTAATTTTATTTTCTTCAATCCCAACCTTAATTTCCATATAAGCCACAGATGGTCTCTCCCATAGTCAGATTATGGCCCTGTTTGGCTGCTGAAATTGAGCTACTTTATATTTCTTCACACAAATGTATTCAATTTGATTCCTGTGTTTTCCACCTGCGGAAGTCAAATTGCATAGTCGACATGCATGTTATTGAAAAGATATTTGCAATAAAGAAAGTATTGGTCTTGTAAAATTCTATCATGAGATTCCCAGGTCCATTTATGTCACCAAAATGATATTTTTTTCTCTTTGTTTCCAACTTTTTCAGTTTTAACTGCAATAATTATCAATGCACCTTAATTGCATTTTTGATCATTTCAGACTGATGAATTTGGTAGAATTCTTCAATTTCTTCAGTCCTAGCTTTAGTGTTGGTACATGTATATGAATACTGATTGTAAAACTTTATTTTCTTGTATGTGTATTAATATTATCCTTTCGATACTTAGCTGGCCAGGGAGATACCATGATCATGAAGGTGGTTTTTTCCAGGGCGAGGCTCACCCATTGCACTCCGGATGTGCTGACCCCTGTGATTTCCCCAAATGTGGGAAACTCCACTGCATAATTTGTGGTAGTGGGGGACTCCATTCACAGTCTCCCCTGATAATGGTTTTCAAAAAGCAGGTCATAAGTGACTCTTTCAAGTATTTGTGCCTTTTTTATAAATATATTTTCTGTTTCCACGTTTTTATTCGTGTTACTTTGGTCTTCATATACGCTTCATTAATGTTCTATGAAAAAAATATTATCCTTTAACAGACAGCATTGTACTGCAAGACAAATCTTGAACTGTTCTTTTTTATGATAAACACAATGACATTTCTCTTTAACTTTTCATTTCTGGTACAACCAATCTTTAGATTATCTGGTTTAAATTGGCCAGTGCATCAATTTTAGCTCATTAATGCCTAGAAACATCTATCTTTATGGGTTCCAATTATTCTTGATAACTTCTGATTTTCCTAGATGCAGACATTGCACATTCCATGTTCTAATTATCAATAGATGTTTGCGACTGCTTCTTCTCATGTTGAGTCAAGCATCATGAGTACAGAAAGTCCTGACCGCTTTACTTCATCCACATCATTAGCCATAGTATTTTCAATTGCCTCACATGCACATGAAAGTTGAACAAGGAATACCAAAAAGAATTGATGCATTTAAATTGCAGTGTTGGCAAAGAATCTTGAAAATATCATGGACCGCTGAAAAGACAAACAGACCTGTCTTTGAAGAAACACAGCCACTGTGTTCCTTAGAGGCAAACACAACCAGACATTTTCTCACATACCTGGTACATGTGTTCAAGGGAGACTAGTCCCTGGACAAGTGCATTATGTTTGGTCAAGAGGAGGGCAGTGGGAAGGAGGCAGGCCCTCACGGAGATGGAAGGGCACAGTGGCTGCAATAATGGGTTCAAGCAAAGGAACAATTGTGAGGTTGGCACAGGACTGGGACGTGTTTTCTTTGGTTGGGAATAGGGTCACTATGGGTTCAAACGGACTTGGTACCGAATAAGAACAACTGCTTTGAGAAGACAGCTCATCGTCAGTCATATTTTGAGGGGCTTCCAACTTGCGTATATCTTCTGGCACAATCCTGACAGTGTTCTGCTGCCATTCATAAGACCCTCGGCGTATTTAACAAGGTTCCACTGCTTTTCATGATGTCTTTGGTGACTAAGCACTGGACTTATGATAGAAGAAGATAGAGCACACAGAGATGAGGGCTCATTCCTTCTTCCTAGAGCAGATGACAGGCGACAGTCACAGTGGCTTATTTCAAACTAGCTTATCCTGGTGTGATAACAGAGAATCGGGGTTTTCGACACCGAGATAGGGAAGATAGCAGGTTCCTTGAGGTTGAGCCCAGTGCTGGTAACAGAAGCAAAAGAGGATTCGCTGTCTCTTCTGGAGGCAAGAGCTAGAACTTTCCTGTGCTGTGAGCACTCCGATTAAAAGTGGCAAGGGTGCAGAAGAAGAAGGCTATCGTGCATCATGTACAAATGCTACATCCTCTAGCAGACATGAGATTTTTCCTGGGAAGTTTCTGAATTAGTCAGAGGTGTGTGAGTAGGGCTTTCAACGTTGATGTGGATGAAGGCTGAGTCTACAAAGAGTGTACTGTCACCGATGGCGTAGTGGGCTACAAATTGGGCTGTTGGATTAAGGTCATCAGTTTTAAACATGGGTTGCCCTCACATTTAGCAACTAGTCAAAAACTTCTGCTCACTAAAATAAAAGGTGGGCCTTTGTTCAATAGTCACAAGTATATTTGAATCACCTTTGAGTCACCTTTATGCTAAAAGAAAGCCTTAAACTCTCTTGACAATGATTTTTAAAATCTTGTTACTTTCACTTAATAGTTATAGCTGAAATGAAGCTCTGAAGCAATAAGGAAGACAAAAAGCATCCAAAACCTTTGAGAAAGTTGAATTATATTTTAGTACAACATAGACTTTTTTCTCAAATTGTCTTTCTTACCACCTAGATTTTTCCTAAGTACTAGAATTGTGTAATTATGGTGAAAATAGTGGCTAGGGATTAATGATTCCATTTATGGATCACTTACCTAGGCCTTTACCTGCCTATAATTCTATCTAAAATTTTGGCATTTACTTCCCTTTTCATTAACATGTATTATAGCACTTAAGTCGCTAAATATAATAATAGTAATTCTAATAGCTAACAATTTTGGATACTTACCAGGTGCTATGCATGTGATATACCATTTATAAGTATTTCATTCATTATGGAAAACCTGTAAATAGTTATATTATTATATCATTTTATTGTCAGGACCTACAAAAGGTTCAGTGAATTCTCTGACCTCACATAAAGCAAGGACTGAAACACAGTTTGTGAAGAACCTCCTAATAACTGCTATTCAGAATTGTCATATCGGTTTCAGTAATAGGAATGTCACTAGTGGTACATAGATAAGGAAATGATTTTCCATATTAATAGCTGTTGTGCTTTTATGTTACACCCACTGGGTAAATCGAAACTACATTCTCTAAGATCTCTTTCCCTGTGTATGACTGGTCAGAAGAGATTTTTGACTGAGAAGGACAGAACATACGGGAAGAGGCAGCTATGAGTCACGAAAGGCATGTGGTGGGATTCCGTGAGAGACAGACACACAGGTGTTGGCAGATTTTAGCTTGACCTCATGCTCTTCTGGTCGGTAACCGCCTGCTCTCTCGGGCTTTTGAGGAACAGAAAGGACAAAGTGAGGAGAATGTTTACAGAAGGGTGAGGCAACAGGAAGTAGACACTAGGTCAGAGATTTTAGAAAGGCTATGTGTAACAAGATTTTTTAAATGATTGTGACTTGAAAGTTAGGAAAATGAGATGCCATACGCGGCTGTGCTGGCTGTCTGAGTGTTGGTTTGATCTGGCTCACCTCTTCAATAGTTCACTTTGGCTTTTGTAATGCACAACACTGGGCTTCCCAAGTATGATGGATTTACCACTTCCTCACCAATAGGTGCTATTTGAGGTCAAGGAGCTGGGTATAATGATTTGGAAAATGTACGTCACCAGTGACAAAGTGCAGAGACAAGCAATACTCCAGTGTTCAGGAGCAAAGACCTAGAGAAAGAGTCTCCAAAGGGGGCTGTACAGAAGCACTCTCTGAGGAAGGAGAACCACGGGGAACATTGTTCTGGCTGCCAAGTAAAGCGTGCTGCCTGCTGGCCAGTGCGAGCTGCTCTGTTCCGTGGTGCACGGAAATAAAACAAGATGCGAGGTGAGAACTCACTAACAGGGAGTCGCGTTCTTACTATGAAAAGGAACTTAAGTCGTCAATGGTATAAGGATGAGAGTAAGTATAACAAAAAGTATCATTACTTCTCCCTAGAAGGTCCTTCCTTTCCTCCTTTACCCATCAAACTTGTACTCATCAGAGGAGACCCAGTTGGCATAGGACATACTCATATGTCAGAGGAGACAGACATATCTATAAAGTCTCTGCAACTCTCTCTGGAATCAGGACTTCCACCAGTCTCTGGGTCCCCTGCTCCCCCAGAATGTCCTAGGAATCCCCAGCATGACACTTGCTATAGTGACTTACAACTAACCTTTCCTGTATTTTTGACTCTTTTTTCCAGAGTGTGATCTCTGGGAAGCATGTGCTATGTGTTTTATTTGTGTTATGACAGTCTTGTATAAACAAGGGTAACTGGGTACATGAATGTGTTCATATAGAAGTAAAATAATATTGCTACATGATTATAGAAATCTTTGTTTTATAGGAATGCAAAAAGGTAAACTGATTTTTTGACATATCCTTTATCTATGATTATATACTCTGGTGTTTCCATCTCTGTAACATTTCAAGAATCTGTGCTCTTTGATTAATGCCAAATCAAAATGTCAGGGTGAGCGTTCATGACTTAAATTATGTTCCTTTTAAGTATTCTTTGAGATTTGGAACAAAAGTAAGTTTGAAGGGGCAAAATCAGGACTCTAGGTGGATAGGGTAAGGCTTCCCAATGATGTTAATAGGAGAGTCCTTTTATGGGAATGGCCAGATACATGTTGTGATGGGGATTCCTCAGTGTCCTTTTCCTAGGCTTTCTTCCGTTCCTGCAGCTTGCCTTTTCTTCCAGTTCCTCCAGAGTAGCCCTTTGTGATCATGGTGTGTCCGTCAAGGACATCTATCAGGATTAAGATTTGGAATCCCTCAACCGGTCACATAACCTTCGAACTGACCTTTCTGCCTTATTTATGTGGCCCAGGAAATTCTCTCAGAAGCCCCTGCTTTGATTGGACATTTTCACTCAAACAAGAATAAGACAAGCCGGCGTCTGCAGCCAGGCACCAGTCACACAGGGGTTTGAGCAAATTTTGTTTGTAAGAAATCTGTGCACAGTAGTGAAATGTTTTCACTTACTTTTGTACAGGAAGGGTCATTTGAAATAAAAATTTAAATGGACATTCTAATTGTATACCTATTATATGTGAGACATTTTGATAAGAGATAAAAAGCATACATATTCTTATAAGTTATGCTATACTACTGCTGTTATTTATTTAATCAACTGATTTCAGTTCATATCCTATACATTAGGAAACCCTGGTTCATAGCTGTCAAGCACACACACTCCAATAGATATGCTATGGAAGAACTAGATTGAATCATGATTGGCCTGAAAACGTGTAACACTTCCACTTTATGACACTGAATAGAAAGTGAGAAAACAAAGAAAGGGTTATGTAGCATGCCCTCTTCATGAATGCAATGACTGAACTACTTGGGTGAATATAATCATCTTTCAATGATCATTTTAAGAGAGAAGAAATAAATGAAAAATTCCTAGCTCATATCAAGTTTTGGAAACACTTCTATTTTTCAGTTTCTGCTAGTGACTCCCATGAGTTAGAAAAGAAAGGCTGGGACATATGGACTGAACCATGTCCCATCTTTCTGAAGCATCTTGAAGACATGGTTTAGAGAGACTAAGAATGTGTGCCTCCTCCACCCACCGGCTTCTTTCCACAAGGTGATGGAAGCGCTTCCAGTCCCTAGAGGTAAAGGATACCGTCCTTTTCCCTCACGTAAAATACGGCCAAGAAAAGTCACTTCTGGGGAGAAAATTCCAAAAGGCAGATACAATTTACCTTACTGTATCTGGGCTTTAATTGTATGATAAATGGCACAATATTGGTCCAAGAATGTTTGAGTCACAGCTATAACAAAGTTGAAGTGTTCTTCTGTACATTCTCTAGCCAATGTTTAAGCCAATAACAAATATTTATTGAACACCTACTATAAACTCAGCAACATCTATCCTGCTTTATTTCCCAGAGGAGGAGAATTAACCACTTCTGTGAAAATGTGAACCCTCTTTTTCATCTATTTATGCAAGCCATTTAAAGAAGGAGTCCAAGAAGCAATCACCACTGCATTTGCCTCGCATAAATTGGAAGAACCCACACTATAACAGAAGCTGCACCCCTTGATGAGCTCTCACTCAAATAACATATCTTGATATATAACAATAATTACAGATGTAATTGATAAGGTACTTACTGAGAGTGACCAAGCATTTAATAGACTCTCTAATTCTAAGACGCATGGCATGTATTATTGAGCATACATGTTCAGCATGAGTTCAAGCTTTATAATTCAATTAACATTAAAGATGATGCAAATCAAAATACTGTCACAGGTGAATGGCATTTTGATGTCCCTATTTCTGAACACAGAACAAAATATATTGACCCTATTATAAAGAAAAAATATCAATAAAACAGCAGGCCTCTGATAAACAGGTATAATTACCAGAAGGATCTGCCTAGTCGCACATCAGGACCACTGTCTTCATATATCTTATCCTGTTACATCATTATCAAATGAAGCAGTAATTCCAGAATAAGTAATAGAAGTCACACAGAGTACCGCATGGCTAAATATGTTCGT
Source organism: Tenrec ecaudatus (assembly GCF_050624435.1). Classification (NCBI taxonomy): domain Eukaryota; kingdom Metazoa; phylum Chordata; class Mammalia; order Afrosoricida; family Tenrecidae; genus Tenrec; species Tenrec ecaudatus. The sequence goes on from NC_134530.1 coordinate 113,071,039, forward strand.
CTTGGTGGGAAGACATTCATATGTCAGATCTAGAGCAGAATTATCCTGAAGTAATACCATACACATGTAACTGAAAACCCATCACGGGCCATGGACAGGGCATGTTCCTCCTGCGTCTGACATGCTTTTCACTTGAAGGAAAGGGCAGATCAGTCCATTTGAACATGGTACCTTTCGTCTTTGACTTTTCGTTTTTGTACGATTTTCTTTTGCAAAATCACAAGCCCTTAACAGGATGAATTGGGCCTTGCCACAAGAACTCCCTTTGCTTTTCAGGCAACTGGCAGTAGGGCGGATTTTTCTCCAGTGCTGTGATGGGGAGGCTAAGAGCAGCTTCGTGCTGAGCGGTGCAGTGCCTCCGGATGAGGACAGCAGGAGACCAGGCAGATCGCCAAGGCAGAGGAGAAGAGCCAAGATCACAGGCAAGACTGCAGAAGGAGATCCGTATGTAAAGGCAGATAAAGAAAATGGTCTGCTCCAAGCCCCAAGGTGCCCTATAAAGCCTGATGATTTGGGGGCTCACCCTCACTTGACCTGGGTTTCTACTGACTGGGAAGGAGCTTTGCTGAAAGGCCTTCTCCTGAGTCACCACTTTACATCATAATGGGTTTGGGAAAGTCTCATTGATAGAAATGGTTTGCAGGTGTATGGAGACCCTTGGATTGATTGATTGGTCTCTTACTGGCTGTCATACAGAGGAATCCTTCATTGAAAGAGATTTGGGCCAGTTTTTCTCAAAGCCGTTTCCTTTTTTAAAAGGACTCTCTTTGTCCCTTAGGATTAGTGCCACTGTCCTTCAGGCTGAGCAAAGATGGGGCATTTCAGTGTCACTCATCAGTCAAATGGTGACAAAAGGCAGCCACTTCCTGGCAGGATTTGGGGGCAAGGAGGCTGGGGGAGGACAGGAGGAAAAGCAGATCGTGGCAGGGGTTCTCATCACGTGTTGTTGGCTCTGAATGGAAGGAGTAGGAAGGGATGGGAAACTGGTCTTGAGTCGCCTCCAAGTCAGGGGAGTTCAGTCCTAGTTTGCTTATGAAACAGCTCTTCAGGAATTCACACTCCGCTTCCCATTTAACCTCTTGGACCCATGGCGACAGCCTACAGGAGTTTTTCTGGAGTTGCTCTTGTGAAAGTGCTGAGTTTGACACCGGCAGGAAAGAATTTGGGGTCAGAGTTACTATTTTAAACTTAGGCCTTTGGGATTTACAAAAGATGCTTCTGATACGCTAACACATCTGGAAGAGGCTCTGAGCGCTGTCTTGTAAGAGCGAGGCCCCCTCACTTGTATTACAGGTGAGGAAAACCAGGTCCAGGGAGATTAGCTGACTTTGTCTGGCACCTTCACAACTCATGATAACATCTTGCAATCTCCGAGGCAAGCAACTACTGCCAGAGCGTGTGTACGTGTGTGTGTGTGTGTGCGCGTGTGCGCGTGCGTGTGTATGAAGGGGGTGGGGGGCGCGCTTAACCCTCCAGTTTCTCCGACTCCTCCCAAGCTGGAGTTGATCTTGCAGGGGCTCTCTGTCTCTCCCACTTCCAGCTGAGAGTGTTTCCATTGCCACCAGATGAAAAGAGACATCCAAGGTCATCAGTCCATTTATTTCATTTATTTATTTTTCCTGTGAGGGTGGAGCTGGTGTTGGCTACTGAGCTTGTCTGATGGCCCAGAAATTACATGCATTCATTGCTTTCTTTTTAGTTAAAAGCATTTCTATCGCACATTTTCTTTGGCTCATTTTCAGGAGAAGGGGGAAAAAAGCAAGAAAGGAAAAGTCCCCTGTCTTTGCTAGCAGACTCTCCTTTGCTCTGCACGCTCTTTTATCATCTCTCTTGATTCACGGCCAATACCTGACTTCTTTTTGTACTTGGTGCCTTTTCTTCACCTAAGGAATCGGACTCAGTGTCCTTCCCGCTGGATCGCAGGCTGTGACTCCTTCATCTTTGTCTCCCAGGAGCGAAGGGAGGGGCTGCAGATCTTTTTTCTTTGATTGGCTCCAGCCCCAACAATATAACTTCCTTCACTCTTTGACCACTTTTGGACTATTACCCAGTTCTAAGCTTTTAAAAATGTAGGTTTTTAATGCAGCATCAGAACCATCTAAAGTTAAGGAGTGATCTGATACCTAATATGTATTCACAATTGCACAGATATATTTGCATCTGCATATACTGAAGCACAAATATATATATTATCAGGAAAAACCTTACTCTAGGGGGTTATGTTTGATTTTTTAAAGTGTAATAAGGACAAACCAAGATGAAACACAAACTCTGCAAAGCAACAAACAAGTCTTAAAGAGATTCCTTTTTATAGTTTTCTTTAGGCTGGCAGTTACATGACAGAACGCTTTCAATTTGGGTGATAACATATTATGAGTTCTCTTTACAATCTTGGTACATGATCTTGGTGTGGTAGAGGTAGATACAATGTCAACTTCTGAAGCAAAGGTAGATCATACTCAATATGTCCAGTTGATTTGCTATGAGTCCGCATCCCCTGCATGGCCATGAGTTTGAGTTTGAGTGTACGATGAGAGTAACTCGAATACGACGTGTTTCAATGGGAGGGCTAGGGCGAGACCTAGTCTCTGGCTTGGGCTCGAGCCCGAAAAGAGAGCGGCTTCCTATCTGGAGAGGCCAAGAGATGGAAAAACATGACCTGGAGCCAATCGGATATTATTTTAAAGTATGATGATATATTTTATTATATTTGGGGGCTGAGGGAATGGATTTCCAATGAAGGGTTCATTCTGGTGCTCCCTTTCACAGCGACAGAGTTCTGTGCCACCCAAAGCTCTCTGAAGCCATTAACACATGCTGATGGAGGCAGCCAAGGGGGAGGTTGCAGGCACTACTTACTCACAAGGCCTCTGCTTCAGCGGGTGGCACCCTGGCTTTCTGCTGGGGGCCAGGGAAGCTCACTCAGGCAGGCAGGAAGTACAAGAGGAGTGTCAGCCTGGCTCCCAGAGGGGTCACTGCATTATTTTTTACAGACTGTTATGGTTTGGAATAGAAAGTGGATAGACGGCTTTCGGGACAGAATCTTTTACCATTCAAGTTTCACTTTGTTTTTCCCTTGAAAAACTACTTTTCTGTGTTGTGTGCCACATTCAGACACAATCTTGCAAGTGACTGAATGTTTATTTACAACAATGAATTTGACAAATCATCGTGTCATTTAATTTGGCATTTCTCATTTCTTTGACAGTACTGGGCACTGGGTGTTGCTTGAAATGCGCTGCAGTTTAGTTTTCAAAAAATACATACGTGATAAGTACAGCATAGCGTGAAACCGCCATCTCTCTGTCTCAAACACATACATGCATGCACATGGTGCCTTCCTACACCGACTGCTCGCCGCCCTGACCGCTCATCCCTCTGATTCGTACAGCTATCCGTGAACTCTCAATGTGTGACATTTCTGTAATGGAAATTAAAATCCCAACCTCAACTGCCACTTGTTCTAAAGTGCCAGCACTTATCCTGCTTCCCGTGTGCTATGTCAGCATTCTGACGCTTCAACCTATCTTAAACATTGCATATCACTGGTGAGAACAGAAAGGAACACACACTCTGAAGAAAAGACTACAGGTTGTCTAAAAAGAAGAAACAGTGCTTCCTCATTACATCACAGAGGAAGGTAAGGGCCACATTGACAGAGATTATTATATTACAAAAACACAAGAAAACAAATGCCCAACAACAAAGAACAACCTGTGTGTTGGAGGCATCGGATTAATAGGTCTGAAGCCTGTAGAAGTTCTTGGATTCTCTTTATATTTTTTCTAATTTGATCTTCAAAACAACAATGAGAAAATAGGGAATTGGAGGGGCTTTCATGTTCTAAATTCACACCAATCAAACTTTAAACAACCATCCTTTGAGACTTTTCGTTTGCTTATTCACCCATTCATGTTGAAAATAATTACCGATTGTAGGTTAAGGATTACATTTATGCTCTGTGCTATGGATTGTTCCTGATTATCCTTATGCGGTGTTCCTGATCTCAAGGGGTATGTACAAGTGTTAAAGGAGATATATATTAATCAAGTGGTCATATTAACATATTTAAAATGATAATTGACAAAATGCTACAATAGAATAGAACCTAGTGATCATGTCTAGTCTAGACTAATGGTAATGGGGAGAGATGAAGAAAGGGTTCCTTGGAGAAGCTGGGGTCGAGATGCAGTCTAATGGATTGGGTAAATAATTAACTGGGCTGTAGGAGAGAAGCTACCTGGCCAGAAAGAGGAAAAGAAGTATGTAACAGTCCTTTTTAAAGAGGAAGCATGATAGATGCATAGAATCTAAGGTTTATGATGTTGAGACATATAGAAAAAGCAGGCGGTACTGAAGATGAAGTTGAAGATTAAGTAATAGCCTTACAGATCAGCGAGATTACTAATGGTGCAGAAGTTGGATCAGAGGGCCAAAATGAAATTCATAAGTAGGTTGACAGTAATAGATAGGGACTGTGTATCATCATATGAGATATGTGGGAGGTATATTTGAATCATGGTATTGATGGAAAACAAGAGGAAATACCATGGGCAGTCAAAAGATGACAGTGGTTGTGGATTGGGCTGTTAAGGTCAATAGTTTGAAACCACCAGCTGCTCCTTGGGAAAAGCTTAGGCTTTTATGTTGTAATCTGGCAAACCTACAGAGTCAGTTTTACTGTGTCCTATAAGGTCCCTCTGAATAGGATACTTGGTGGCAGCGAAATTGATTTTGAGGCGACTCTGAAATTGGGCACATGCTGGCTCTGGCTCCCCTCTCTCTCAGCTTTAAGGAAAGATTTCTATCTCTTTCAGACACTTTTCCATTCATTGGCTGGCAGAGGCTCCTCTTAGGGTGTCTCCCTTTGTGTCTTTTTGTCCCTTTGTGTCTGTTCATCCCCTTTGCAGATCACCATTCAGAAGAGATGGCATTTTACAAATAACTCCAGCCTGGCCTCATTAACGTAGCAAACGAAAATCCTTTATTTCCAAACCTGGCAACTTTTACAGGTACATAAGTTTGCACTTCAATGGGGACACAGCTCAATCCATGAGTAAATATACCCTCTTCTATCTCCGTGCCCCCCTCCCCACTCCCCTCAACCCCACACCCCTGCCCCACCTCTAGGGTCACCATGATTGGACTATATTCTATGGAAGTGAGTTTTGGGCTTTTTAGTTTTGCTTCGTTTATTATTATCCTCTGGAATAAGCATGCTTCCTTTCCAATTTCATAGTTTGGGTTAATCATGATAGTGCAGTCAGTGTGAACACTGGACTTTGACAGCCTTGTCTTTATTCTACCGTTGACATTACCTTCTTACTACTCTGCTACTGTTTATTTTAATGGGCAATATGTGAGTTTCCTTTGCTGACAGGGAGCCTCACACCAAACTAACTGCCATCAGGTAGTGACCCTGCAGGACTGCTTAGACCAGATCAGATGGATTTGCAAGGCTGTAAATCATTCTCTCCTGCAGGAGCCTGTGTGCTTGAACCACGCTACCTGCGGTGAGCAGACCCGCGCATAACCAATGAGTCCAGCAGGCGCGCTTCTGTCTTATACAGGTACTGAACGGTAGTTCTAAATTTCTTTCTCTGGCTCCAGATAGGTTCGGCCAGTGGAACCATTATTTTTCCTTTTTGCATTTCCAGCAGCACCTGCACCTGATATCCTGATATATATACATATGCCTAATAAAAACTACATAGACAGATATATTGTCTAATGAAAAAAATAGTATACATATAAAGGTTGTATAAAATGATACCCAATCAGAAAAATTGAAACAATTCTGGGGATTTCAAGCAGAAGGGTATTAAACAGGATATTGCTTACACAGATGGTGAGCTAGCTGAGAAGCCTAATAATGGGATGGTGAGGTAAATTAAGGAACTTAAGGCAGGGTAGTTTAAGTGCTTGGCATACAAGCCATAAGGTCACGGGTTTGAATCCACCAGCCAGTGCACAGGAGAAAGGTGTGGCACCCTGCTTCTGTAAAGGTTTGCAACCTTAGAAAGTTTGCGAGGCATTTTCCTCCGTCCTCTAGGGTCACCATTAGTCAGGATTGACTCCATGACAATGTGTAAGAATTGAATATAGTAGGTAGACATTATTACCCTTATCTGGTCTAGAGGGATAAAAAATATCTTTCTAAGAAGTTAAGATCCAAAGTACCCTGTCAGAAGCTGGAACCAAGAAGGGCCAATTTAGCAAGAGTGGGGATCCAGAGGCAGGGGCAGGTTCCTGTAACTTGGGGTAACAGGTTTCTGTGCTGCGAGAAGTGCAATGGTTCCCTTGGCTGCACCTGCCTGGACCCAGAGGACGAAGGAACCTGGGAAGTTCAGGTCCACATGAAGCAGAACATAAGAGGCATGAGAAAAAAGAGGGCTGAGAGCACAATGGCAAACTGCAGCCCTGCTACCTTCTCTAGCAGCATCTTTGACACAAAGTGAGGACTTAATCCGCGTGGCATGTGCATTCCCTGGTGCTTCCATGGGTTTTATTTACGAGAGAGAGCACTAGTTAGTTGAAAGGCTTAATGAAAGGCTAAGACAGAGATTTATTTCAGACTAGCTGCTCCTGGCAACTGGTTCAGCTTGGGCTTCTCTTAGACAACGTGCCCGAGTTACCCTCTGGTTACTGAAGTGTTTTAAGGGCTCGTTTCACCACAAAAAAGTAAATGTATTTTAGAGGAAACTTTCTGAAGATTGCAGGAATATTTTAATACGGCTCAACTACTCAGGCTTTACGTCTGAGAAGAGGATGTCTTGTCCACTCTGGTACCTCATGGCTATTAATATAACATCATCACCAGCAGCAGCGCAACAGGATGTATTGCTTGAAGGATCTTGTCTTTGAAGTGAAATGAAAACCGAAAGCTTTCATTTGCCTAATGGAAACCTCCGCCAGAAGTTTCCCCATTTCTGATCACATATGGATCCCTAAGCTCACTTGGACTTGGGACACCAGATGCTGGCCATGCATGTGGCATTTCCATCCAAATTTGGAGCAGGTGCTAATTATCAAGACAGGAAACAGATACTCCATCCAGAGAAAATTTCCCCCTTGGTTCTATAAGGACGCAGCTCAGTCCTGAATTATAAAAGGATCCCCATTAGCTTACTGCCCTAAGTACCAAACTCTTGTCAGGTTTTGTCTTTGCCTTGGCCTGTGACTTTTTGGAAACTTGGCATAATCACTGAGATCTCACACAAGAGGCTCTTATGTAAATATGAATGTGATTCTCCTTAACTGCAAAGATGGTTTTCATTAAAAAGCAACACTAGACCCACTCTAATAGCCTGCATCGTATGAAGCAAAATATTCTAAGCAGATCTGAGAATATGGGCACTGACACAGATGTTTCTGTGTGGGAGCCCCTGCCCGTGCTCTCTTTCCCAAATATACAGCACTGAGTGGTGGCTGTCAGGGTCAGGAGAGGAGGAAGTTCTTAGATGCCAGTGCAAAGCAATAATCTTCAAGTGGATGCCATGCCAACAGGGAGGTGGTGTCAGTTACAAGGAAGTCAGGAGGCCGAGACTGAGAGTCAAGGAAAGCTAAAAACAAACTCAGTGTGAGGGGAAGGGTCACAGAGGGAAGCAAACCCGAGAGTCAGAAGGAAAACATCTGTAGGCATTGCAAGAGCTGACAGGGAGCAGAACGGAGAAACAGCACATTTCCCCTGCCTTTTCTATCATACGTGGTCTGGTTTTGATATCATCTCGTCTCTCTTAAAACATTTGTAACGCAAGACTACTAGTGTGTGGATAGGAGCCACGCTGTCTAAATTGAGGGTCACTAAACAAATATTAACACTCACCTTCACCTAGAAGTGCTCTACTCCTGCTTCCCTCACCAGGCACGCAGACTTCCACAAAGTGTCATGTGCAGAAAGCAGGAAGGACCACATTGGAGCCGATGTTTCTTTGCATCACCTTCAAGTGACACAGGGTCTCTTTTCAGTCATAGAATTTGTACGGGATTACCTCTAACAAAAATGTAAAGCAGTAAATGTTTTCTTATTGATTATGTCTTTGTCTTTAGGTGGAGAAAGTATATTCTGAGTGTCCTCTACTATTGTCAAATTAAGTTTTCTCCTTCTAATGATCCAATGCTGCTACCACTGAAATATCACAGGTGGGTGGCCTTAACAAACAGAAATGTCTTTTCTCCCAGTTTAGAGGTTAAAAGTCCAAATCTAGGGGAAGCCTCCTTCTTTCTTTTGGCTTCAGGGAACCAGTCCTTCTCTTCTTTCTAGTCCCAGGTTTCTCATCAATCGAATGACACATATCTTTCCTAGATCGGTGCCTGAATGAATATCTCTCATCAGAAATTAATTTAAGAAACACTCTACACTTACATTGCCCCACTGACATTTTAAAGAAAATGCTATTCCCAAATAGGATAATAGCCCCAAGTACAGGTATTAGGATTCATAACGCCTATTTTGTGAGGACACAATTCAATCTATAATCACTTCATTTCTATTCTCATCTTCATCGTTTTCCCTTTCCATAAGCACCCATGCTAATGTTTTTCATACGACTCTTAATATGAAAATTCCTGATAAAGTAGGTAGTATTAGTTGCAAATTTGTATTATTGTTGTTGCACTATCAACATCTTTCTCCTCCTTAAATTTCATTCTAGACCATATTTTCATTTTCTATCATTTCCTCTATGAACATTTAGGTATTTAATTTTAACTGTGGTAGTCTACACTACAGAATCTGTCTACTACAATTTAGTTACCCCTTTCCCTTATTGCTAGACATCCAGGCTGTCTCATAGTCTACACTTCCCTAAGAAAGTCCCCAAAATGAGCCACCTCCACTTTTCCTTAGGGATCAATAGGAGGGGTCTTCTGGGATCTACTGTATCCAGCAGAGGGAGGACTTGGGCACTGGCTACACACACACTTCATTTCCCTAACCGCTATCAGATTGCAAAGCAAATATTTTTACATTTTTTGGCCATCTGTTTTCCATTTGACCTCGAAACTATACAGAAATCTCAGATCAATACCCCTTTATTTCATCTTTGACTGTGTCAAACTCACCTGTGTAAATTTGCTTCTTCCCACCTGTCGTCTTACATAGACCTACCTTTTGGCCCATACAACTTCTGCTGCATCAAACATAACACTAGGCTTATTTTCAAAATGTATGAGATACCTGTGTCAGAATTTATGTGCATTTCCATAACACAACATGATTCTGTAAACATGACAACCTTAGTCATTAAACACTTGAATTCACTGTATTTCGAAGCACACCGCCCTTGCCAATGGGCTGCGCTTCACTGTGTATCGTGTGGGCAAATGGTTCAAGTTCATGCCTATGCCCTCCAATTTTGCTTGGCAGTCTGCATTGATTTTTGTAGCAAGATCCTCTTCCGAAGATCAGACGACGACACTTCATTAGCATTGCTCATGAAATGCTATCCAATAGGATTTTCTTAGATAACTCTTGTATTTCCCTTTCATAATTACAGTATGATGGCATTTTTAAATGGCCAGCATAAAGCCACATTTATTGGCATGAGAAAGATCTGAGCCACAGGACAAAGGCTTGCCTGGTTTTCTCCTCCTAACTCACTAACCACCTCTGAAACGTCAACAACTTCTCTGTAGACCCAGTTTCCCGCTTCAGAGTATCATCTTGGGTCCCCTTCTCTTTTAGATTTCTATTCCATCTGCCTAAATTTAACGTAATCTTAGTTAGGCCTTCATAATATAGTCATAATTTTTCTATATATATATATTTATAAGATTTCATAAATCTTATCTAGATCTAGATAAAACAACACTAACTGCCATGTAAGTCGATTTGACTCGTAGGAGCACTGTAGGACAGAGAAGGATTGCCTTTATGGGTTTCTGAGAGTCTAAGCCTTTACAGAGTAGAAAGTCTTGTCTTTCTCCTGCAGGGCATCTGGTAGGTTCAAATTTCTGACCTTCTGGTAGAGGCTCCATACATACAGATATTCTGTGTGTTTGTGGGTGTATATCCTGGTGATGTCGTGGGTTGCATGTTGTGCTGCTAATGACTAGATTAGCAGTTCAAACTTACCAGCCACTCCATTGGAAAAAGCTAGGCTTTCTATTCCTGTACAGAGTTACCGTCTTGGAAACTCACAAGGGCAGTTCTACCCTGCTCTATAGGGTCACCATGAGTCGGAAGTGGTTCGTTGGCAGCAATATATATATGTTTCAAAATGCTATGGAAAATGGATCAAAATATAATGTAATTTTCACACAACATTTTTGAAACTCATATATATGTAACATTTTGTACCTAGATAATATTTTAAAATATGCCTTCTCTAATAGAATCCATATTCTACAAAAGTAGGATGCTATCTTTCTTTATCTACCTCTGTCTCTTCTGTGCCCCAAACACAATATTTGTTGATAGAATGAGTGAATAATCATAAAGAAGACTCCTAAATATGTGTCTGAAATCATAACAACATTTTGATTACATGTCCAGAGAAAAGCATAGTACTGAATCCAACTGAGGTGCCAGTCATTTTTTTTTCTCAATAATCTCAAGAGAAGAAGATTGTGAAAAGGGCATTGGTATATAGGAACCACATTGTCTGTCATGTGAGTTTGCAACAAAGACTCAATTCAAAGGTTTACTCTCAGGGCCTTTGGAGATACTATAAATATTACCCTAAATTTGGGGATATTCTGATATTCTGGCTGGCATCATAGATTCTTTTGGAACTGGGAGGAGAGAACCAATATTTAAGATGTAAGAAAGGGGCAAGGATACACGGTGTTCCTCTCTTATACTTCTGTCTTATAAAGCAAAGATAAAGAACAAGCCACACCCGGTGCCTTTTCAATGCTATGAACAATCTCATGGGTCATTCTCATCCTGAAACAAGACTAATCAGGTTAATTCTGATTCTTTTCAAAGATATAGAAGGAGGGGAATTTGGAGGGATTTAAGAAGCCTCTTTTCTGTGGATTTCCACTTAATCTTTCATCTTTCTTTATGTTTATCCAATCCTGGTCATCATTGCCCTCCCGATGCCCCTCTTAAGAAGAAAAAGAAGATATATTCAAAATACAGTCGAAAGCATTCAGAGGCAGACAAGACAAACATTACCATCCTTGTTTTAAGGATGGGGCAGCTCTTGACCTTATATTCAGAGAGTTCAATCACCATGCTATGCCAAATAGAGAAAAGTTCTCTCTCACTGTTTTTTCTCTAAACACACCTGAAGATTTGACGTAGAAACAGTGTCGGATCTCCAGATTCACTAGGTGGGATGAAAACCCAACTCCATGTCTGCCTAAGAATAATTCCTATGAGGCAGAGGTTGAATATACTCACACCCTCGAATGCTTTTTATCTTATTTTGACAGCAGCCATCCCTTTCAGGGCAATCTCCTTCTCTGCTTGCTTCAATGATACATTTCAATGACTAGACTGAATTCATAGACTGTAGAATACAATATTGATGATTATTGGTTTATAAGGGAAGTTAATAGAGTACAAGTAGGGATCAGACGTGTTAAGGGTAGAGTTCTTTTGTCCTCAGCCCCTCTTCTCAGACATGCTAACAGGCATACTTCTGTGGTCCTCCGCCTCGGTCATGTGGTCCCTTGATGTCTGTCCTCCTCCGGCAAATGTTACAGAGATCCTTGGGCTTGATAAATGCCCCAAGCTCACCTCACTCTGCAAGAGGGATTTCTGGTCAGGGGCATTCAGCTTGGCTAGTTCCCTGGTTGTCAGGCCTGCTGCTAGGTCTGAGGTTCAATGCTGCCATCGCTGCGCCGCCACACAGAGAGAGGTCTCAGTTGCCCCCCGCCCATGGCTCTTCTTTCTTAATGTTCACGGATTCTCCATTCTTCCTTCTGAGATGGTTCATTTCACACCTAGCAGGATGGCAAAACTGACTAATCCCCTCAGGAGAGTCTCATACATCCTATTTGGTGGGAGATCCAAAGAGTATGAGTTTAAGGGCCATACTACTTCAACTGCACCACATATTTCACATATACAAAGTAATGGCTGGACCCTGTACAGACACGAACTTCATATTTGAGATTTGAGCCTATTGGTTACTTCCTTTTGAATATGTCAGCTCATATCATCATTGTCAATGCTTCCACCTCTGCTTTATCCTCTTGAGAGGCAATGAAGATGGTTCAAAAGCAAGGAAAATAAACAAGATCTGGAGAGGAAAAGAAGATATTATGTATGCGTTTATGGTCTGTGTTCATGGCTGAAATTTAAACTTGTCATTTACGTATCACGATGTAGAAGGGTTGAAAGATGATTCAGAAATCTTGCCTACACTTGGATTAGAAGAATCTAGACTTCCTTCAAGTAACTGCAGCAACTCTCTTCCGTGGAAGGAGAATCTGTTGCTGTTTACAATTCCCTAGACCGCAGTCCTTAAAGCATGCACGTCCTGTCTCTTTGGGACGCCTATTAAATACCCTTTCCTTATATGTGCATTAAGTAGCTAGATTTTCATCAGCATTTGTATTTGTGCTGCTATTTGCCATATTTCTCAGCTTGAGTTAAGCTGAGGGAAGAGAGAATGTGTTTTATTCCTGAAGGATATTATTCCGTGAGACACCCTATAAAAGTTAAATTTATTTAATACTTGCAGCCAGTCAACACTTTTATGATTAATCTTGGCTATTGACCACAGCCTTTTTATATACTACTTATAGTTTGTGTTTGAAGATCTCTATAAATCATCTAATCTCACTGAGTTTGGGGCCCTGCCTAAGAAACTTTAGACCAGTTTATTGAGCCCCACACACCAGCTTTGTCATAGATGACAGCCTTTCATTTATGGCTTTCTCCACAACACTTAATAAAACATAAAAACAAATGATGGAATAAACTTGGAAGAATAATAGTAAAACTCAATAAATGTGTACCCTTCTAAAATAAATATACAGAGTCACTATATTTTATATGCTGGTTTTTCGGTGTGTGCATATTGTATTTATGTGTTTTCTTTAAGACTCATCATTCAATCCTGTTATATGTGGATTAGCCTTATGTATTGCTGATGATCTACCTTTCAAGGTTTTTCTTACATAACGATTCTCTTAATTTGTGATTTTGCTGAAATCAGTAACACAAATAATTACCAGACAGTGGTTCTGACTTGGTAGTTCTATCAGAGTATTGTTAACTGATCTATACTCAGCCAAGAATGCTTCTCCCCAGGTGTAATTAGTGTCTTTATTGGCAATGCACAATATTTCCAGAAGGGCACAAGTACAGCAGAGAAGCAGATGAGAGTAATCAGCCTTTTCCACCCTTCTATTTACTATCACAATATGAGAAAACCGCCTCTCAGATAGCAGTGTCCTAGACATTAAATCACAAATGTTTTCTCAATTCTAAGGAAAGAATATTGAAATTCTTTTCACATAATTGTTTTCACTGGTGTAAAAAATATCCAGTAGATACTAACTTACAGGGAATGTCAACATCAAGTAATTTTCTCTTGATTTTATGCTATGTTGCATTCCTTCCATAAATGAATATCATATTTTAAGATGCCTAACATAGGGCTAAGACACAGAAATAGTCAATAAATATTTATTTACTGTGAATATGTGGCTTCATGATTACTTTCAATCAATCATTAACTACAGGTATCCAAGCAGGAATTCCTCATCCAGGTTGAATACTTCATAAATTTGGCTGACCTTATCTCAAGAATGTATTCTTATCTTATTTTGATACATTTGCTCCCAGGAAATGGACTGTATTTGTTCCTGTTGGGGATTGAACTGTGTTCCTTCAAAACATGTGGAATGAATCCTTACTCCTATCCTGTGGATGTGATGCTCTTTGTGAATAAGACGTTCTTTGTTATGTTAATGATGCCATAACCATGAAGAAGACAGCTTACACCCATCACTTTTGAGATATTAAAAGATCGGAGAAGCAAGCACAAATGGAAGGAGACATACATACCATGGGAAAGATTTCCTGAGACCACCAACCAGAAATTGAATAGACAAATGGACTTCCCCTTTCTAGACTCCTAAACTGTGAGGAAACCAATTTGTGATGTTTTAGCAGCTGTCTTAGGCTTGCTTTTTCCAGAGAAACAAACCCAATGAAACTCATCTATGTCTAAGAAAGCCTTCCATCAATAAATAATTATATGTTAAGAAGCCATCCCAGCCCATTCCAACTCAAGTCCATAAATCTGATTCTAGTCCATAAGTGTCTCTTCAGACTCATGTAGTTACATGCCAGTGACACAGAATGGTGAACCTGGAAGCGGGGAGGTCACAGGCTGGTGGGTACAGTCTTCTGGATCCAGTGTTGATGGACACATGGCAAGGTACTGACCATCTCTCAGTGTCGGCCGCAGAGTCTTAGCAAGTAGAAATGTGAAGTCAGAGCGAGAAAGGGAGATTTCTAGTTTCTTCTTCTAAGAAGGCCACACCCCCAAGGAGCATCATCAGGCTGTGATCTGATTGACAGGGTGGACTCCATTCATATACTTTCATAAAGAGTCAAGTTGTCATAGAATCACCTAACTACCATAAGCTCCAAGGACCAAGGTGGTCACCAAAAGAGAGGTCCCTGGTGGGATAAAATCCCTCTTATTCTGTGAAAGGCACAGTGAGATGCAAACACAGGGAATGCAAAGCAGCTCATGCAAATCGATTCTCCAGAAGCCTAGGTGGTTCCCCACTTGTTTAGATGCATAGCTGAGCTCTGTTCGGAACAATTAGGGAAACGGAATTTACTAGTGGCATTCCCATCTTACAGACCTGCAGGTCCTCATTCTATACTCTGGACTGGCTGTTGGGGCAGAAAGTTTACTGTTCCTTGATATTTTTGATCTTTTCCAACCCCCCCACTTCTACATAGGGGAGCTATTTCATCTAAACCCCTACTATACTCTCCCTGGAAGGGGTTTTCATATCAATTTCCTTCTTCTCTAACATTTTCAATACTCTTTTAGTACTCAAATCATGTATGAGTATCTGTGTGGATTGTGGAACCCAGACAATTAGTTGGCAAGGCAGAATTTTCTCAGCCCTGTCAATCAAGGCTAGTTTCCTGATATTCAGTATAACATAGTTACGTGAGATCATTGGAAACTAAATTTAAAAAATGAAATCACCTAAGATTTTTTTTTTTTTGTAATGCCAATTCTCTCTGCCCCCACCTTGTACTAACTGCGTCCGAAGAGGCTCTGGAAGGAAGAAACTTAGTACATGTGTTTGTTTAAAGTTTTCTTGAATAGTAAGATTTGTATGAGTTGCTTTTAATGGCCTTTAGCTTTAAATACTATGACCTGAAATTGAAATATATTGAATAGATAGGGAGCAAGTTAAAAATATGATTAAGCGCTACAAGGAGATTTTATTTCCCAACCGATATGCCAACACCCTTTAAAAAAATCCGTGGCTGTTATTGTTACCCTTCTTTCTGCACAGGGGGACTACTCAGAAGCCCAGAGAGAATGTGAGACGTGCATAAGGTCATTAGCACGGGAAGAGAGCAGAGCAGTCTCGTAATCTTCTTTAAAGCTTTATTCTCCAGAACAGTGTTGAGTATGGGGCATAGCAATTCATTGACGCAGCCTCTCTCTCGATTTAGGCCCAGGCAAAGAAATGACTTCTTTTCCGGTATGCTGTGGTTTTGCTGTTTAAATGAGCCCATTAAAATTGTCCTCTCCTCTTCCTGCCTAACTAGTCTCTCTTGGTTCTCAGTTGATGAAATAACGTGCACTCCTTAAGATTCATATTTCCTTTCTAACTATGCCTTGAAGGAGCCAGATTAACTTTCTCAGCTTCTTCCCCAGCAGTAAACTCTAATTGGCTGACAGCTTGCTCAGACAAACACACAGCCCCTGAGGGTTTTTATGGTAAAAGAAAGGAAAACATGGCCGCAGATCCACCATTCTCAGTGCTCTCTCCCACAAGCTGTAAAAATCAGACTGCCTCAAGAAGACGGAAACAAAGATGTTAGATATTGGCTAGCCAATAAAATTCAAAAATGATCCAATATCATTTCTGCTTACTAGAATGTTCTTTCTCTTTTCCCAGAGTGGAAAGTATTCTTAACCTCATAAATTCCAAGCACACATGACCATGTATGAAATGCCCTGTCAAATCACACAAGCCTAGAGCTTGCAACTTTCTCAAAACCGATCCCCCTTATGTTGCCTTTGGTTTGCTTTCATCTGTGTTGTGCCTGCTGAATTGCTCCTTTGTTTTCTTATGGTCCTAATATTGTAGAGTAGCAATGGGCTTTGGGAAGCATATTAGTTAGGATCCTTGGGTGGTATATAAAGGTTTATAGTTCGAACCCACCAACAGAAATGAAAGAAAAAACAAAAAAGACCTTAAAACCTGCTTTCTTAAAGATTGACCTTGTTGTTAGGTGGCAGGAACCTTGGCGGGGCAGTATTCGACAGATTAATGCTAGCCAAAGGTCAGTGGTTCAAACCCGTAGTGGGAAAAAGATGTGACAGTCTGCTTTCAAGAGGATTTGCAGTCCTGGAAACTCTAGGAAGCAATTCTACTCTGTCCTGCAGGGTCGCTCCGAGTGCTGATTGACATGGTGACAGTAGATTTGGTCCTGGTTTGGGGGGGTCGTTCTGGGGTAGATCACCAGATGTTTCTATTTTGGATGCACGAGTGGTGCAAACCTCCAGTATTTGATTAGCAGCCACGCACCTGCCGTTTGAGCGGTCAGGGCCCTGGTCATTAACATCCCTGCTAAGGAACCTATAGAACAGCCTATGCTGACGCACAGGAGGTTGTTAGGAATCAAACAGAATTCCATGAGAAAGGGGTTTTGTTTGTTTGTTTGTTTCTAACTTATAAGAGCTGCTCCAGAAGAATACTATCAAGTGTATGACTTTAAACAGCAGTGTGCTGTCTTGTATCTCTGAAGGCTGAGCCTGAGCTCAGAATGTTGGCCTCATTGAGTTTTGTTCCTGAGGCGTTCAAAGAGAATCTGTTCCCTTAGCTTCCTAACTCTGGTGACTCCAGGTATTCCATGGCAAATTTACATATGCAGGCCGAATGCAGGGGCTCAATTCCAAACTGGAAGGACGGACTCCAGCCTCCAGTGCAGCCCTATGTGCAGGGACGTGAAGGTAGATGAAGCTCAGACCTAACCAATCAGTGTACAATGTCCGTGGCTTCAAGAGGGGGAAAGGAGCTTCACCCACATTAACCCCCGACATTTTCTCCGGGAGCGTTGACACCTGGATAGACTTTCTGTGTGAATGGCGTGGGCTTCAGAGACCTAAGCCGCTGCAGTCATTTTTTAATGGGGAATGACGGCATCCTGTAGATGAAGTTGAGACCCTGGAGGGGAGCGCACCAAGAAAATCACCAAGAGTCTCAGAGCCCTTTTCACCGACCGCTTTCAGAGTGAAAAATAGATCAGGAATATCACTGATATCTATGATCTGTTAGCCTCCGTCTCCATGAGGACTCATCTAAAAAGATTTTTCATAAGATTAGTAAGTGATAAATGAGAAGACTGTCATGGAGTTCAAGTATGCTTTTGGAAAAGCTTCCCATGAAGCATGGGCATCCTATGGTTTGAGTGAAGGGTGAAATGCTCAGGGCTTCAGGGTCTCTTCAGTGTCAGTCATCCCAAGGCATGCGGATGCTGAACCCTCATGTAGTGAACTGTGGTTCAAGAAAGAGGAAGCTTCCTGAGTAGGTCTGCACATGTGCTGGGATGACTACTATATTTGATGCTGACTTCACAAGCTGAACTTAACTCTGCAGCTCAGCACGAGTGCAGATGATCATTTTAAAGAGACGTACGTAAAGTGTTTAAATAACGGAGGATGGGTCTGGAGTAAGGGATCTCAGTGAAGAAGAAGGGGAAAAATCTTTGGGGCAGGAAAGGGCGGTTTGTTGAGTAAAACGTCCTAGAAACCCATAGTGTGACAAGGTCATTGTAAAAGGCTAAAAGAATGTTGCAACTGTCACTCAGAGAAGTATAATGACCAGCTACGAAAACAAAACCATTTCTCCTTTTCCTTGGTTGGATGATAGTTAGCATTGCCGGTTCAGTGTCTGACATGTTGGCAGTTAGCAGGGGACACAGGAGAGAAAGTTGCAAATTGACCTTGCCGGAACTCTGAAGAGCCAAAAAACAAAAACTCTTTCTGGAAAGACGGTGATTAATGAAGCCCCCAGTAGCAATCTTTACCATGTTGTTCATTAACCCAATATTTGTTAAATACTTATTGAGTGATTTGGAATGTGAGAGTTTCTGGAGATGTCAATATGACTAAGGCTGAAAGACATCGGTACACAGCATTATGCTGAAATTAATATTAAGAACAGGTAATCATATTCTTATAAACATGCTAACAGTGGGGCTTCTAAAAGAAGCTTGGAACTAGCTTGTTCCCATTACTTGCATCCTGAGAGAAGAGTGGGACGTTCACCAGGAGGCAAAAACACACTCTCAGGTGATGACTGCCAAGATTGACGTAAAGGGATCTGATCCTGAAGAACCCTTTGTCGCTGACCACAGTGAAGGAAAAGGAAGAAACTTAAAAGGGACATAGAGACTGCATTTTAAAAAAAAAACAAATATTATAATTTGGCAAAGGTGTAAGGAATCAGTTTGAACGCTATAAAAGATCTCTTAAGGAAAATAAATGGTTCACAATAATCAATCCAGATTTGAAAATAGGAAAAATGAGAGGGACTTCACTGAATTCATTAAAATAATATGATGTTTGGAAATGACAGCTACAGAACTGGAATAAAAATAAATTCCAGAAAACTTCAAACATATAGAACTAATTAATTTACGATAAAAGGGAGATTTAAAATTTGTGGAAAGGGGCATTATTTAATAAGTGAACAAAAACTTCTGAGATAATTGGTTAATTTTAGGAAAATCTAAATTAGAACTTGATGTTATGTGTTCAAATATATTCCAAATGACATAACAGTTTAAATATTAAAAACATGAAACCTTAAAACAACTAAAATATACATGAATAATTATTTCAGACTGGTGTAGAGTTTTTGTGGCTAAATATAAAAGGATGAAAAAGAAGCCATAAAGGCAACAATTGGCAATTTGACTTAAATATTCAGTTGATATAAATATTCAATTATAGAACGAAGGAGAAGGGCTGGAGGGAAAAAAGAAGAAAAATCAGTAAAAAGACAACTATTCAAATTTACAACCCACTTTATCGCCTTTGTGGTGCTGCCAGGTAAAGGTTGAACTGCTTGCCTCCAGGAATGAAGTCCAACGACTAGCCGCTCCGCTGGAGAATGGTGAGCTATTTGTTTTCATAAAGATGTGCACAATCTCAAAGACCCTGGTGCTCACTGTGGGTTGGAATGGACTCAGCAGTCGTATTGGTTTGGCTTTTGGTTACGTTTCATTTCCCTCCATATTCTTACTCTCCTTGGATTTCTCGGTTGAGTAAATTGTATCTCCCTTCAATTAGTCGCTGAGAACAGACCACTGGGAATTATTATAAAGTTTCCCCCTAGCATGTATCTACACATCCTAACTTTGGAACTTGTGAATATGACCTTGTTGGAAATAGGATTTTTCTTAGGTATGAATTACATGAAAGAATGTCACACCAGAGTAGGGTGAGTCCTAATCCCAAATGATGCCTTTAAGTGAGCAGTTGGAAGAGATAAGGAAGGATCTTCCTCTAGGGTGGCCAGAGAGAGCATAAGCCTGCCATCACTTGGGCACTGGGGCTTAGATCCCAATCGAGAAGGAAATCAAAGTCTGTTCTTTAAATGAGCCCTTTTGTAGTGCTTGGTTAGGGCATTCTGGAAGAATAAAACTGGGGTTATCCTTGACATTGCCCTTCTCATTGTCTGTCCACATCCAATCTGTTATCAATTATTGTCTCCTTTACCAATCTATTTAAATTAAAATTTGTTACTGATTTCCATGAATGTTTCCACCACCCTGATCCAGGAAATCATGATTTAAATTCTTCTAAGATTTTCCTAAATGATTTCCCTGCTTCTATACAGTGCTTTGGGAGCCCTGGTGATGTAGTGGGCACACATTGGGCTGCTAATCCCAGTCAGCAGTGCAAAACCCCTAGCCACCAGAGAGAGGAAGATGGGACTGTCCACTCCAAAGAGTTACAGTCTTGTAAACTCACAGGAGCAGATCACCCTGTGCTATAGGGTCACCAGGAGCCAGCATGGACTTAATAGCAGTGAATGAATGAGTCAGACACTGCTTTAAGATCTATCCTTAACAGTAAAACTGAAACAAAAAAGAAAACCAAGAAAAACATGAAGCCACATCAAATCAGGCTCACTGCCATGGACTTTGCCCCAACTCCTTGTAAGCCTACAGGACAGAGTAGCCATGTCCATAGGTTCTAATCTTTAGAGGAGCTCTGATGTTATGTGGGGACTCTGGTGGTGCAGAGCTCTACCGTATAGTTGGCAGCTGGTAACTGAAAAGTTAATGGTTCCAACCCACAAGCTAGGTCGAGGGAGAAATATGAGGCAGTCTGCTTTTTCAAAGACTTTCCATCTTGACTACCTTGTGAAGTAGCTCTAGTCTGTCCTACGGGGACAGGGTTATCTTGAGTCATAATCAACTCCAAAGACGGTGATCTTTACAGAAGCAAACTGCTACCTTTTTCTCCCATGGAGCAGCTGGTGGATTCGAAACACAGATCTTTCAGTTGGCACTCAAGTGCTTCACCCCTGCACCGCCAGAGGTCCTAAATAGTAGCCAGGGTGCTTTAAACCCAAGAGTTCTACTTAGTCATTCATTAGACTAATATTTACTGAGAACCTTGTAAGTGCCAGGATTATTCTCAGGAATAAACTCAATCAAATTATCGGCCCTTATTAAATTGGGTTTCTACTGATTGAGGGCACAGAGAAAATAAATAAAATATTAGTCAAATGGTATTTTTAAAGGACAAATATTTTGGAGAAATATAAAGCAGAAAAGGCATGTAAGAATTACCTGAGAGTCGCCCCTTGTGGTTTACAATGCTTGGCAAACGAGAGAAAGGAGATGGAAAGCCTGAGGAGGAGAGATATGATCATTTTTCTAGTTTCTCCACCCAAGTGATGCTCCTTTTTCAAATGAATATGCCCACAATGAATATATTTTTCTAATTTACCCAAAGGTACAATGCATGGGAATAGAGATGGTTGTATTTTGAGAAGATCCCTGGTTAATGTATTGAAACGAGAGTGCCAGAGTGGAAGCAGAGATATCACTTATGAGATTCTTCTCAAAAGTCTAGCTGAGAAGATCCAGTGACTTGAACCGAGGCCATAGTGGTACAAGTTGATGTAGATGATATACCCAGACGGTAGAGTCAAATTATGCCATTGGATTGCATGTGGGACTTTTGAGTCCAATCTATTGCTCATCGGCCACAGAGTCTTCATCAATTGGAATCCTGCCAATCTTTGTGATATCATTTGCAGCTATTGTTCCTTACACTCACAGTGCTTAAAATTTTTTTTCCAAATCTTTCATTTATATTTTAAATATTTTATTGGGAGCTCTTACATATATCATAACATTCCATCAATTACATAAAACCGTATTTTACAATTGCTACCACAGTTGATTTCAAAATATTTTCTTTCTTTTTACATAGATGGCATATAATATTTAAAAATACCATTAAACAATGTATTATTTAAGGTTAAGTATAATATGAGGGGATTTTTTAAGTGTAGAAAAAATTAATTAAAATATAATGGCATCTTCCCACTTTCCCCTACTTCTTCTTTATTTAAAAAAATCGTTTTATTAGGGACTCATACACCACCCATCTTGATCCATACAGACATCAATTGTGTAAAGCACATTTGTACATTCGTTGCTCTCAGCATTCTCAAAACTTTTGCTCTCCACCCAAGCCCCTGGATCAGGGCCTCATTTTTCCCCTCCATCCCCACTACCCCCTCCCTCATGAACCCCTGATAATTTATAAATTGTTATTTTGTCATATCTGACTCTGTCCCATGTCTCCCTTCCCCCACTTTCGTGTTGTATGTCCCCCAGGGGGGAGGAGGTCAAATGTAGTTCCTAGAAATAGGTTCCCCCTTTCCAACCCACCCTCCCTATTCCCTCCCAGTATCACCACTCACTCCACTGGTCCTGAGGGAATCATCTGCCCTGGCTTCCCTGTGTTTCCAGTTTCCATCTGTGCCAGTGTACCTCCTCTGGTCCAGTCAGGCTTGCAAGGTAGGATTTGGATCATGGCAGTGGGAGGGGGAGGGGAAGGAAGCATTTAGGAACTAGAGGAAAATTGTATTTTTGATCATTGCTATATTGCACCCTGTCTTGTCTCCTCCCCAAGGCCCTTCTGTAAGGGGATGCCCAGCAGCCTACAAATGGGTTTTGGGCCTGCACTGTGCATGCCCCCGCTCATTCACTATGGTGAGATTTAAAATTCATT
This sequence comes from Tenrec ecaudatus, assembly GCF_050624435.1. Classification (NCBI taxonomy): domain Eukaryota; kingdom Metazoa; phylum Chordata; class Mammalia; order Afrosoricida; family Tenrecidae; genus Tenrec; species Tenrec ecaudatus. Next base: position 113,093,472 of record NC_134530.1, read on the forward strand.
ACCCTTACAGTACGCAAGGCATTCATAGCTCAGGACTTTGGCACTTGTTGTTCTTATCTATGAAATCCTACCCCTAGATTTTTGTTGACTTATTATTTTAGTGAATAAACCCAATATCTCCCACTAGGACATGCTTTTGTTAATGCTCAATAAAATATTACTCCCAAGCTTGCATTATTTGTAGATATTGATTTATTATATATATTTATCGCTGTTCCTCGTAAGTACTTTAGATATGTTATCAGGAGAGAGGAGTGAATGGGCTCGAACATAAGAAGAGCTGTGAGGATGGCACAGGTCTGGGCAGGGTTTCATTTGTTGTACACTGTGTAGCTCTCAGTAGGAACAGCCTCTATTGGCCCCTAAGATCAACATCATCTGTCTTACCAGAAAGGGAGATCCGTACGCTTAGGGACATTGTCCTCACCTAAAATAGTGCCCAAGGAGTCGTAGGTGTTTAATAAAATGTGTGTTTCTTTGATTGAATTATCCCAGAGGATGGAGATATTTATTAGGACTTCTATAATCACTCATATTTTTCACTACTACTCAGAAATCAAAATTCCTCACCTTTTTGAATGAAAACTATGTTAGGGAAGTTGGTTGTAATGAAGGTGGACGTCTTTTATTCTCTATTTCCTCTTACCACTTCATTTCCTCTGGAACTTCCCAGGTTGATAATGTATCTATAAGGAGATACTTCTTATATTAAAAAACAAATCAACCCATTGTAGATTTTTGTAATGCCTTTCATAAAGACACATTCTCACTCTCTGACACTGTGTCTGTGATGCCTCATAATGACCACTCCCTATCCCCTGTGGGTTTCTGAGACTGTTCTTATTTACTGGTGAAGAAAGCCCAGTCTTTCTCCAAAGTAGTGGCTGGTGGTTTTGAGCTGCTGACCATGTGGATCATGGACCAACAGGAAACCACTACACCACCAGGGCTCCTTCCAAAATATTAGGACCATTGAACCTCACCCACACTTCTGAAAGAAGCTTTCTCTCTTTTCCTAGAGATGCGGTGGTGAGGTACTCTGCTGCTAACCAAAAGGTCACCAGTTAGAATCCCCCAGCCACTGCAGGGGGGGAAAGGTGCAGTCATCGTGTGTAAAGATTACAGCCCTGGAACACAACACGTGGGGCAGTTCTATTGCGGTCTCTTCCAGCCTAGGGTGAGAATTGACCTATGAGTTGGAACTAACTCCAAGATAATGGGTAATGGTGTCTATTCATTTTAAATGTCCAAGTTTAGCACATTTTCACATCTGCCATGGGTTTATTTTATATTGATAGTGCCCATTTATGACATTATAAGAAATTGGGAAGATGACAATAAGCAAGCTGACATTAATCAGAAGCAATCACTCAGAATGAAGTATGCTAGTTCTATGTCGATAATATAACATTTAGTTATCACATAAGAACATAAATTATGTACATGAAGGGTACATAATTGTCTATTTATAAGTTCTGTAATGGGGTATTTGAATTCTATTGCCAAGCTGCTGGAAATTCAATTGATACAGTACAAATTAATGGTCAATGTTAATAACACAAAGCTGATGAGATGTAGATCCGAAACAGAGGCTGTTAACAAATAATTTTTAGATTATTAGTTCTCCTCGTGGCCTTTAATAAAAGCGATAAAGTGGTTTTCTTTTGAATACTTAGGTTGGGTTAAATTGTCCTAATGTGTCTATATGAAAAGCATTACACAAATCCATAGTGCGTTTGTAATGTGTCTGTTATTTCACATTCTTTGGTGTGCTATTTAGTCTTTATATTGGGAATCAATTTCAAATTATAAGTCATTCTTTGCATAAGTTATGTTGTTAGATGTCATCTAGTTGGTTCCGGATTAGTACAACAGAATGAACTACAGAAAATCACTGTCCTATTGCTTCAGCCATTCTGTCACTCCATCTCATGGGGGGCAGAGGTCTTCTTTCTGTTCAAGATTTCTCTACTTTCCCAAGAATGATGTCCTTGCCCAAGGAATGATTCCTCTTCCTAACATGACCAAGGACATAAAACAAGTTCCTTGTTCTTTCCTCTGCAAAGGACCTTGTGTTAGTCTGGGTATTTTAGAGAAACAAATCCACAGAAACTCGTGTATAAGAAAGAGTTTTATATAAAGGTTAAAAGCACATCAAGAAAACATCCCAACCCAGTGCTGTCCAAGCCCACACGTCCAACATTAACTCATTAACCCATATTTCCAACACCAATCCACAAAATCCTCCTCCATCTCACAAAACACATGGAATGATGCTGACTGCAGGAGGAAAGCTGAGTCAGTGAATGGGTAAGTATCTCAGCGTTGGCAGGGGTCTCCACATGGCTGCTCCAGAACCCAGGGCTTCATCAGGGTCTGTCGATGTGGCTTCTCTTCAAGAATGTCTTACAGGAAGTGATCCTTGCCAGCTAAAGGAGGGAACTAGCTAAGGCAGCAGCACCCTGGTCCAACCACCACAAAGCAAGAGACCCGAGAACTAGAAAGGCGAGGCTCACCGAGCCATTTATCCCTCTGCCCTTCAATTAACCCCACATGTTTATCGGCCAGGTTGGCACAATAAACTAACTACCTCAGGTATTTATAGAGGTATAAATACAGGCATGTACATATGAAAAATATTTTTATATGACGAGGAGGAAATAGATCCGTGTGCATATATTTATAGGTTTAGTAGTAAGGTAGCAGATGGACATTGGGCCTCCACTCAAGTACTCCCTCAATGCAAGAACACTTTGTTCTATTTTTCTGGCATTCCATGATGCTCACCTGCCCAACACAATCACTGAAGACAAATGGGTGCATAAGCAAATGTGATGAAGAAAGCTATGGTTCCTGGCTATCAAAATATATAGAATTAGGGGTATTAAGGGCTTGAAGGTAAGCAATCAGCTATCTAGCTCAGAAGCAACAAAGCCCACATGGAAGAAGCACACCAGGCTGTGTGATCCTGAGGTGTCTAAGGGATCAGGTATCAGGCATCAAAGAACAGCAATCATATCCCTGTGAATGAGGAGGAGTACGGAGTAGGGACCCAAAGCCCATCTTTATTTAGGCAACTGGACATCTCCTTACAGAAGGGTCGTGGGGATGAGAAGAGCCAGTCAGGGTGCTGTTTAGCAACAATAATACATACAACTTTCCTCTAGTTCTTAAATGCTTCCTTCCATCCACACCCCGCCTTATCATGATCCCAATCCCACCTTACAAATCGGATGTACACTGGTACAGATAGGAAATGAAACACAATTTACCTTTGGCTGTTATACATAAGAGGTTTAAACTATCCTTAGCAATCTCAGAAAGGGGAGAAAAAAATAGTACTCAAACAACGAATCATGAGAAACGTTTTTTATGTGTTGTATAGACTCTGGAAAAGCATCATGTTGCTGTTGATCTGACTCATGCTGGGTTTCATTTGAATTCTTCTGATATTTAGCAAAGATTGTATTAGTGAGCAAGGAGATAAAATTACATTTTAATTGTGAAATATGAGAAAGATGAAATATATAATGAAGATAGAAAACCATGATAGACTGATATTTTTCTGTCCTAAAACTATCTAAATGCTGTCTCAGGTTTAATATGTTCTCTTACCACCAGCCCGCTCCCTAACCATGATACTGCATTACAAGAGTCTTTATTCTGGTCTACTGGCTTGTAATGTTATCTTCCTGAAGCCATCCTCCTTACAAAAGGCAAAGTAATCTCATTTATTGAATCCTCTTTGGGTGCAATATTATCAAGGAAACCTCCACTAAGCGTAGGGTTTGACCAGGTCCATCCTGGGCTTCGTTTTCCACAAACCTAAACCACATCCAACTGTAACGAAATAATCATATATCTTTCACAAAATTCAAAGGCAGAAATTAATTGTTTTATGTTAACTATGCCTAAAAGACCCCAAGGAAACTCACTGCCATTAGTTGATGTTGAATCTTAGCAATGCTGCCTACGGGTTCCTGAGGCTTTCTTAACTCATTACAGGAGCGGAGACAGCCTCCTCTTTCCCTTGTGAAGCCATTAGTGGGTCTGAACTTCCAACTTTGGAATTAGCAGTCCAGTGCTTACCCACATGGCCACCAGGGCACCCTTCACAAAGAGGAGATACTCAAAAAGTATAATTTTCACTTTACAAAGAAAGTTTGAGATTTGCTAATTAACTTTTTCTTTTTTTAAAAATAATTTTCAAGTATTAATGGAAAATGGGTGCTTGGGATGAAAATATCTTACAAATGTATCTACATGTCTATAAAGAACAGCAACCACAGCCATCGAGCAGATTCCCACAGTGACCTTCGAGAGCAGAGTGGGTTTCCGGGGTGAATCTTCAGGGACACAGACTGGCCTATCTTTCTCTCATGGGGCAGCTAGTGACTTGGACTTGCCCAGCTCTCAGCAGTCATTGTTTAACCCTCTGTGACACCACGGCTTCTTACCATCATTATAGGGATGTTACCAATGTTCCCTTTTGACATTAGGTGGCCTTGTTCTGAAAACTTTATTAAAATATGTTTTATTCAAAATGTGTAAAGAATAAAATCATCACTACGTATTACACTTGATCTCGTTTCCTGAGTGACCTGAGTGTGCAATGTTTGGTTTTATTTCACTTGTTCGACATGACTCATAGACATTAAGAACAATAGCAATAGAAAATAAATCCTCCAGAAGACATTTACTGTTGTATCACAAAATTTAAAGACAAGTAAGAGTCGGGCGGTTGGCGGGGGTGGGGGGGGTGGAATGTTTGCTGTCAAGTTGATCATGACTCATGATGGCCCCATGTGTGTCAGAGTAGAACTGTCCTCCACAGGGTCCTTCTTGGCTGACTCTTTGGAAATAAATTGCCAGAACTTTCTTCTGAGGCATTTCTTAGTGAATTTAAACTTTCAAGCTTTTAATGAGCAGCCCAGTGCATTAACTCTGTACCACCACCACTCCCTCCATGATCCCCACCCCACACAAACTCACTGCCATCAGTTGATGATGACTCATCGCAACTCTATAGGATTGTCCTACCCAAAGGCTGAACATCAACAAATACGTTACATTATCATTATTCTGTGACTAAGACCAAAGCAGAAATGACAAGTTCTTAGAAAGAAAGCTCTTTTAAATTAATTTTCATAGACCTGGTCTTCATGACTTTTCTCCAACCTGTGCACCTCCATGCAGTCCCCTATGGATTTCAGTATAATATCAGCACTCCTTTTCAGCACTGAATGCTTTTTGTGAGTCCCTAGAGTCTACCCTTGACTTGTAAGACTCCATAAAACCCCACAAAGCATCAGCTACCCTTGAACAAAAAGCATTGTGCACCCAGCATCCCTGGAGAATGGCTGCATAAACAAGCCTCTCCTGGAGATCAGCATGCCATGGAAATACAATTTACACCTGGTGGCAAAAGTTGCAAAAAGTCAATACTTGATGAGGGAGAACTTTTAAAATCCTTGCAGCAGCAGAGTGGCTCAAGGCTATTTGTTGTATTTGCAATACAAGTGTAATGCAGTGTAACATGCAGGGAGTTACCAACTACAGAGCACCAGCTGTGACACTATTTCACAACATCCTTCTCGCTCACCGAATGAGCTGTTAAGAGAACACACGGAGCTGGTAAAGGACTAATAAGAACTTTGAAACCAAAAATTCAGAAAAGGTTGCACATCGGCGTTCCTCTAGAAGCTGTAACAATTACAGAAATCTTGGAGGTCCCACGGTCTACATTTCAGATCCTGAATCCTAGGGTTGGGAGATGCCTGAAGAGAAAAAGCTGCTTGTGTGCTGATAGAAACGTTGGGGGGGAAACATAAAACTATACAAAACTTATTTATTTAAATAAAATTGGAAACAAGTGTGTTTGTAAAAATACTGCGCTTTGAGTTTTTGTAAACCGTATGTTAATACCATCTGTGACGCACTTTTCTGGAATCTAGTTGGCTCATTTTGGAGTAGATGCTAGTGCACTACACAAAATTTTACACAGAACACTCCCTAATCTGTAGTGATGCTGGATTTCATTATTTCCTGTAAATAATACAAAATATATGGTAGTCAGTGCTCTCGAACACAGGGTATCTTCAGTGAGTATCTGAAAGGATTATAAATTTATAAGTATGTGAAAAGGTAACTAAAACAACCTAAGGTTTTAAATTCTCATGTTGATTTTTGTATATAGGAGGAGGCTTCAAAAGTCCTTAGAGAAAAGTCTATTATATTTCAAATCAATTTTTCCCATGGTCTTTTTAAAACCCTTGTGTGTGTGTGTGTGTGTGTGTGTGTGTGTGTGTGTGCATAGAATCAGTCAAGGGGTGATGACGGCTTATTTCACTGCTCTAGTTCCTCCAGTATGTACAATACCTGTTTCTGGATCAAGTCTCAAGGCACCGGATACACCTTTTCAGCCTGTCTCTGAGAACACACAGGAGAGTTCTTTAACCTCTTCAATTGTATTCTTTTCATCTCAACTAATTGATGAATTATTAAATTTTAATTCATTAGGTTTGGGGAATTGTTAAACTGTGTTGTATTTATGGAAGTCAGAATTGAATGCTGTTGTTCTGGCCTTTGTGTATTCTTTGATGTAGTCAAAAAACTTACTTCCATCAAGTCAATTCTTACCCATAGCAGTCCCAGAGGATAGTACGGAACTGCCCCTTTGGGTTTCTAAGGCTGTAACTCTTTATGGGAACTAAAAGACTCACCCTTGGCCTAAGGTAGAATGGGAACCGGGGATTCCCCAGTGGCCTCTCATCCAAGTACTAACCAGGTCATACCCTGATTAACCTCAGAGATCAAATAAATTAGGGTGCTATCGATGTAGACATTCTTTGATATAGGAAGGATCAATCAAATAGGACTGGAGGTGTACTTGAGCCAGGTGCACTTTTGTCCTAAGGATAACATCTTTACTTTTCTGTTCTTCAGAGACCTCTTCAAAGAGGTCTTGTGCAGCAGATTTACCCAATGCTATACATCCTTTGGTATCTTGAGTGCTGCTTCCATGAACAATGACTGTGGACCCCAGAACTATGAAATCCTCGACAACTTCCACCTTTTCTCAATTTATCATGGCCCAGTTGTGATTTTTGTTTTCCATGAATTTGCTTCCATACATTCAGTTTTCTATACATGGAGTTGTAATCCATCCTGGTTCTACAGTCCTTGATTGTGCTCAAGTCCTCCTCACTTTCAGCAAGGAAAGTTGTGCCATCAGTATATCACAGGTTTTCAATGAAACTTCCTCCAATGCTGCAGTATTTTTCCATATAATCCAGGTTCTCTGATTATTTGCTCAGAATACAGACTGAATGATTATAGCTAGAGGATGCAACCTTGTCATACACCTTTCGTGATTTTCAATCAAGTACTATTCTCTTAGTCTGTTGATACAACTACCTCGTGATCCATGTATTGGTTCCACATAAGCACAGTAAGTGTTCTGAAATTCCCATTCTTCTCCAGGCTATCCACAGTTTGTTATGATCCACACAGTTTAATGCCTTTTTATAGTCAAAGAAACACAAGTAAATATCTTTCTGATATTCTCTGCTTTCAGCCAAGATCCATCTGACATCAGCAATGATGTCCCTTGTTCAATACCCTTGAAGGACAAAGGAGTTGTCTAGGCCAGTTAAATACCAGATCAAGAGTTGAGCTATGAAAATTATGGTTACTACTTTTTTTGGAGACTTCACAAGGGAAATATTGATAGATTTTCTCAATGACTCAGGACAATCACAGTACTTTATATGAAGTTTCTAGAAAATTGAAAACTGCATTGATGAGGAGACCACGAAAGCTAGGTCCAGAATTTGTTTCCGTCAGAACACTATACCTGTTCATTAAAATTAAAAACAAATAGATTCTATGATTTCATAGTAGTGCACTTTTTAAACTTACCCTTATATTTCCCTTATATTTCCATGTGTTTTTCATATACTAATACTATATAGAATCAGGGTAGCAAGGACTGTGTGAAAATGTCTTTCATTGGAAGCTATCCCATCCACCCAATAGATTAATTTGCCCCTACAGACTTCTTCTTGTGCCCCCAACTTAAAGAACATTGACAAGGAAATAATTTGAATCTATAAGAATACTAAGAACTGCCATTTTGCTGTGTTGTCCAGGTAGAGTGCAGATTTATTTTAGGGCTGGAGAAGGAAACAAAGGCTTCAAAAATGCATAGAACTAGATGACAATATGTCAAGAAACACTAGCTTCACATTTTGATATTTCTGTTTAATAATGGTTTCTATAATGTGTAGCAATAATTTTTGAGTTACCTTTGTATTTTTGCTTCTTTCATATATCAAATGCTAAGTAGTCATGGATTTGGTAAAAGTAGATTTCTTCTATAGGTGATACACAAAGCCATATTTTATGATTTGATTTTTGTATTATCCTGTTACAATACTTTAACATTTATTCATAATTTTTTGTAATGTGACATGCCTTGTTTTTAGAACTGTTGACTTTTATAGACAAGTAGCTACTGACTACAAAGGTTATTTGAAAGGAAGCTACAGACTTTTTAAGGATATTATCCTTAATCAAATAAAACTCAGTTGTATGAGTTGAACATACCCAATAGTGTTATTTTAATTTTTTTGTTTTACTTCTAAAAGTGATGCATAAGCTATGGAGTTTATATTTTTAAAATTCAAAAAAGCATAACTTCAAATAATCTGACTAAATCTCTTTAAATAAGACCAAATGATGCTATGTAGATAATGCATATTTTCTTCTAAAATGCTCCATTTCAATCAGTTTCTTTTCTTGTCATATTGGTTTTTGTAACATAATATAGTATTTTAAGTCTGTGTAAGAGTACTTAGTGCTATTATTTTAATAAAAAATTTTAGAAAGAAATAAGATGCATCCTGACATGGTTTCTTGAAGCTGAATAACACAAAAGACTATCTTTTCCCAAATTCCCTTCTATTTCTCTATTTCATTGCAAAAACATATTATTCTTATTTGAGTAAGTGCTTTATAACATAGATTAGGATTTTGTTTATTTTTTATGTTTTAGTTTTCAAACACCTTGAGATTGTTTTCCCAGTGACATGTTATTCAAGTCTCAATAATTTTCAAATAACTACTTAAAATGGTTTCCTCGTGTTAATTTTGCATTCTTAAATTATTCTCCTTGAAACCTGGCTTCTTAGGAAATGTTGTGCCTTCTTTTGTATCTTTTTAAATCCATACCCAATAACTAGTTGGGCTGCATTGCTATGGTGTTGTTGAGTGTAATTTGAGGCAGTTCTGAGTCATAGAAAGCCTATGTAAGTCAGAATAAAATGCTGCCAGATCTGCTGCCATCCTCCAAAGCATTGCTTGGGCCCACTGCTACAGCCGCAGTGCCACCCATCTCATTGAAGATGTTCCTCTTTCTGTGGACCCTCTACTCTACCAAGCATGACATTTTCCAAGACAAATTTGTTTGTTCTTAAAGAAATCCATGGTGCTTTTAATATTCTTCATCAACACGATACTTCATGTGCATCAAATCCTCTGTAGTCTTTCTTATTCATTGTTCAATTTCACATGCATATGAAAATTCTATGGCTTGGGTCAAGTGAACCTTGTGCCTATATGGTCACCTTTCCTTTCTTCATCACATCAGAGAGTTCTTGTGCAACAGATTTGCCAAATAGAGTTTGATTTTTAACAGATTGTTTTATATGAAATAAATATTCTATCTCTACTTGTTGAAAACATACAGTGGTTTACTAGACACAGACTTGCAAAGTTTATGGAATTTTTATTTACCTTAAAATTTTTATAACAATTTTATTGCATATAATTCACACAATTTGCACTTCAATAATTAGGTCAGGACTGCATAATTATGCATAATCATCCCCACTATCCAAAACATTTTCTTCCTTCCTGCACCCACTCCTACCAGCTCCATATTTCCTTCTAAACTCTTTCCCCCGCACACACCACTAATAAGCCATTACCTCAGCCACTAAATAGATCCACCCATCTTGGATTTCATATACTGGAAAGCATGCAAAGAAGCCAACAAACACACAAACAAAAAAACTCGAAACAGATAACAGAAAGAACAAATGAGAATAAAAAAATAAATCAGAAAAAAATCAAAAGAAATCAGGAAATATCAAGAACCATAACAAATTTAAAATGGGTCAAAACAGAGATCAAATGATAAAGTTTTCCATTTTAATGTACCATGCATACTTGAGTATAAGCCAACCCGGATATCAGCCAAGGCATCTAATTTTCGCACCAAAACTGCCTTTACAAATGTGCTGAAAAACCTCGGCTTATACATGAGTGCATACGGTAACTATGCAACAATCCACTCTCCATTGCACTCTGCAAATTAGCAAGGCCATTCACATGCCTGGTCCATGGCATGAGGGGACTTACAGGAGGCTCAATCCATATACATTTCCTCTTTGCTTATTTATTTTAATATATGAAGCCGCTTTTAAATGAGTTAAAAGGGAGATCGATAAAAAGTATTACATTTTAAATTGCATCCACCATAATCAACTTTGCAATGCTCTCTAATAGCAAGGTTACTCACATCCCTCAATTATGGACAGAAGGGAGTCACAAAAGCCTTCATCCATGGAGAGACCCTGCAAGGGAGTGTTAGACTTCCACTGCCATCCATACCCTTCTACAAGCCACATGTTCACAATTTAAGCTCTCATGTCATTCTTACCTTTGGATTTGGATTATATTTTATATTATCCATGATTTGCTTCTTCCATGTGGACTTACTTGATGCCTCACTTAGATGGCTGCTTATTGGAAGACAAGCCTTTAAGACCCTAGAAACTATTCTTTTTGATAGCCAGGCACCATCTGCTTTCTTCACCACAGAAAAAAGCATCACGCAGAACTGTGTCACAAGAACTACCCTATATACTCGTGTATAGGCCGAGTTTTTTCAGCACAAAAAATGTGCTGAAAAGTGGGGTTTGGCTTATACATGGGTCAGTGATACCCCAGTGAGGTGTCATATCTCATGGGGATTGCCATTTCTCCACTGTTCATTCAAAGCCCCGCTGACACTGCAGGGTTTTGAATATTTGCTTACTCACATCTAACCAATCAGAGCCATCCTATGACATGGATGGCTCCAATTCACAGATGCTCCACACGCTGGCAGCTGAACTGGGAAGGATGGGTCTGTGGCTGCACTCCGTCTCTCCCCTCTGGTCTCTCTGTTAATTCACATCCTGCATTTCCCACCCTAGGCTTATACTCAAGTCAGTTTTTCTGGTTTCCCAGGTGATAATTAGATACCTTGGTTTATACACAGTACGGCTTGTATTTGAGTATATACGGTAATCATTCTTAGATTGGAGCAAGATTTAAGAGCCAATACAAAATCCATTCACACATCCATGGTTTACATACATTTCTGGTTCACTTTAGAAGCCTAATTATTATTGTACAATAGACCTCTAGGGCATAGAGTAATTCTATTGATGTGTCATAAATTTATCTCGGTAAAATTTAACACTGTTGAGAATTTAACACCATTGAAAAATGGAAATTATTCATGTATAGGCCAGCTGTGAATCCCATTACATGAATTGTTAATTTGTACAGATTACATTCTTATATGACTGATTATTATTTACACTAACAATGGGTGTTGAGGATACAGCAAAATTCCCAATAACATTCATTCACAAAGGCAACACTGTGTCTATCAGATTAGTACATGTCATAATAAAGTGAGGAGGGCATTAAAATAGCAAATATATGGTGGTCCTGGGCCATCTTTCATTGGGCATCCTCAAACCAAGAAAGCCAAACCAAAGGCCTCCAACCACTAATTCCATAAGTTTACTGTTGCAGTTATCTCCTTCCTCTCACACTAGGGAGCTTCAGCCTCAAATCCTGGGGCAGCAGGTGAATTTGAGGTTAAGCCCAGTTCAGCCAGTGGGGTTTCTTTATCGTCTCTCTGGTATGGCCTACGAAGGATGTTATGTGTCTTAAAAGAAGAGATTCCAAATTCTTTGTAATTCAAAGGCAGATTCTAAATTCCCAGTAGTCCATAGTTCTTCACCTAGAGCTAGGTCAAAAGCGTCCACTTATGAAAAGAGTGTGAGGCTTAGTCTCCCTTTGGCTTCTATACAAGTATTTTAAAGCTTTTTTTCCCCATAATGAAAACTTGGTCCTCCTTATTTACCCATCAACAAAAATGTAAACATCTTCTCCAAGACATAGATGTTCCTCTCCCAAGGTCTTGACTTGACTTTCCAGTCAGTTTTGCTTATCCCTCTTGTAGGAGTGTCTTGATTTGGGATGACCTGATACCAGTGTTGTATGGGAGCCAATCCATGTGTGATATCAGTGTTGTATGGGAGCCAATCCATGGGTGATACCAGTGTTGTATGGGAGCCAATCCATGGGTGATATCAGTGTTTTATGGGAGCCAATCCATGGGTGATACCAGTGTTGTATGGGAGCCAATCCATGGGTGATACCAGTGTTGTATGGGAGCCAATCCATGGGTGATACCAGTGTTGTATGGGAGCCAATCCATGGGTGATACCAGTGTTGTATGGGAGCCAATCCATGGGTGATACCAGTGTTGTATGGGAGCCAATCCATGGGTGATACCAGTGTTGTATGGGAGCCAATCCATGGGTGATACCAGTGTTGTATGGGAGCCAATCCATGGGTGATATCAGTGTTGTATGGGAGCCAATCCATGGGTGATACCAGTGTTGTATGGGAGCCAATCCATGGGTGATACCAGTGTTGTATGGGAGCCAATCCATGGGTGATACCAGTGTTGTATGGGAGCCAATCCATGGGTGATACCAGTGTTGTATGGGAGCCAATCCACGGTCTGCTTCCTTTCCCTCCTTCTGGAAGGAGTGATCTCAGCTGATGTGCGTTCTCTTCTCTCACTAACGGATTTTAATATTCCCACTTAAGGGGGATGACACATGGTTTAGGAGACAGGATTATAAATTTACGTGACATAAGAGCAGAAGCATTGCTTCTTGGTGTTTATCCTTATAGTAGCGGACTCATAATATTTGTCTTTTTGTGATTGACTAACTTCATGCAGCATATTAATTTCCAAGTTCATCCAGGAGATGTTTTGACACTGTTTTATAGAGACGCACACATTCCATAGTGTGCGTGTGCCATCGTTTCGTGATTTTTCATTATATTTTCACACCTGATTTTTGAAGCCCCTTCATATTTGTACACATAGTATTTTTCTTTTATTCAATCTGTCTGCAGATTAACTATGAATCTTCCCAGGGGATTATTCTAAGACTTTAATAAATGTTGATCTAGTTTAATGAATCAACGTGTTTTAAAGTACCATAAAAATCATTTTTATGTCTCTAATTGAACCTCTCTATTCTCATCATAACACACAATCCACTTTTCTTGTTTAATTCCCAAGCATTACATTGCTTATTCTGAATATATTGTATTAAATTGTCTAATTTACCATATATGGAGTAATTTGTAGGTGCTGACAATAATTCATATTAAACCCAGATATTGTTGTTATGTGTTCTTGAGTCAACTTACATTCATTATGACCCATGTGATGGAGGAGAACTGGCCCATTGGGTTCTCTTGACTGTAACCTGCATGGACACAGGTGCCCAGATGGTACTCCCATGTGGCTGGTGGATGGTTCAAACCATCGGCCTTTCACTAACAAAGAAACTTATAAAAGTATGTGCCACCGGGGCACTGGTGTGGAGATGCAAAGAAAGGATGAGTTAGGTAAGTAGAGGGTTGTGCTGTGTTCTTCTATATGCTGAGAATCCCCTAGGAGGTCTTTCTCCTCCTTAGTTTTCTCTCTCTCCATGTGCACAAAAGGGGAGACTATCTGGGTCCTTCCCAGTTCTCTCACAGCATTAAGTTTAAATGATGATGATGATGGAGTGTATTCTCAAGAGAAACTTTGTTTATAAAGCTGGTAAAAGCTAAATTTAACTATACTATGTACTTTATAGGTCCAGCATGTTTCATTTTTGCTCAATCAGTGGAAAAGTTTTGGACATAATCTCATCTTAAATGCTCTTGATAATTTAGCCCGCATGTATTTGATAAATGACTTATGTTTCTAACACTAATTATGGCCAGAGGCAATGTTATGGGTGACTGTTTCAGATCTGAAAACAAATCAAATAATATGTAATTTCCAAATAGGTTTATCTTTGCAAAAGGAATGAATTACTTTTTAAGCTTTATCCTTTGCTTGTCTTGGAATGTGTAGATTTATATTTGGTCTTATCTTTCTAAATATATGTCTAATAATACAAGGTAGCATCATGTTCAGAAAGAATTATAAAAAATCTCATATAACTGTCTAGCACTTTCAACTTTGTTAATATGCTTTCACACTTATTAACTCATTTCATTTTCTCAAAAAGACATGCAAAGTAAATAGAGCAAGTACTAATTTTACTGTTTATGAAATGGGAGCAGGAAAGCACAATGTGCATGAATAATTGCTTTGTATGAATGAAGAAATAAAGTTTCTTTTGACCTGGAGAACTCCAGCCCTTGGTCCTCAGCACTGATTCCAACTGAAATCACTTTGAGTTTTAGAGTCTGGATGATTGTAGAACCGATGCAGATCAGTGTTTCATTTCCCAATGAGCAAGAGTGAGCGTGGATCGATTTGTGCTTGCTTAATAATCTTTAGTGAACAATTGTACATGGGTTTCATCCTCTGAAAAGCATGTGAACCTGTTCATTACAGATGAAGCAGAACTAAGCCAGGGCTTGAGCTCTATTGGCGCAGTGATTGTGCATTGGAGTACTGACTGCAAGGTGGACAGTTCAAAACCACCAGCTGTTCTTCGAGAGGAAGATGGGAGACTTTCTACTCCCATGAAGAGTTACAAAGGAGCAATTCTTCCTTGTCATATGGGGCTACAGGGAGTCTAAACCGATGGCAGTGAGTGAGGAGTCTGCGCTTATTGTGCATATTGACTACATTGTCTCCTTTCAGGATGGTAAATAGAAAAATAGGCTTTAATTCCGAAAGAAGATTCTGTGGAATTGGAAGAGAGATCATATTATCCTTACCTAGAAGCAGAATATTTGTTGTGATGAATAGTGTGAAATTGTTCACTACATATTAGTAAGTAAGTGCAATGAAGCGTGTGCTTACCTTGCTCATTAAGAAATGAGACACATACAGACAGAATGGAGAGAGCGCAGGACCTAAGTGGGAATGGAAGAAGATAAGTTTTCTAGAAATTTCCAGGAATAAGAGAGGCCCAATAGTCATTGAGGAGGAAAGCCAATGGTCAGCGAGCTATGGATACTAATATTTAGAATACCTCATTTGTATTGAAAGATGAGAAAAGGCAAGGGATATTCTTGGTGAAGATATATGGGCTAGATTTTTGCATACAACAACCTCCCTTTGCTTTTAACCATTGTTCTTACTCTAAAAGAAATAATCTATTTCATATAGCTTCAAGAATACTATTACCATAGAATTTTTTTCTGAAGAAAATATCAAATATATTTATCCTGAATACTCTCAACCATCTATGCAAAAATAATATCACAAGTTTAACCAAAGCTAACGGCCACACAGTGAGTCCTGGCCACCGAGAATGTTAGGGTTGGCTACTGAATCAATTCCTAGAGGTGGTGCATGTAATAAAGCTTCCTGCAACAGCTGCCTGCGAACTTTACACCTCATTGTGCAAAAGCCTATCTGGAAATGTTCAGCCGTTGGCGAGATATAGAATCTCTAAATCAGTCTTGCATGGTTTAAAAATTCTTGTTCATGAACAAAACCAGTAAAAACACTGTGCTGCCATATTTTCAGCATCGGGACTGTGTCCCATTAACAGAAAAGCCATGTCCAGATCCTGCAGGGAACGGCATTCACATTTCTATCAGACGGAACGGAATGCCCAGTATTTCAACAACGTAATGAGAAAATGTACAAGATGCGAATGGAGCCATTAGCACGATCAGAAAAGTGAGACTGACCTGACAGTGATTGTGTTGCTTGTGAGATAATGAGGATTAGCTAATAAATGTTTATAAATATACATGGTGCCTCTTATAACAGATACCTGTATTTTATACACTATAATCTGGAGTGTTAGAATAAAAAGTGGACTTTGGAATCCTACTACCTACGGAGAGGGCATTATGTCCTCATTGCTTCCGGTCTGATTTGTGGGTGCTTACTCTTTGTCAGGCCTTGTTCCAGCTATGGAGATTGCCACGAGGATGACAGAGTTACTCTTCAGGAGCGATGGGCCATAAACAAATAGCTCCACAGATTACACTTGCAACTTGAGAAGTGACGCAGAGTAAAAGGGGAGGCCACTGTAAGGACACGAAAGAAGATGCACAGTTCCAGGTCCAGTGACTGACTTGTCAGAGAAACTGAGGACACCCAATTAAATGGAAATTTCACATAAAATCTATTATGTTGTATAATCATGTACAATAATTGTTCGAGATATCGTTATACTATTTTTAAATCTAAAAATGTACCTCTGTCTTTCTCTGAAGGTCTCTGAGGGTGGCTCCCTTCCTCTCAGCCTAGACCTCCCTAGCTCCCTTGAGAGAAACCCTTTGCCACTGAGCGGATTTGCACTAGTTAGTGGGGACGCTATGCACTGCCAGCTTGAACTGTGATCCTTTGACACAGAGGGCTGTCGATGCTGGGATCCTTCAGAAACAACCCATGAGGGCTTTCCTTTGGTGGGGGTGGGGGTGGGGTGATCTACAAACATTTTGCCTAGTTGTTCGGTGCTCACCACCCGGGCTCGCTCCGAGGCAGATGTTGGTGATTTCTCGACTGTTGGAGGAAAAAGCGGAGCTGGGCAAAGCCTTCCTGGAAAAGAAATATCCAAAGCAGGACTAAGGAATGGAAAGGCATCCGTGAGAGACAGAGAGGAAGAAGAAGATGTCATATCTAGGAAGTATCAGAAGAGAAATTCCTCAAAGGACAGAGGCACTTGCTGCCTCCTTGAGCGAGGAGGCTAACGAGCAAGAGGCCACGTTTGCTGGATGAGGAGCACAGGAGGGTGGACCAGAAAGGGCAGCAAGGCCATGGCATCCAGACCCTGGGAGGACTCGCCTTGCCTCTCTGAGCTCCGAGTTCACAGATGCAGACTGAAGCAACAGCAACGGCCTCTAGGGATGTTTGAAGGATTACAATTGGGAAATGCATATATAATCGTGCGTGCAGAACTGACACACCATAAACATTTGTTGACTATTTCTTGTAACGTTCATATTAGCTATAACTCATGTTATTGCTTGCTTGTTTATTGTTTTGTTTTATGTAGAAGGGATCCCGCTAGCTTCAAGTTTTCCCTAGCTTGAGGATTGACTTCGAAAGACGTCTGCTCTTGCTTTTATTCTTAGGTTGCCTAGTATATTGCTATATTAAATCCAACGTTAGCAGACATTTCGCCAGAGGGGACCTCCATATACTGGAAGTGATTATTTCAGGGTTTGCCATTTTCTCTAAGGAAAATATCTCATTTACTAATACCAGCCCCAAATATATTTCTCTTCGTTAGCTAGTCTAGCTGAATGTTAAATGCATGCTTCTTCAGAGACGATTTTATAGACCACTTTGAATACTTTCTAAGGCTGTGTTGTTTTTGTCTTCTTCAGCTAAAATCATATCATTTTGGAAGGAAAAGCCTCTTCTTTCCTAATAGCTGTCCTCCTCCCATCGGCTTGCCACCCCGGAGACAGACTTCTGTCTCATGCTCCGACACGCTGGTTTTGAGTGAGCACTTTGGCCTGGGAGTGGCAGCACCGGGCCAGAACTCTCAGTGATGAATGTCAGCACAGCGGCCACAGTCTTTCTGCCAGACAGGAGGCTAACAGGCAAACGGCAGGGAGTTCACAAGCTTGGAGGGGCTTGTTAGACAGAGTTCAAAATTCTGGTGAACATCTCTCTGCCACTGCGCAGAACAGCTGCAGCCTCAACAGTGGGAGTCTTCACACGAATTTTTCAAAAGGCTCCCCTTCTGGAATTTAATGTCATAGTACACTGTTAAATGTCCTGAATCACAGTAGACTGTGATCCATCATACTCCGGGCTAACCATTGGTTGCAGAGTAGCTAATTAGGCCAGAGAATGAATATCTCACTTATTAGAATCAGTTTCCTCCCATTTTTTTTCTTTTTCTGAAAATATGTCAGCTTCTGGTATAAAACACAAAACAAACAAACAAAATGCCAGAAAACACCCCTTGGCTTTCCAACTAATAAGGACCTTATTGGGAGGGCTTAGTTAGAACTGCCCTAGTAAGATTGCCAAGGGTGTAATTTGCAGACACCAATGGCCACAATGTGTTCCCGCAGACTGGCTGGTGAATTCAACATTCTGCCTTTCAGTTACCAGCCAACCCCTTAACCGCTGGATCACTAGGCTTGCTCAACCCCCTCTCCCATCCCTGAAAAGAAAGCCCATTCCATTAGGTCTACTCCAACTTAGAGTGAACTATAGAACAGAGCAGAACTGCCCCTGGGCGTTTCCAGAGCAGGAGCAGAGAACCTCGTCTTCCTTCTGCAGGATGGCTAGGGGTTTCAAACTCCAGTCTAGATCATAGTCCAGCAGAACTTCTTACCAGGCCTCCTACCCATCTTAAATCAGTTCGTAGTTAAAAATAAGTGATTTCTTGTGAGGGGCAAAATAATTTAGTGAAGGATCTGATTTAGCTCTAAAAGTATTTCAACCATTGAATAAGGTTAAAAGCTTTTGTTCATTGAATGACAATAGGTGATGATCTTTTATGTATCTGGTCCAGGCACTGGAACTAAAAGAAAGAGCAAAAGAAATCCCACCCCTTTTCCGCACCTCTTTTTCTAGGGAGCTCAACCACAAGTAAGTAAATAAAACCCAAACTCACTTCAGATGGTAACAACTGCTACGATTTAAAATAAAGGCAGCATTCAACCATCGTGATGGGATTTGAAGAGGGGGCAGCTCTTTCTGGCAGGGTTGACCGGAGGGTCTCTCTGGGAAGAGGATATTTGAACAGCGATCTGAAGAAAATGCCCGTGCCAGTGACACATACCTGTTTCTGGGGCAGGATGAGTCCTCTTTCTCTCTAGGCAAGCAAGATAGTAAGTACAATACCTGGCGAGAAGTTCTGGGAGCAACAGATGATGAGAGATCATTTCGCATGGGAAACCCTGATGAGTGAGTCTTCTTACTTATCAATGCATGTAGAAAAGAGAAGAAGGAAGGAAGATTGGGAAGAAGTCTCAATGGGAGCCTCAGCGGACTCTCCAAGGAGTTCTACATCATCAATGACTTTTCGGAGCTGCAGTGCAAGGGGACCAGAGGGCTAAGCCTTTATCTCCCATACGGAGTATTCATTTGGTACAAGCTATGCAGGGAGAGGGAAGCAGCCCTGTTGGGACAGGCGGTTCTCTTTGATCATGGACGTTCTCAAAGAGGATGGGTAGGTGAGGTATGTCTGGCAGTGAGTGGCACTCTGGTAGCTAGCTGCTGAGGGACAATGCTCTGTGTATCTCAGAAGAATCATCTGCTTTCATTACCACAGAAAGTCATTCGGGATCTGAACAGAGCAGCACAGTTCTGTCCAAGGCACACGCAAGGAAATATAATGTTCACATATTCTAGATTCCTTCTAAGGTGTTCACATCCGACTGATGTCAATTTAGATAGTTTTTTTCCCTCAGTATTATTACATGAAGATCTGGAACTGCCAGATATGAGCATGGTACAAGTACTGTAAGAGGAAAATTTTAAAAAATTATGGAAAAAATCTATTATCTTTTTTTAAAAAATAAATCATTTTATTGGGGCTCATACAACTCTTATCACAGTCCATACATATACATACATCAATTGTATAAAGCACATCCATACATTCCCCGCCCCAATCATTCTCAAAGCATTTGCTCTCCACTTAAGCCCTTTGCATCAGGTCCTCTCTTTTTTTTCCCCTCCCTCCCCGCTCCCCACTCCCTCATGTGCCCCTTGTAATTTATACATCGTTATTTTGTCATATCTTGCTCTATCCGGAGTCTCCCTTCCCCCCCCCTTCTCCGCCGTCCCTCTCTATTATCTTATAATTAAAAATTTTCCACAATTTTTGAAGCACCTTCATATTAATTTAACTTTAAACTTGAATATTTGTCCTTTAAAGAAATATTAAGTCTATGGAATAAGAAGATATAAGAATAGCTCGCTGCACTGTGATGGAAGGAGCTCCTGCGGTGTAGTCGGCAGCACATTGGGGTGCTAACCAGAAGCTCAGTAATTCTAATCCACCAACCCCTACTTAAGAGAAAGATGGTGCTACCAGTTCCCATAGAAAGTGCAGTGTAGAGGTAGCTCTACTCAGTCCCATCAGGCCCCACTGAGTTAGAATCAACTCAATCAAGTGGATTTAGTTTAGTTTTTAGATTATAATCTATGATACATAAAATGAACCTAGCTATAACAACAGTCTTGTAAAATTCAAAGCATTATGCATATTTTAAAATGGTAAGTACTATAATTAAATAGTGGACATGTTGAAATACATAAGACACATTTGAAGTAAAATCAGTGCAGCAGAATAGGGGAAAGCTCCCCAGGATGGGTGAAACATTGAAACTGGTACAGGGGTGAGTAAGGTGGGGAAATCAGAGAACAAAGTGGTAGAAGAATGCAGCAAGAGGCAAAATGAGATTAAATAATTGATATTTAGATTGTCATAGACCTTGAATGTGCTATGTTAACTTGATGTTCTAGATAAATGTCTCAAAAGTGGCTCATGGGGCACCTTACGGGGTGCTTGTGGCTCCTTGTTAGAGATCCAGACTCCCAGCCTGTATCCCATATATTCTGAACCAGAAGATCTTGGGTTGAAATTTGTAGTTTTAGCATGTTGCCACATTGGTGCTTCCCCTCCAGACAACGGGAGGCCATTGAAAATTCAGTTCTCTACTCCTAACCCTAGATCACTGTGTATGATTCTTTTTCTTACATTTAATTTTGTTACACTGGAATATCCAGGAATTCTGACATGAAAGTATTTCACTTGAAATAATAAGCAAGTAATTTAAGATATCCATGCTCCATTAGCCCATTTCCATCAGTGCAGAACATCTAAAGAACTTTCTCTTTTGGCCAAAGACAACTGACTTTTACAAAATACAAAGATTGCTTTCAATACTGTAAATGCTATTTTCTAGTTCTTAGTGAGGTGTTTACTTCTGACCAGAAGAACCATTTTACAATAGAATTCAAGAATGTATCCTGGAGCCCAAGAGGTCTCTGATTTCAGAGCTAGAGTTGCAGCTAGGCGTTTAGTTTTGCTGTTGTTGTTTATCATCTGGAAGTTCACTCCCAAGTCTCTGATAAGTTTCAGGTCCCTAAACAGTCAGTCTAATCTTTTTTTTCTCCCCACTTATAAATCAATCCAATAATTTAGAGGAAAAAAAGTCCTGAAAACTCTTTTCCCCTGCTTCAGTCGCAACCAATTGTTTTTCACCTGATTCATTCGAAAAATCCCTTGATAGTATGTTTGTTTTCTCCCAGTCTCCTATTTCTTAGGAACCTGTGTAGTGACATGCACAGTAATAGTGAGGGGGTACATTTTACAAAGCACATCATATTTTTTTACCTTTCTCCTTATTAATAGTAACTTGTCAGAGTAGTAATGCAACTAGTGTACATCGCAGAGCCTCTCTTTAATCATTTTCCTCACCCAAATCCTCTGACAATTTTTTATATCCATTTTCTCATAGTGTGTCCTCAGATTTCCTCTGAGATGAAAGATAAAATTAGTCTTCTTCCACAACAAATAAATTAATAAATAGACAAACCCCCGATGCTACTACAATTAAGGATCTGTGTTTTCCCCAAAGCCACACAATGGAGGTATGTAAAGTGGAGGGAAGGCAGTGTGATGTCATAGCCTCACTGCCTAGTTAGGTGTGGTAGGTAAAATTAATGAGTGGATATTTGCAACTGGTTTTTCTCACTGTCTGCCGAGTAAGGGTTTCACTTTTGTCAAACCCAAGACACTAAATTGAGAAAAGAAAGGTTACAAGTATACATTTCTCTCTCTTTCACTGACATGGCATTGACGCTATATTGTAACCCTTTACAGGAGTAGAAAGTCTCATCTTTCTCCTGCAGAGCTGCTGGTGGTTCAGAACTGCTGACCTTGTGGCTGGCAGCTCAACTTGTTACCACAAGGGCACTGGGATTAGACATGTGGACTAAAAATGTTTGAGGTGTCTGATTGGGAGTATTTCTACTCTGACACAGATGGAGGTAGCCATGAACTAGTGATGAGTTGACTGGCAACTATTCATGAGAAATTGGCAGAGTTCTGGTCTCTGATGGTTAAGTACACAAGTTTGATACTTGGTCAATGCACTACAAGTGCCACCACCACCACCTGTCTGCCTGCAGTGACCTATATGTTGCTGTCATGCTGGACAAGTGTCAATGCAGCTTCCTGATAAGGTTTTCAGACAACCTTATGATATATAAAACACTGCCTGATATGATATGTAATGGATTGTGGGGATGGCGCAGAACTGAGTAGAAACTTATTCTGTTGTATATTAGGAAACCATGAATTTAGATAATAGGTTCTGAGATTTATTTTACCCACTGCTACAGTTTCAGGGGAAAAAAAATCATCATCTCCCTGGCAATGAAAAATTTTGCAATACAGCCCATAAATCCAAGATGAAGTGTTCATATCTGTTTTTGAAGTCTTTCCTGGGAGCTAGCATAATGGTTACCCACTGGGCTGCAATCTACCAGGTCAGCAATTTAAGACTACTAGTGGTTCGGGGTGGGGTTGGGGGTGAGGGGTGGTGGGGAGTGGTGGAGTGGGGGAAAGGGGAGCTGAGGCTTTTTAATCCTGAGACTCTTATAGTCTTAGAAACTCACCTGGACAGTTCTATCTTGTATTAGGGGTCACTGTGAGTCAGCCTTAACTTGATGGTTGTGGTTGTTTTGGTTTGTTGATAGTTCTAGCATTCCCCAGGAGAGCGTGCCTGTGTGTGTGTTTGTGTGTGTGTGTGTGTGTGTGTGTGTGTGTGTGATGGGGGTGCAGGGATTATAGGCAGTATCACCCACATTGGGAAGCACTGGTTTAGACCAACATATTAGCCACTCATAGCATTTGTGCATTCGAAATTTTGAATAAATGACAGATCTCCTAAATGTGGATGAAAGGAATTTATAATATCTTTAAAAATATTGCTATGTGCATTATTTCCCCTCTTTAACAATTACCTTTTAAACAATCCTTTGAAGGCTAAGTGTGACTGAGCCAAGCAATATTATTTCCAATTTCCTCATATGCATGTGAAAGCTAGACAACGAACAAGAGAAAACAAAGACAAATTAATGCATTTGAATTATGAGATTGGGGAAAATGTTGAATGTAGAATGAACAAATCTACCTTGGGACAAATACAGCTTTGTACCAGTCAATATTCTGCTGTGCCTTTATTGGCTGCTTTTCCTTGGGGAATAATCTCTAGACCTTCTTTCTAGTCTGTCTTAACATGAAAGCTCCCCTGAAACCTCCGCGACTTGTATGGTATTAGGAAAAACCAGTGTCGGAATTTCTAGGGTTCCACAGCAACAGGAAACCACCATACTACAACAAATTGACAGGTGGGATGGAGGGAGATATTGACACCCTAATATAATAAAAATAAGACATCCAAATCTGAAAGACTAAGGGCTGTATTGATTTCATTATGGTACTACCCTTACAGTTTGTCTGCTAATCCAATCCAATGCTTCAGGGTCACTCTGTGTCTTAGTTCTTCTTTTACATTTTTTTTATAGTTACAACTGTGCCTCCATCCTTAAAGCTATCAGCTGCTGAGGTGCTCAATTCCCTGGATTGCTTCTTTGTGTTTACTGTAGAGAGCTCCTGCAAATCACTTCATTCTTTTCAAAGATAATTGGTTGAGTTTCAATAATACTAAGATGACATTATATTAGACTCTGTGGAATATTTAATAGTTTTGAGTATTGTCATTTTCTAAATCAGTAACACTAGTAATGGACTGAGTTCTAGTGACAACTACATCTGCACATGAATGCGCTAGGTCTTAATATTGTGAGGGAACCAATCACTTGTAATGGCTATTATTCCCATCAAGATTTTCAGATTTTCAAATCAATGGGTGCATTCACTAACTATTATCACAACCTCATAATCCTTATTGTATTTTTACTGTTTTCCTCCATTTCTTTCATATTTATTTTGAATTTGCCTTTCTTAGTCTCGGTGCTTCATATAAGCCTTAAGAATTTCTTAAAACCATTTCATTACACTTTAAAAGTATATTAGTAATTGTTCTTTCCAATGAAAAAATTGATTTTCTCAAATACCATAATTATACTTGTGGATTTCTCACCATTACTTTAAAACATTAAAAAAATGATTATCTATCTACCACAAGACCACCCCTTGTCAATCTGATACATTCATATAACTCTGTAAGCATATGTAATTTCCAAACGAACAATAATAGAGTCATATCTGTACCTAACAGGACAAAACTAAAATGCATGCAATTCAACATGTGCCACCTTCATTTAAGCATAGCATTTTATAAGTGAACAAAACAAAAATATCCTATGTCTAACAATTGCAGTTAGGTAACACCTATACCTTGATCCTATAATCCTATGAATATATTCCCCCACCTATGAAAGTTTATAAGCCAACCACTTCACGCCTTTATCCCCCCAATTTGGGGTATCCAATTTCTATACTGCCTACTTACATCAGTCCAGTGCTCTGAGGACACAATCATATTTTTTGACATGAAGAATCTTCATTAGAGTTGGAACCTTGTGAAATATGTGTCCATAAGCAAAGTCACATCAGGACAGGCCATCCATAAAATCAGCAGCAATATACACCAGTTCACAGGTATAGAAATCTCCTCTTCATCTGGTCGGGTTCTGCTTAACTCAATGTGGGCTGCATCTCTTAGCCTCATTAGCGTGCCCATTGGTTGCCTTGCCTTAGACCATGGGCTCTCACCAATACTCAACAAGCCTAGCTCCCTCGTGCTAGGTCATGAACATCAGACCAGTCAACCTGCTCTTGTCTATTTTTTTCTTCCTGTAAACCAGATTCACAGTTGTCAGTGACCAGACTCAATCTGCCTCTTTATTGCTGCATTTCTCCCACTTCCACTCAACAAGTAGATCCAGGTGGTCATCTCACAAGCATCTCAGGCTGTCCACAGGCTCCCTTTAATGTTCAGTCCCAGAGGGGCGTTTTCATCATGGTTCCAGATTTTTTTCTAGAAACTAGAGTTCAAACTTCAAATCCAAAGAGTTCCTTTTTTTCTAATCTTCATTCTGTTTGCCCAGACACATTTCTTGGAATGCAAATGTCCTGAGTACTCCAAAGCACTGGGTGGGGCTTATCTTTTCAGAGCTTTCTCTATGTCCTAAACACATCCAAAGATTAAATTAATGTCTCCAGGCAAGGGGGCTTGCAAGCTCTATTTTCATACTTCCCCAAATAATTTCTTTTAACCATTATATCAATAACAATAAGCAGAAGAAATCAGTATAAAGAGTACAAGCAGATACCAAACTCAATTCTTAAAATAGTCAAGTTCAATCCTTATTTAGCTTATCTAAATCCTTATCTAAACTATTCTATTTATAAAAAAAATATGGGATTAGGCCTCTTGAGAGTATCAAAACAGATCCAGGCTTTCTGTCAAATATTTTGCCCTTCTGTCAGCCATTTTCCTTAAGCAGCATGGTTTCTGATAAATTATAATGGTGATTTCTACCCCGAGCTCAAAATATACATTAACAACATTCATTTTTACCATTTCAAATAGGAATAACCAAAGACTAAAACCAAGCATAGTAATCAAAACTTTGACTTACCATATTGTTTCCATAAAACAACGCAGTAAACTGCAAGGATATGTCTAGCTTATGGTTAGCCAAAGAAGGAACACTACCATGAGGGAGAGGTCAAGCAAACATCTACTCTGCATCTTTATCATTTGTTTCTCTAGTGTCCCACTTCCAAGGTACCATAATGTGTCAGCTGCTATGTCTCTCAGGGAGAGTCAGAGAGAGAAGTGTCTCCCAGCTCCATGGAAGAAGTACCACATTTCCCAAAATTCTCAGAGGAAGGCCACGCCCACACAGAGGTCTCCTTGGCTATGATCTGATTGCCAGGCTAGACTCCACCCCTACACTCTTAATCCTCAAACTGACAAATGATTATCTATCTACCATAAAGTAATACTAAAATAAGAACTTTGATGTATGCAATACGCTATCTCTAAGGAGTTGGAACTACTTTATATTATCTTATCATTTTAATATTGCTATGAATCATGGGATAAAAAGGGTAGTATTTATCATCATCCTCATTTTAGAGTCATGGGAGCCAGATGAACAAGATGACTTAGTTTTCCCTAGGTGAAACAAACATTCCACTGGTTTGAAGACAGACCTAATATACGGAGTTGAGCCATAGGTATTAGCATCATTAGATGTTATCATAAGTGTGAACATATAATACAAATAAATGCATTTTATTTTAATGTATGGGATTAAAACTATATATATAGTTTTTAATATATATTTGAACAAATTCAAATTGATAACAACCCTATAGGGCAAGCAAAATATCCTCATACGCAGGGTTTCTTAGGCTACAATCTCTATGGGAGCAGATTACAAGATCTTTTTCACATGGTGCCTCTACTGAGCTCAAAGTGTTACCATCCACATGCTTAAAGATTATACTACCAGAATCCCATATATAAAATAATGTCACATACACATACATACATACAGTTAGTTCCCATCTTATAATATATTGAAGTTATGACAAGTCACACAACTGGTCTTGGAGGGTTTTTGATACATAATATTAACAATCATAGTGACCCTATATGACAGGATAGAACTGTCCCTGTGAGTGTTCAAGGTTTTACCTGTTAACAGAAGTAGAAAGCTACTCCTTTCTCCCTTGGACTGGCTGGTGGAATTGAATTGCTGACCTTTTGGTTAGCAATCCAATACAGAATTGACTAGTGAGTAGTGAGTTTGGGGAGTTTGTGTTGGGCTGGGTTATCTACAAAATAAAATAAATAAATAATAAATAAATAA
Source organism: Tenrec ecaudatus (assembly GCF_050624435.1). NCBI lineage: Eukaryota > Metazoa > Chordata > Mammalia > Afrosoricida > Tenrecidae > Tenrec > Tenrec ecaudatus. Next base: position 113,120,638 of record NC_134530.1, read on the forward strand.
ACCCAGTGACATTCATATATGTATAAGAAAGTGCTTTAATTAAAAAGTAATCATATATGAAGAAGACATCTGTCCCAGTCAGGGTAGACTAGAGAAACAAATTCATAGATACTCATGTGTATAAGAAAGAGCTTTATATACAAGAGCAGTTGAATATTGAGAAAATATCCCACCTCAGTTCAGATCAAGTCCGTAATTCTGGAATTAGCCCCTATGTCTGATACCTATCTATAATGTCCTCTTCAGACTCATGAAACACATGCATATGCCACTGAATGTGGGAATATCACAGGCGAGTGTGTAGGAAGTCTTTGGACCCACTGGTGTTGTAAGCATCTCAGCGCTGTCAGGGGTTTCCATGTGGCTCCTCCTGCTCTAGAGCTCTAGTGTAGCTCCATGTGTCTTATCAACAGCTGTCTCATGGGGAGTGAGTATGTGTCCCGCCTCAAGCTAGCTATTTCTCTCTTTTTTGCCTCCAAATGAAGCCATCAAGCCGCTATCTGATTGACAGGTTAAACGGCACCCCTGCACTCTCAAGTCTCAAATTGACCATAGATTATGTAACTATCACAGCATCCTAGCCCAGTCCAACCCAAGCCCGTAAGTCCCAAGCTGGTCCAAAAATACCCTTCAGACATCTACGTGCTGTGGTTCAGAATGGTGAACCAGGCAGCAGAACTATCACAGACCGGTGCTTTCATCCTAGATCATGGTGACACATGGCAGGGTGCCAGTAGATCTCATGGCCAGCAACAGAGTTTTAGCAAGCCGGGAGGCAAGGGTCCAGGGAAGAGAGGGATGTTCCCTTTATCCCCTGCTTATAAAAAGGCCACACCCTCAAGCAAGCAATGCCAGGCTATGACCTTATTGACAGTCTGGGAACCCTGGTGGTGTAGTTACACATTGGGCTGCAGTCAGCATGGTCGCCAGTTCAAAACCACCAGCAGCTTCCATGAGAGAAAGATTGGTGTTTCTACTCCTATAAACAGTTACAGTCTCAGAAACCCAGAGGGTGTCACAGTGAGTCAGCATTGACACAATGTCATTGAGATCCCACCCCTTCATTTTCATACATCTTCAAATTTACATAAAATCATCTAACTACCACAGAGCTTATTGTTAACAATATGTACTCTGTAGACTGTTGCAGCTCATAATTTCCTGATGTTATCATTCTCAAATTTCAACTTGTAGATGCTCAATATTATAATTTACTGTTTAAATAAAGATAAGTTGTAAAAAGAAAGATAAAGATACTGAAAGTCAGTAAATAATGAGAAAAAATGAGAAATATTTGACTTAAGTTACAACCAACTTACAATAGAATGTCAGAGTGGAGCCTTGATGTAAATCAAGACTATATGTATAAGGCTAATTGTGTGTGTATTTGTCTATATATGTGCAGATACCTATACATAATTCTAGGACTATAATTAACTTAGAAATCAAACTCTTCTTACTGGATTGCACTGTAATTCTAAGAGAAGGATAAACAGAATTCGGTGTCATGCATCCTAGCTTTTTTTTTAGAAAAACACGGGAGTGAGGACAATGCAAACTACCCAGTTTATGAGATAAAAGTAATTCAGCCAGAATGAAAGGCATACCATTTAACACATTTCAATATTGAGTGTTCATTTATGCTGCTAAATTATTGAAACTCATCATTCTATATCAGCAATAATCAACTTTGACTGACCCACACTTTCCAGAGTTGGAAGCTGATGCCCAGTAAACAGATGCTTTGTATAAATTTATGGAAGAGCCTAGAGAACAAATCCAATAATTTTTCAATGTAAGCAGTGACTGTGTGAAAGGAGGTTCCAGTTTTCCTTAGCAAGTCAGGTCAGGCAGTGATACAAAGGACTGAATAGAAGTTATTCAATAATAATCTGAACGGGCTGTGCAGTTGACCCAAAGAAGCAGTCATCCAAGCAAGCTTTTGATGCAAAGGAGGCTCCAATTAAACAAGCCAAATTTGAAAAATCATACTTTGCTAGCGGGCAGTGCTCAAGGCTATTGAAGAATCATTTACTGTACCGCTCAGGGAATTTAGTTGGAATAGTTGTTGGATTAAGTAAACTACTGCTGGAAAGTCTCCATGGGGGCTGTTACCTACATTAATTCAAAGACTCACAATTTTTATTGTGTGTGTTTTAATTTTCTGCAAGATAATCTTGGGCTTAAACTAAAATGATATTATTATTTAAATAGAAGTCAATATAATTTATTAACAACAAATCTGATTCATTTGAATGTACAAGGGGGTACTCAGTCCCACCCCCAAATAAATCAGACAAAAAAAGCTCCACTAATTTTTGCTTTCATAGTATGCATTTTTCCCACTTGGTGAGCATCAAGCAAGTCTCTCTGAGTTAGTGCACCCAGTGGCGTCACCTGTGAAGTTTCTCTCTGGTCACAGTCAATTTTTTCATAGGAGCATTTTGCTCAAACCTCATATTTTTGTGATGGACAATTTAAGGGAATAGCTTGAGGCTGTGAAATTTTGTTTCCTGCTCAGGAAAAATGCCATAGAAACCATTGGGATCTTAAACACAGCTTACAAGGATAGCACTATGGAAAAAACTTAAGTGCATGAGTGGTTTTCTAATTTCAAAAAAGATGAAATGTTGATTATTGACAAACCTCATTCTGGACAACCGTGAACTTCCTACACAGACTAACATGTCAACAAAACCCATGCACTTGTGCTCAAAGACCGATGACAGACCATTGAAAAGATGGTGACGCTATCTGGACTGTCTAGCAGCTCACTGCATCAAATTTTAACAGAGGATTTAGGACTGAGAAGAGTCGCTGTGAAATTTGTGCCGTGCATGCTGACTGACCAGGACAAAGAACATCAACTGGAAGCATGCCGTGCTCTGAAAGAACAGCTGTGAAGCCACCCAGACACATTTTCCCAAGGTCATTTCGGGTAAAGAGACATGCTGCTGTAATTTCAACCTTGAAAGCAAACTCCAGTCCAGCCAGCAGAAGACTCCATCTTTACCTCGCCCATAAAATGCTCCTCAAAGATCAAGATGATGCTCATTTGTTTTCTCGATGTGAGGGAGATAGTGAATTCAGAGTTCATTCCACCAGGTCAGACTGTTAATCAAGCTTTCTATTTAGAGGTTCCGAAAACATAGTGTAACAGTGTGTGACCAAAAAAAGGCCTGATTTGTGGCAGACAAGGGACTGATTTTGCCACCATGAAATTGTATACGCTCATGCAGCCATCTTTGGGCAAAAAAACAGCAGCCTCTCTTACTCCACACACCTTATTCACCTGACCTTGTGCCAAGCAACTTCTTTTTGTTTCCATGAATGAAGAGGGAAGTGAAAGGACAACTATTTGATAATGTAGAAGAGGTAAAGAAAAAAAAATGAGTGAGGTGCTGTCAGTCATCCAAACAGATGAGTTTGAAAGATGTTTCCAAGAATTTCAGATTTGACAAATGTTTTAAGTATAATGGAGAGCACTTTGAATGTGATAAGGTTGTTTTATAAAAAATATTAAATACATAGCTTTGAAAAAAATTTTGTTGAGGGGGTACCCTGTCATATAAAGACTTTTATCTATAAACTTTAAAAATAAATACCCTCATATTTAGAAGTTTATATATGTATGTCATAAGCATTCCCCTCTGTTCTTATTATGAACATGAAGAAGAATCAATCAATCTGAAACGTGATGCTGACAAAGAATACTGAAATTACCATAAATTGCTGAAAGGACAAACTGATTTTTTTTTTTTAAGTATGGCCAGTGTGCTCCTTAGAGGCAAAGATAGCACGGCTTGATCTGACATACTTTGGCCATGTTGTCAGGGAGACCAGCCCCTGTGGAAAGCCATCATTCTTGGTAAAGTGAAGGGGCAGAGAACAGGAGTAAGACCCTGCGTGTGATGGATGGACACAGCGGCTGCCACACTGCGCTCAGACTTAGGATCAGAAGTGAAGATGGCACAGGATGGGGCATTGTTTCCTTTTGTTGTGCATCAGGTCACTGTGGGTTGGAACTGACTCGATGTCACTTAAAAACAACCACGAAACCTTACCTTGATCAAGGAACTCTGGTGGTGTAGTGGTTAAGTGTTCAGCTTCTAACCCCTTAGGTCAGCAGTTTAAAACCCATTAGCCACTTTTCAGGAGGAAGATGGGATGTGGTAGTTGATATCAATTTCATATCAACTTGATGAATAAGAAAGAAGTAAAATGAGCTGATTCCAGGAACCAAAGCAGAAGGCGAATTTTGAGAATGATGAGGGCAACAAATGTATAAGGGTGCTTTACTCAATTGATATATGTGTGGATTGTGATAAGAATTGTACGAGCCCCAATAAAATGATTTTTAAAAATCAATCAATTCATGAAAAAAAGAAAGTATGTCCCAAGCAAGCAACAACAACAAAAAAAAAAAACTCAAAAAATTAGTGGTGGAGTCTAGCCTGCTGATCAGATCACAGCCTGGTGATCCCTCCTTGTGGGCATGACCTTCTCATGTGGATTCTGGGACTTCCTCTCTTCATCCCCAGAGGTGTGACACTCTCTGCTACACATACTTGTTCACAAGTCACATAGGGCCATGCTGATGGCAGCCAGAGCCCTGGAAATGCGTCTACTGCCATTGGACCCAAGGGACTTTCCATCCACCGACCTGAGATATTCGTGCATTGAGCATCATTGCATGTGCTGTGTCAGTCTGAAGAGGAATTCATGGGCTAATATCAGACTCATGGGCTAATATCAAACTTATGGACTTGATCTGGACTGGGCTGGGATGTTTTATTGGTGGATAATTACTTCTCGATATAAATTTCTCTCTTTCATATTTATGAGTGTCTCTGGATTTGTTTCTCTAGTCAACCTGTATTAACGCATAGGGCTTTCTGCTCTCTTTAAGAGTTGCAGTCTTGGAAACTCACAGGAGCAGCTCTAGCTTGTCCTATAGGGTCACTATATGCTGACATCAACTCGTTAGCCATGAATTTGGTTTGGGTGTTTGGTACCTTAGTTATAAAAGTATTATTTATACGGGGACATGCAACGAAAAGGTGGAGAATGCAACTTAATTCAATCATGGGACGTCTATCTATTTCTGAGTTATTCCAAGACATGGATGTTTAGATAGCGCCAAAAAGAAAACAGGTGAGATGCTCCTGCTGCCCATTATTTGCCTGCATTAGTTAGCATTGAGTCCCTGTTGTCTCAGCCAGGAGTGTCCCTTCATTTCCAGTGTTCTTTTCTGACATATTTTGGCCAAAGGAAACTTTGAAACGTCTCAGATGCCAGGCTCGCTATCATCCTTCCTTTATGAGCGCCACAATGAAGGTTGAAGCTCAACTCCTGACACAGTTTCTTCTCTTTTCCCCACACATGGAATGTTCTTAAGACAAACGAAAACCAAGCAAAAAACACTGCCATCAACATGAACGATGACTCGGGGGTGTAGGGGATAAAGCATAGATGGCATACATCTAAAATGTCTTTACACATTTTTTATAAGTGATATATAAAATGGTTACCTTTAAGAAACTCTACCTCTTGATGATGTCCTCCACTATTTGTTCTTGTTTTATAGTAACAAAGTGACCGATAGAATTTGCACATGGCTTACTAAAATAAACAAGCCAACAATAAATCAGATGTTCTGCCATCGAATTCATTCGGACTCCCAGCAATCCTACATGCGGTTTCTGAGACGGTATATCTTGATAGAAGCAGAATGTAACAACATTCTTCTCCCTTCATCTTACTTCTGTGGAGGAAGGAAGGGGCGTGACCCTCTGCCCTTAAAGTTAGCTACCCTAGCGCACAGTGCCACACGTGCTCCTTAGAAACAGAACTCAGCCCTGAATGAAGGCCATCTGATCCTCTACTCTTTGTGCCCGAGTACTCACCCTACCCTTCGTCCCATAGCCACTCACCTCATATGGAAAAGGGCTTGAGTGGAATAATTTGTTGTTGTTTTTTCCTATTAAGCTGAAATCCACTATTTCCTCATGTTGTCTCCCCTTGCTGAGAGCCAGGATTGCCCATGTGAAATAGACTGGCCTCACAACAGATATAAGTCAGAAAAAATGTTGACAAAATTAGAAACAAATACTTAAAATGAATTTAAATTAACTGCATTATTTTGTTCAATTATTTGATAATTTGGGGAAACTGTGATGAAAGATGCCCATTAACACCAGGCTTTAGAATATGGTTCAAATTTCCCTAATTAGAGAAAAATCTCAGTACAGAATTGTTATGCATAATATTTTGAATGGAGCATGCCAGGGGGATGGAATAGTTAAACCAAAGTCCCTAAAAAGAGACAGGGTGAAAACAAAAGGGAAAATTCCATCTTAAATTAGTGTTTTTGTGACATGGAGAATCTGCCTTTGCAAATTCAAGTGCATTAATTGTAAAATAGTTTTGATTTATGCTTCTATGGGAGCTTGAATTTAACAAAAGTCTTTTCTGTTCTATCATTTGATCTTTGTAACAACTCTGTAAAGTCCTCACAGAATATATTAGCGTTCTCAATCTCTAGATGAGGGAATTGAAATTGAGCGAAGCCCAATCAGTGAAGATCTGCCCAAGGTTACAGTAATAATAAATGCTGGACCCAGGACCTCAAATCTGGTCTTTTGACTCAAACCCAATGCTTTATTCATTTATAACCCGAAGTCATGTTATAATTCTGGAGTGGCAAATAGGATCTACTTTGCATGCCAACCCTGAACAATTGGGGAGCATGCCTGAGATGCATCCTGAAGGACACGTAGGAGACAGTGAGGTGAGGATGGGGTATTTCACTTGAAGGTATCCACACATCAAAATTTAGGGATATAGAGTGGCATAAGGCATTCAAAGATCCCCAAGTATTCTCTTTGTTAAAACGAAATGTTCCTTAAACTATTATTTCCTTTCCTTTCTGATTCTCCGATGGAAAATCCACCTCTGAGATGCCAGGCCCACTGAATCTCGCCATGAATCACCACAGCTGGGTCTCCACAGTCATGTCAGGTCCTTGGATCTTTTATTAAGACTCACTGCCAGGTGAACCTGATGGCAGTGACTCAGTGAAGTGCCTTTGTAGAAGTTTGTTCTGGATAATTAGAGAAAGGCTTCATCATGCCCAGTTACTATGACATATTTTCTGATTTTATACTAAAATCATGAGCAGATGAATCAATTTCTTTGATAATGAGGTTAAAAATACTGCAATTTAATTTTATACTTTGGGAGATTCTTCCAGATTTTCAATTTGTATTTCATGACAGGAGTATTTTTATGAACACTAACATAATAATACCTATTATTATTATTATTATTAACCTAACCAACATTATTTGTACCTAGCTATACTTCATGAGCTGTCTTAACTACTTAACCTGGATAATCTATGTTATTTGTCATTTTTACATCCTCAAACTTATTATCTCCATATAGTAATTTGCATATTTAAAAAAATAACAAAGAAAAGAGGGAAAGAAAAAAGCCTTCATGTAGATGCCAGTACCACCAACACTGTTCATTGAGAAAAGAAAATCACTTTGGAATGGCAAATGGAATAGAAAATATTTGTTTAATATGGACAATTTTTATTAGCAATAGAAACAAATCCAGTTGTTTTCATTAAAGTCCATTTGTCCATCATGTCTTCTGACAATTTTGCTTGTAACGATCCCAATTTATATTCTGATCCAATTGCTGTTTTAGAACCCTGATCCCATTCCCTAGGGACCTTAGTGACTACAAGAGCATGCCAGAGCTTTGGTGAGCCATTTCATCGGGCTTACTCCAGACTTCCCAACGGATTGCCATCAAGTTCATTCCCACTCACAGCAACCCCAGAGTACAGAGGAGAAGTGCCTTTGTGATTTTCTGAGACTGTAAATCACGACAGGAGTAGAAAGCCTCATCTTTATCCCTTGGAGTGACTGATGGTTTTTAACTGCTTCCCTTGGGGTTAGCAGTCCAACACATAATACATTGCACCAGTAGGCCTGTCCTCTCCAACTCCCCTTAATCTGGCTCCGTTCCTGTTAGAGAGGACCTTACTGCAGATGTTTTCTTTGTTGACAGATAGCTTAGAGTTGTTTTCTCAGCAATAGGCTTTATCTGGTGTCCAACTAGAATAGTGCTTGAACTAAGACTATCATTATGGCAAATGTTCTGGTCAACATTCAAAGTTATTAATACAATGAAAATCTGCTATTGCTTGTGGCATAATTGAGAGGCACATACCCAAGAGATATAGTGACTGAGAATACGGACACATCTATTTCTGCCAAAATGAGAATCATTGTTTTCAATAGATGATTGCAAGATGACTATCTGAAATTTCAGATAATTCAAAGCTTGATGAACAGGAATGTGCTCAAGGACATAGAACTTGTTTGCCATACAGTCTATGTGTCTTATCCCAAAATGAACATATTGATGCCATTGGTGTATTATATATACAAGTTAAGTGCTTAACAGGATGCCAATCACAAAGTATGTGATATAAATTCACTCTACTTCTAGGCGTTGTTTTTGTTGTTGTCCTCATGCTGGCTCAGGCTCATGGGGGTCTATGTAAAAACGAGCAAGATATTCCCTGGTCCTGGCCATTCTCAGGATCAACAGCATGATTATCATATAGCTCATTGCTATGGCAACTGTGCATGTTGAGTGTCTTCCAATGAGGGAGTTGAACTTCCTGCAGTATGTCAGACAACACTCTCCTGTGATCCATCAGGTTTTCCTTATTGTGTGTATTTGGAAGTAGATTATGCTTACTTAACCACCACTCTACAATGGGCGACCCTGCTCATATTTCAAATACTGAGAGCACAGCTTCCACCCTCATAGCATCATAGGGATGATAGCTAACAGATGAGGGGTGGATTTCTTTTAGGAATGCTCATAAATTAATAAATAGCTACTCTTCAGAAACTTTATTTAGCCTCCTGATCCAAACTTGATGCCATTGCATCTATTCTGACACAAAGTGATTTTATAAGAGAGAGTAGTACTACCCTATGAGTTTCTGAGACTGTAGCCTTTTCATGGGAGTAGAAAGCCTCTTTCCCCCAAGTATCCTACTAAGATTATTAAAATTATGGTTGTTTTTCATTGGGATTCACTGGACAAGTAATTTCAATGTAAAAATAAATGACTTCACTATTTCACTCCTTTAATTGGGCCATTGGAAATGTCCTGGCACTGTTTTTAATAATTTTAACATTATTATGCAATTTTAATCCACCATCTTTTGGAGCTAAAATGAAATGTGTCCTGAAACCTGGTTACATTAGAGGCAGATGGAGACTTGTACAGAGATGGTGCCTTCTTCTTGATCTGAGAACCTCTCTGAATCTTAATTCGAGAACAGAGTCACGGACACCCAAAGGCCTGCCGATAAGGAGAAGAGAAATACCTTCTTTTGGGGCTGCTAGGTTTAGGTTTGGGGTTTACCCAATAAGCCACTTCTCAGGTGTTTATTAAATCAAGCAAAACAGTGGTTTTCACATCTCTTGGTTCTTCCAGAATCAAATCAATTCAAAGCAGGTAAGAAAGAGAAGTGTGTAAATCACAATTTACATTGAGAAATTGATTCCTTTCCCCGAATGAAACCCTGCTCCCTGTCAGAGTGCAAGAACATCAAAGCAACTATGAACAATGCAAATGAAAAGAGGGGTTTTGAAATGGAAATTGAACTTTCAGCGTTTTATTTTTGTGCATAGGATGTTACTTATGATTATGACGTTTTAGGGTATAAAACCTTTTTTTTAGTTTTTCATATGAGAATAAAGTTAGTAATTGTATTAATGTTCATTACTATTTAGAGTTTCTGTAATGTATACCAGGAGTACAGGTGGCACAGGACACTGAGCAGCTGGATGCTAACTGAAAGGTCTGTAGTTCAAATGCACCAGGCATACCGCAGAGGATTGCAGCCTTAGAAACCCTTATAAACAGTTTTACTTGATCCTGTTGGGTCATTATGATTCTGAATTGATTTGATAGCAGTGGATTGTGTGTGTGTGTGTGTGTGTGTGTGTGTGTGTGTGCTGGTGGCATAGTGCTTAATGGATTGTCTGCTAACCAAAATACGTTGGGGTTCAAACCCACCTACCAATTAGGAAAAGAAAAATCCCATATACTTTCATAAAGAAGCTCAGTGAGGAAATTCTACCCTGTCCTAAAGGCTGCCTTTGAGTTGCAGGGGATTCCATGAGCTCGGGTTTGAGTTCACTCACTTCTTTTATTGCTTCTTACTTTGTCATTTATCAAAGAACTTTGAGGCACTTAAGAAAAAAAATCAAAACATTTAAAAATCAGATACATTTCCAAGTAGTGCTGGTTATTGCTTTGTTATTATGGTTATTTTAATTAAATGTCATGGTAATAATTACTTCATTAACATTTTATACCAAAAATATTTAAGATTGTGGGATTATGGTCAGTTCTAGGACATTGTCATGGGATCTGTATAGCTGCAATGGTCAACGAGATGCTACTCTTGCTCATGTGGTGTGCATCGCAAGGCTAATCACACCGACTGCCCCGTGGGAGAACGAGCATGCATTCTATGCCCTGGAAGGGTGCTCCACCGGGAATTCCACATAGCTAGGTCTACCCTGTCCCACAGGTTGGGATGAGTTGATTCAACTCCATGGTTTGCGTGTGGTTGTGAGATCCTTTTCCTCCTGAGGGACAAGTTCTTGAACTAGGACGTCATGTTTGGTACAGTAAGTCAGCGAATGTGAGGTAGATCTTCAAGAAGAGCTGGCCATGGCTGCAACGACAGACTGAAACTTGGCAGCAAGACACGTTAGTGTTTCCTTCTGCTGCCCACAGGTCACTGTGCATGCGAACCGACTCGAGCACACCTACCAGAAAGCGGTCAGGGCCTTGGGGACATAGTGGATTGCACATTGCACTGCTAATCACAAGGTCAGCAGTTAGAGAACACTAGCTGCTCACGTCGTGGTTAAGAGTTGGGCTGTGATGCCTTCCGCAGGGTCAGCAATTTGAAACCCCCAGCAGTCCCGGGGGAAGGGGGACGGGGGAAACCACTGGATTTTCTACTCCTGTAAATAGTTACAGCCTCAGGAACCTGCAGGGCATCATGATGAGTCAGCACCGATGCCATGGCAGATGGCAGTGAGTTGAATCGGGGAGAAAGATCATGCTTTCTATCCCAGGACTGAGTTACAGTGTGGAAATCCACAGGGGCATTTCTCTGCCCTGCAGGGCCACTATGAGTCAGAATCAACTTGAGATTTTTTTTTAACATTGAATTATTTAGATTTGAATTAAGATTGAATAGGTCAGATACTCATTCAGGCATCATTGTTCTGAAATGCAAGAATTCGAACATTCATTTGCAGAAAGTTTTAGAACTATAATTTTTATCACCTATTTAAACACTATCTTCAGAAATTTCAGGTGATGGATAACTGCTCAAGAATTTGTTTTAAATTAGTAGTCAAAAAAGAAAAAAAGCATACATACACACAAAGGGGTCTTAATTGTTTTCCAGGACCCAGGGATTCCAACATTGCAGGGTTCTATGTGGTGTTCTGTTTCAGTGGTTTTATAACTGCCCCATAGTGTAAGGGAAATCAGATGTGGCTCTGTATACTTGGAGGGATAATTTCCCCTTGTTTCCTAAATATACCCTCCACTCTTTTCACCCTCCTTTGTGCCCACGGAGGTTGATTGTATGAAATGCATCAATGGACTCCCTGGTCCTCTGGCTTCCTTTAAAATAAGCAGTGAGGAGAATTGGTCAGAGTCGAAAGAGAGAGGACATAAGGGAAGATACTCTGGCTACCTGGCTAGTCAGTGGGGTTGGTTGGGTTGCCTGCAGACGTTGACAGCAGCAGCAGTTCCTGGCAGACAAGACTTCTCATTTCCGCTCTGGGCTCCGTGTGCGTGTGTGTGTGTGTGCGTGTGTGTGTGTGTGTGTGTGTGTGTGCAGCGCCTCCTCTCGCTGTGCCTCTTAGAGACAGTAGCAGCATTCGCCCTCACTGGAGCAATACTTTTTCTCTCTTCTTACATTCTCGCAATGCCTAAAATCTTACTTTTCAAAGAATGATACAAAGGTGCATCATGTAAGTGCTTCAATAGTAATTTTCTCAAAATCCAAGTATAATTGTATTATAATATCACTCCTCTTATCCACATTCCCCCACTTACCAATGAAGAAAACTCACAAATAACCTTTGATGGATACTCCTGTATTCACATAAAGTTGGAATCTCTGAGAATCATGGGCTGGAAGCAGACTAATGCTTCCAGCCCATCCGGATTCCATCTTCATCCCACCAATAGGGCCACACACTGTGCCCCATTGGATTACAAAATGCTCTGGTGCTTGCCACCAAGACTTGCAAGCGGCACTTTTCGTTTTCCTTAATAACCGTCACCCTCATTGTGATCTGCAAAAGGAAGGTTGCTCCCTTTAAAAATCCAGCCTGACTGGATGAACAATCTGGAGGAGAAAATAACAGGCCCAACAGTTTGTGGGGGAGAGGGACCAAGGGAGAGGAGGAGGTGGGGGGGAAAGGAAGTGGTGTTTACAAACCCAGGGACAAGGGAACAACAAGTGATCCAAATTTGTGGTGAGGAGGGTGTGGGAGGCTTGGTAGGGCATGATCAAGGGGAATATAACAAAGAGGAATTGCTGAAACCCTGGTGGTGCCTGAGCATGATAGTGGGACATGAGGATTGTCAAGGGAAATAGAAAAAAGAGCTGAGAGGCAAATGGCATTTATAGAGGTATAGATAAAGACATATATATATGCACACATATTTATATACAAGGATGGGGAAATAGATCTATGTGCATATATTTATAGGTTTAGTATTAAGGTAGCAGAGGACATTAGGGCTCCACTCAAGTACTCCCCGACCAGAACCGCTAAAGACAAAGTGGGTGCATAAGCAAATGTGGTGAAGAAAGCTGATGGTGTCCAGCTATCAAAAGAGATAGCATCTGGGGTCTCAAAGGCTTAAAGGTAAACAAATGGCCATCTGGCTTAGAAGCAACAAAGCCCACATGGTAGAAGCACACCAACCTGTGTGATCACGAGGTGCTGAAGGGATCAGTTTTCAGGCATCAAAGAACAAAAAAAATCATATCATTGTGTGCTCACCTCCATGATATGATCGCTGAAGACAAATGGGTGAATAAGCAAATGTGGTGAAGAAAGCTGATGGTGCCTGTGCAATCATGAGGTGTTGAAGGGATCAGGTATCGGGCAGCATCAGAACAAAAAATCTTACCATAGTGAATGAGGGTGGGGCAGTGAGACCCAAAGGCCATTTGTCGGCCACTGGAGATCCCCTTGCAGAGGGGTCTCAGGGAGGAGATGAGCCAGACAGGGTGCAATGTAGCAACGATGAAAAGTACAACTTTCCTCTGGTTCCTAAATGCTTCCTCCTCCCCCACTATCATGATCCCAATTCTACCTTGCAAGTCTGGCTAGACCAGAGGATGGACACTGGTACAGATAGGATCCGAAACACAGGGAATCCAGGACAGACGAACCCTTCAGGACCAGTTGTGTGAGTGGGGATACTGGGAGGGTGGAGAGAGGGTGGGTTGGAAAGGGGGACCTGATTACAAGGATCTACGTGTTGCCTCCTCCCTGGAAGACAGACAACAGAAAAGTGGGTGAAGGGAGACATTGGACAGGGCAAGATAAGACAGAATAATAATTTATGAATTATCAAGGGTTCGTGAAAGAGGGGGGAGCTGGGAGGGAGGGGAAAAAAATGAGGACCTGAAGCCAGGGGCTTAAATGGAGAGCAAGTGTTTTGAGAATGATGAGGGCAATGAATGTACAAATGTGCTTGACACAATTGATGTATGTACGGTTTGTGATAAGAGTTGTATGAGCCCCTAATAAAACAATTTTAAAAATCCAGCCCGAAACGTAACTCTCTCACTAAATCTTGCCAAGTCTAATGTATGGCAATCAATTAGCAAAGCTTTCCTCTTCCGGTGAGTAGAGTATTGTGTCTTCCCCACTGATAGCTCACTTCCTCGGGAACTGGAATCTTGGCTCATTCATATTTGTAACCCAAGGGTGTCTAATAGAGAGCTTCCTTTGCATTTGGATTATCGGATAAGTAAATAGTCACGGAAGTGAAAGCATCACTGCTGCTGGAAGTAACTTCAGGATGACATTTCAACAATAAGTTATATATGCAGCAGGAGAGGCGAATATAAAAGTAGGTATAGTTTTATGCTTTAACCTTATTAGTTTTTATTTAAGTAAAAAATTCATTATTTTAATTTCTTCCTGTGACTGAAGACTATATTCAGGTGTCATATCCTCTTTTGCCAAATATAATTATTCTCAGAACCTGCAAAAGTCAAGACATGCCGTGCTCTCTTTTTCCTTTTTACATTTCTTTCATATTAAAAAATAAATATTATAAGAATTATTGACCAGCTTTAAAAGAATTGTGTGCTTATACAAAATTTGGCAAGTAAAGTAACTGAGTAAGATGAAATTATCCAGAATTTGTAAAACGAAGCATGGGCTCTGGACCAGCCATTCACCTTTAAAAGTACTAAAGGGGACTTTTTTGAACATCTAAGGGTGTTCTCCTTTTTTACCCCCAAAAATAAATCTCCAAAGCCACCTATAGATTTATTGAAATATTTATGATAAAACGAAATTCAGAAGCTTTATATTGGTGGCATCAGAAAGAGGTGGTGTGATAGGCAAGATCTTATTCTTAGGGTGAATTATTAAAAATATATTCTTCACAGATCAGAATCGAAAGATCAAGCACCACAGTTCAAAAGTTGAAAGAGATTAGATAAAAGATAGGTTGTGCAGAAGAGACCAAGGAAGAGATGAAACATCCCATGAGTTGGTCACTGAATTTTATTGTGCCACGGATGTGTGAATGTTAGCTCACATTATCAAAAGAGATGGTGTCTGTATGTTAGTAGTTGGAAACATAAAATTTATCATTGTCTTACGTAAGTAAAAACTATTTGATTAATCATTTTAGTGATTCTTACTGATTTTATTAATACAAAGTGATAGCTAATATTTTTTACTATTAATAATTAATTTGAGCAAAATCATCTATAGTATTGTAAATTTAATCCACCTGAAATCCCCACAAGAAAGACTCTACTACCATCCATATATTGTAACAGAGAAAAATAAAGAGGAATAGATTTTTTAATTTGCCTGAAGTCAAACAGACTGGAAGTGACAGAGAATGGATTTGATCTTAGATATGACTGACTTCAGAGCCTTAGAGGCTCTTTATAGCAGAAGTACTCTATAAATTAAAACCAAAATGAAAAAATATGTCTACATTATTTTAATAGGTTGAACACTCACCTAGGTTTTCTATCACGTGTCATATAATTGTGCTATTCTCTAATTATTCACTCACCCACTGCATAGCTGTTACTGGGTAACCATTGGTGTCCATGTATGCTCTAGCAAATGGAGATAAAGCACTGAAGGCTTATCGCCTTTGTGTGGATGAGTTAATGATGTGCTGAAGGATGAGACCAAAGAATACGTGGTTGTGCTGTAGGGAGGAAATGGCAGTAAGCACAATACAGTTAAGATCAGACGAGAGTAAATCACACTTAGATTTTTCTATCCTGGTGTGTATAAAAGTTATGTTTACTTTTAATGTAGTCTATTGTCTGTATTACATAGAATTGAAATATTGTGAGAATTATCAACATGTGATACCAAGTGAGTGCACATTATTGGACAAATGGCACTGTTAAACTTGATAAACAGAAGGTTACTAGAAATCTTCCATTTTTAAACACTAACACACAAGCAGGATATTTACAAAGTTCAAAAAAGTGTATTAATAAAGAATGAGATGTGCCTGTAAAGGGCTTTCAGTCTCGTTTGTGTGTGCTGTGGGGTTAGATATGGAGAGTGTCTGATATGGGGGAACCGATTACAAGGATCTACACGTGACCTCCTCCCTGGAGGACGGACAACAGAGAAGGGGGTGAAGGGAGATGTGGGACAGGGAAAGATATGACAAAATAATAATCTATAAATTATCAGGGGCTCATGAGGGAGGGGCGAGCGGGGAGAGAGAGGGGAAAAAAGAGGACCTGATGCAAAGGGCTTAAGTGGAGAGCAAATGCTTTGAAAATGATTAGGGCAAAGAATGTACAGATGTGCCTTATACGATTGATGTATGTATATGTATAGACTGGGATAAGAGTTGTATGAGCCCCTATTAAAATGTTTTAAAAAACCATCCAAAAAAGGTTTCATGTAGAATTAAACTAATGGATAATTTTCTATTAAACTAGGCAAAGGAGGAAGATATCCAAATAGAAAGACGCACAATTTCAGTGGTAGACTTAAGCCCAAGGACCAAGTATTCAGAGAGTGGTATTTCAGAATGGTCAGACATGTAACTAGCAGGGGGAGAAGGTCAAAAGAGCCCTTACATTACCAAGTTCAAAGCATTATTCCCAAATGTGGATGATGCTATCTTTCAAACTAAGAGACATCTGTCAGATATTCCGTCTTCTTAGTGGCAGGAGGTACAAAAATATCCCAGCCTTCTCGAGACCACTGAACAGCTAAACATTTTTACTAGACTCTGGATTGTATCGACTTTACCTCCCAGGGTCCGTAGTGGACAGGCCCTGGTGTGTTTGCTGCATCCAATTATTTCTTGTTGGACTTGTCCAAATTAAGATAATGTTATTGATGTGGTAGACTAACACAATTTTCTGTGACATGTCCAGATGGTCAGCTCATTTCCAAATATATTATGACAGAACCAGGGTGAGTTAATATAGTCCTTGAGTGAGACCATGGAGTTATACTGTTGCACTATTAGGGGCTATGTGAAAACCAAATACCGTGAACCTAAGGCCTTTCTAATCTGATCCAGCAAAAGTAATGGCACAGCAGCTGCTATTGAGGTTACTATTTTTTGTTTGTGATAATCTTTTGTTAGTCTCCAGGATCCATTTGGTTTTTATTCAGTGCATCACACAAAGCCAGTGTGATGCACTGAATAGAGTCCTGATGGAAACCACCATCCTGCATCCTTCGGGCAGAAGGGTGGCACTCATTTCAGAAAATTTCCCCAAATCTCACATTTTTAAACTTCTGTCTTGACTGAGGTGAGGGTAGTATTAGAAGTTTCTATTTGATTCTTGCTACTCTGGCCAATATTTAGTACAGTTAAACCCATGATGGCCAGATCTCCATAAGACTATCTTATGTTTCTGGGTCCCCATGCTTTCTAACTCGAGATGGCTCAGTCTTACCACTTTTCTTGTTGCCCTCCCTAGGTGGAAAAGATTTGAGCTTTTCTTTTCTGACAGATTCCTGCATTCGGGTGTGCTGACTTTCCCAGGTTTTGTGACACATCTGTTCCACTTATACTTTTAGGTACTGAGAGGAACAAAACAGATTTCATTCAGTTGATTCTGACTTATAGTCCGACAGGATAGGGAAGAATTAGCCCTGTGAGTTTCTAAGAGTCTTTGTGGTATAGAAAACCCCACCTTTCTCCTGTGGAGCCCCACGCATCTCCATCATTAGATGAGCCTGTCCACAAGGCAGAGCATTTGCCACCTTGATATGGGCCCACCCTTCATTTATAAAGGGGCTCACATCTGGCTACTCAAAGTGAGTATTCTGGGTCAACAGAGGTCACTGTCAACTAAGATGGTGATCTGTCCAACAGACAAAATATCTACCTATTCCCAACCCCCTCTCATTTTGTCATGTATTTGAAATGTACTTGTAACTTGTAGATCACTAAAGACTCCAAGCCCTTTTCAGTTTTATTTTTCCTCCCTCCTGTTTTTTTTTGTTGTCACTTAGACCAATATTAGGTCTGAGGGGAAAATATCCGGAGGCTCTTTTTGTGTGTTTCATTCTTTTGAATTCTATAAGCCTTCACTCTTACTTATTTTGGATTTTAAGAAGCATGTTTTATAAAATTACACAGCCCATCCCAACAAACAAAATCAGTAATGGTATTCATCAAACCTCCAATTAATAAGGTTATCTTTCTCATTTTTTGTTTTTACACTCCCATCCTTCCTCCTACCATCTAAAATTTCCTACCCCTTCCCTCTCCGTGTTGCCATCCTGGAGCAGCAGTATGGAGACCCCTGCCAGTGCTGAGATGCTTATAAGCTCACTGATTTGGCTTTCCTCCTGCAGTCAGTGTCATTGTGCATATTTTGTGAGATGGATTAGGACTTTGTGGATTGGTGTCAGACATATGGGCCAATGTTGGACTTGTGGACTTGGGAAGCACTGGGTTGGGATGTTTTCTTGATGTGTAATTACCCTTTATATAAAACTCTCTCTTATATATATGCATTTCTGTGGATTTGTTTCTCTAATGTACCCAGACTAACACACGTGCTCTTTCACACCAATTTGATTGCTAGCTTTTGAGGTTCTCTTTTTAAATCATTTTATTGGGGGATCTTACAGCTCTTAAAACATTTCATTCATTAATTGTATCAGGTATATTTGAATATATGTTGCCATCATCATTTTCTAAACGTTTACTTTCTCTTTGATCCCTTAGTATCAGCTCTTTTTTCCCTCCCCCTACCCTCGTGACCCCTTAATAAATTATAAATTATTATTGTTTTCATATCTCACACCAACCACCGTCTCCCTTCACCCACACTTCTGTGTTCCTCCTCCTGGGGGTGGCAGTGGTGTGCATTGATCACTGCAATCGAGCTCCTCTTCCTTCCCTCTGTGCCTCCCCGCCCCCACCTTCTGCAACCCTCCTGGTCTTGCTACTCCCATTTCTGTCTCTGAGGGATTTATCTGAACTGGATTCTGTATGGTATGAGCTCATATCTGTACCAATGTACATGTTCCAGTGTAGCCAGTAGTGAAAGGCAGGATTGGGGTCAAGATAGTAGGGGCTGAGCAAGCCTCAAAGAAACAGAAGAATATTGTGTGTTTCACTGGTGCTAGACTGTGCCCTCGTTGACTCATCCCTTTCTTGTGACCCTTCCTTGTCACCCTTCTATGTGGGATGTACTGTCATCTCTATGTAGGTTTTGATTCCCTGCTTTGATGCTCTTCTTCTCAACAATGTTTTTTTGTTTGTTTTGGGTCTTCTGGTGCCTGTTACTTGATTCCATTTACATCTCATGGTTTCACCAGCCAGTGTGTTCTTCCATGTAGGCTTTGTTACTTCCATGCTAGATGGCTACTTGTTTAACTTCAAGCCTTTAAGTCCCCAAAAGCTATATCTTTTAAAAGACTGCATTATCAGCTTCCTTTACAGTATTTTCTTATGCACCCATTTTGTCTTCAGCGATCATGTTAGGAAGGTTAGTATCATACAATGTCATATTATTAGAACAAACTCTTCTCGTACTGAGCTAAGATTTAAGTAGAGGTCCAAAGTTCATCTGCTTCTTCGTTGTGTGTGTGTGTATACAAACAACTATATTTGGGTATTTACATACACCATACCTATATTTATACCTATATAGAGATATATAATTTTTACTTTCTTCTTTCCTCTTTTTCTTTTTTCTTTACTCATTCCCCACTATCATATTTACTCACCATTCACCTCTTAGTATTTCCTCTCAGATACATTTAACTTGATCAAACACAACCAGGGATGCTACACTCTCCTTACAGTCAATATTAGATCAGTTGCTATTCACTTGTCCCTGTTTTTATTGGCTTACTGCTCCCATCCTCCCTCCCCTTCCAGACACACCCACTCCACAACTCCCCACCTCAGAACCACTAGTACATCTCTGTGTCCTTGGGATTGCTTATACTGCATATCTTCTAGAGATAGACACCAAAAAGGAAAGACCATACAAAGAGCTCCAAATCTAACTGTTGTTCTGACCCAGAGGAGATGAGCATCTCTCGGTTAAGTAGTCAGCATGTCTGGTGAGCTGATGCCTGAGTTAAATGGCTGCTTCTCCAAACAGCCCTTAAAACTTCAGATGTTGTTCTTTCTGATGGCCAAGCACCATCTGGTTTCTTCACATCACTTTGCTCCAGCAACTCTGTTTTCAGTGATCTCGTCAAGAGGGAGAACATGACAGGTCCACATCTTAAGAATGAACTCTTCTTAGATTGGGGCTAGAATTAAGTGTAAGGCCCAAATTCCCTTATAGAGCTATCATTTATTTATGTCTTTAATTCACTTTAGGGCATCATTATCATTTTATGATAGAAAATGTTATACATCATTCCCCCTGGTGGCTTCTATTTTTATATTACACCTAATTCTATAATATGATTTCCTGCAATTACCACTAGGTCATAAAGGATAATTGTCCCCCAATTTTTCAGTTGTGTTGGCAATGTTTCTGAGGTACTCCTTATTTTGAGAAGTGGTGTTCACCAAAGAAAAATCAACACATTTGAACTATGGGGTTGATGAAGAATATTGACAAGGCCATGGACTGCCAAAAGAATACACAAACCCGTTTTGAAAGAAGTGCAGCCAGAATGCTCTGTCATGTCTGTTGAAATTTGGCTATAGTATTACCAATTATAAAAGCTACAGAGATAAATATAATTGGTAATTAATATGTAGTTGCTGAAGCCAGAAAATCATGTGCGCTTCGATAAAGATGATGCTCAAACATGAAGGAATATGTGGAATGCAAACTTTTGCAAACATTGTGTCTTAAAGTACAGAGTTTCTCCCCCTAAACTCAGTACAGGATGCTGAATGTGGGATAACATTATTGTCAAATTGCAATTTTGACTGAAAGCAAAGACTGGCACAAATATCTTCAGCTGTGTTTTGTTGGCTATGCAAAGACATTAGGATCTGTGGATGATATAAAATAGTTGGTAATATTGACAAAGAATGAAAAGTCAGGAACATTTACTTGTTTTCTTTTAGAGTCTGTACCTAGACAAAGAGGCAGTCATCCAACTAGAATAAGAGAATACGGTATGATTTAAAATCATAAAAGGTGAGTATCAGGGGTGTATCCTCTCACCATAATGTAACTGTATACTGACCTCAAATAATCCAAGAAGCTAGACAAGATAAAGAAGAATATAGACCCAAGATGGTTGGAAATGTCATTATAGGCTACATCTCAACATAAAGAGAATAAAATCCTCACAACTGGACCAATAAGAAACATCATAATAACATAGAAAATGGAATTGTTAATAATTTCATTTTACTTGGATCCATACTTTGCATACCTAGAGAGTGTAGTCAGGAAATCAAATGGCAAACAGCATTGGGTAAGTGTGCTCTATAATATCTCTTTAGAGTATTACAAAACCAAGAAACAAGCCATGGTATTTTCAATCACCTTATAAGGCATATAAAACCTGAACAATGAATAAGGAAGATCAAAGAAGAAGAGATGCATTTGAGTTATGATGTTGGTGAAGAATAATTAAATATATCATGGACTTCCAGAAACAGATTTTTGTAGGAAGAAATAGAATGCTTGCTTCTTAGAAGCCAAAAGGTGAGATTTCATCTCAAGTGATTCAGAAATGTTAACAGAAGGGCCCAGTCAGTGAAGAAAAGCATACTCAGTAGAGGATTCGTGAACAAAGATGAGGCTCCGGCAAAATGGATTCACATAATGACTGCACAAATGACTTAAACATGGGGCAATTGTGAGGATGGCTCTGGATCTGGCACGGTTACACCAGATTTGCTAAGAATCAATATTTACTGCACAGCACCTAAAACAACTCTTCTCCCGTCAGAGGATTGGACTGTATTTTGACTTTGCTTTTGGTCTGCTGGACAGGTTAGGGGTGAAAGAATGCCATGAGAGGTGATCAACATGGCTTGCAGGATACAGGCATATGACATATCTTCCAATATTCCTTTACCTATTCCGTCTAGTTTTTATTATGGATAAATAAACCACTGCTTTGAACTCAAATGGTTCTGATGATCAACTCTGGGGATTAAAATTTCTGAGTGCATTGATTCAGGTATTCTCATTTCAAAATTTCAAGTTGGCACTTTCTCAATCAAGAGCCTCGTCTTGACATTGCAGACATGCTGTAGTTGAAAACCCACCCTCTCCAGTGCTCTACTACCCTTATAATTAAGCTCTAGGTCTAATCTTCAGCTTTTTTAGCCTGTTAACTACAGGATTGAGATGCTCTTTATATACTGCTTATGGAAATTCCTGGGGAGGGACTCAGCTGTGAGCCATAAGCAGTAAGCACTCCTGGCAACTAGCAGAATAAAGTGCCTAAATCGAGAAGGAGAGATTTGGACATTTAGTCACACTATTCACCCAAAAGGACAAGTTCTTCTTTTTCAGAAATAAGATATTTCAGCAAATTAAATATTGGTAACAATCAAAGTTGAATTACAAAGAATAGAAAAATAACCATATAGTGTAGTTTTCTGAAGTATACAAGTGCTGAATTTTATGCAATGACTTTGACTTTCGATTGAAGAAAAGTTCTAATGAAGCTATTGGAAGAGGTAACATGAAAAGGATAACTGGAGATATAGGAAAGTTTTCAGACTTGTTATCAAGAAGCTAAATGATTTTTGTCTAATTGTCACAAATTTTGGGGTAGGCTCAATTTTTAAGAATAAAAAGTGTTGAGAAATCTTTAATAAGGGGATATATGTTGTATTACTCTGTGCTATTGTGCAATATAGGGAAATTGGACATCCAGTGAAAAGAAAACAGTCTGCATAAAGTTAGCATTTAAAAATATTTTGTGGCAATAGCCTGCCTTGCTCTCTGTGTGTAAGTGTGCTTGTGTGCACGCACACTTCAATACCACTGAGCTGACGGAGCAGCATTGAAGAAGTGTATAATTTCGTTAACTCCGGCGTGAATTTCTGCCACATTGAAGTAGAGGTGGGATGAGGTTATTGGCTGGAGTGCTGTGCTAATGACGGCTTTGTGTCAACTTGGCTGCGCCAGGATTCTCATGGTTTGCCAATTGAGAACCAGTAATCCTCCATGATGTGAGCTAACAATGTAATCACTTCCATAATAGGATCTGCTTTGTGCAACCAATCAATTGTAAGATTAGGGTGGAATACAGCATCCTTACTCAGATCACAGTCCTGATGCAATAAATGGAAAAGGAGGGGTTTTTTGTTTGTTTGTTTTTTGGCAGGGTGGGGGGAGGGAGTAGTTACTGCTTCCCATATAAGTGGACACCATGGAAAAACTTTGCTCTTTTCTGGGTCTAGACTCTACATCTGGCTCATCCCTGAATCTCTGGTTCTTTGGTTGGATGAGAGCATTGCTTGCCTATCCTGGGAAGTGTCAATGGCCTGCTATTTTACCTGTTAACTTTGGATTCATTTGCATACAATTTTCCTGACATTCTTAGGTTCCCATACTCCTCACAAGAACTTGACTCAGGAGATGACAAGCATTCATGTGGTGGAATAGATATCATTGCAGGTGTTGTTGCTTTTGCTGTTGTTACGAGGTGCCAGAAAGTCAATTCTGACCCATGTTGACCCTATGCACAACAGAATGGACCGCTGCCTGATCCTACACCATCCGCACAATTGTTCCTCTGCTTGAGCCCACTCTTGTATCCACTGTGTTAATCCGTCTCATGAGGACTTGCTCTTTTCCACTCTCCCCCACCCCCGTTCTACCAAGCATGCTATACTTCTCCAGGGATCTGTCTCCCTGACAACATGCCCACAGCATGTAAGACAAAGTCTTACTGTCCCTGCCTCTAAGGAGCCCTCTGGACTTATTTCATCCAAGACAGATTTGTTTGTCCTTTTAGAAGTCCTTGGTACTTTAAATATTCTTCTCCAGCACCACAACTCATATGCCTGGATTCTTTTTCCATCTTTCTAATTCAAGGCCCAACTTTACATGCTTATGAGACTATTGAAAGGACCACGGCTTGGATAGGCTCATCTTAGTCCTTGCTTGTAATGTTCTTGCTTTTCAATACTCTAAAGATGTCTTGTGAAATGTGTCCAATGCAAGTGAGGAAGTAACAAAACAAAACAAACCCTTAGCAATATAACCTTATCACCAGTATTTTCCATCCTTTTCATGATATACCCATCAACAGCATTTAGTACTATTAGTTGATTCCTTTGATGTTAAATGTTGCTGTACCTTGGTTTCTGTGTCATCACACACAATTGGTTTCTCTACTTCCCTATTCTCTTTTCTTTCATTTTTGTTGCTAATTCTTCTCATAACTGACAGTAATATGACATTAGTGTGTTTTTCCACTCACTTCTTTTATCACTCTGCACTCTCACTAGGTGTCTCATCTATACGTACGGATTTAAGTACACTTACAGGTTAACGATTTTCATATTTATTTCTATTTTGCAGGCATTTCCTTATGATCTCCAGACACATATATCTAATTAGATCATTTATAGCTACACTAGAATGCTTCATCTTCAATGTGTTAACAACTAAATTCATAATATTCTTCATGAACCTGTTTCTTGTCCAAATTCTCTTCAACATTTTCAAAGCAGAACTCTTTATCTCTTCCTTGTCCTTCTTTTAATTCTTTCTAGTTGTGAAATGGCACTGGCTTTTAATAAGTTGTACCACTCAGGTCCCTAAAGCTATTTTTGGTTCTACTTTCCTAGCTCTGTCTATCAATAAATCACCAATGTATTTGAACTATATCAAATAATCTCTCTTAGAAGTGTTTACTTCTTGCTGTATCCTCTGGTCACAGCTTGGACTAAACTTATCATCATGCAATACCCTATTAACCTATAGGTTAATTCACTATTTTAACTTAGTTCCAAACTGATCATGAATATTTGATCCTATGTAACTTCAATAGCTTCCCATATCTTTTAAGAATTAAACTAAGTTCTTGAATACCTTAACTCCTGCCTGCCTAGTGATCAGCTTTTTCTTTTTACCTTTAGAATCTCTGTGAGCCAGAATCTTTCTGTTACTTTAGAGGGATTTTACTGACATTTTCTAATCTATCTCTGGAACATTTTGCATGATTTCCTTCTTCCTAGAGTTTAACAATTTAGTAGTAACTAACCTTTCAGACCACGATTAAATAAACCTTTCATTTTATAATATAATAGACCATGGATCTCAATTACAAACGTTTTGGGGTGCTTCATTTTTGTCCACTGCACATTGTATATCTTTAATTTAATAATTAATTACTGTTAACATAACTCTATTAGAGTGTGAGTTTCTGCATCTCCACTGCCTTATTCACTACTTCATATTTGGTATAAATCAACAAATACAAGCATAGTGAAAGAACAAACACGGTAAGTTCTCCAAAGCTGACAAACAGGTTTTTATCAACTAACTAGGGCTATATTCCAGAGGGTAGGAGAGAGACTGCTTTTCTATCATGACACGTTTGATAAATACAAATATATTCCCTTCAGCAAGTGTGTCGCATTGTACCTATAAATTTTAGAAGACATTTGCAGATTTAAGTAGTTCAAAAATATGTCTCCTCTCTTTGTAGCCATATGCCTTATGACTTTGCAGTTGGTCCACTAGAGAGTGAGTGCACTTCTTTGCCCTACAATGTTGAGCTCAACAGCGACTTGCTTTGTCCACGAGGTTTTAGCAACTATGTTGCAAGCAGAGATGTCACCGCTACACTTGCTCTTTATGTTTTCTGTCATGGCAAGAACAAATCTTTAGGGAGTGAATTAGTTAACTTATTGTGTCAACCTGGCCGATAAACACATGTGGGGTTAATTGAAGGACAGAGGGATAAATGGCTCAGCAAGCCTTGCCATTCTTGTCTCTTGCTCTTTGATCATCGCACCAGGGTGCAGCTGCTTTAGCAGTTCCCTGCTTCAGCTTGTAAGGCTCACTTCCTGAAATACACCCCCAAGAAGCCACATGGAACTACCCCGATGCAGCCCTGCGTGCTAGAGCAGCCATGTGGAGACCCCTGCCAGTGCTGAGATGCTTACATATTCACTGACTCGGCTTTCCTCTGCAGTCAGCATCGTTGTGTCTGTTTTGTGAGATGGAGGAGGAGTTTGTGGATTGGTGTTGGACATATGGGTTAATGTTGGATTGGTGGGCTTGGAAAGCACTGGGTTAGGATGTTTTCTTGATGCACACTTAACCTATATATAAAACTCTCTCTTATGCATGAGTTTCTGTGGATTTGTCTCTCTAAAGTATCCAGGCTAACACAGGGAGCCTTCTGGCTGCAGAAAGATGAAGGACACATGGAATGAGGTTTTCCACATGAACACAAGGGAGAACTACTCTAGCGAGTCACAGACGGAGAATAACTGACTTGTGCTCGAAGCCACTGAGTTTTGGTTTAGTTGGCTGTTTGCTTAGCATTATTGCAGCAATAGCTAAGTGGTTCCGCATTTATTTAAGAATTTTCTCAGAAGAATGTTCAAGAGAGTGATTTTAAAGCACCCTCGGTGTATTGATGTCCCCTCATATTTCTTTGAAATGTTATGAAGCTGTCACCCTATCTCTGCTGATCTAATGCATTCTCTCAAGCGATTGGGTCAATTTTGACTCATGGGGACCCTAGAGGAAGGTTTAGAACTGCACTTGTCTGTTTTCAAGACTGCAGCTCTTTATGGGAGTAGAAAGCCCTGCCTTTCTCTCCAGGAATGGCTGGTGGGTTCAAATTGCAGACCTTAACAATTAGCAGTCCAAGCATAACCAGTAGACCCCCAGGGCTTCTCACTAGTCCACTATTGCCCTAAATTAGAGAATATTGACATTAATTAGATCTGAAGCCATTGGTGCAGAGAAAGTTACTTTGAACAAATAAGAAAAGAAGATGCACTCAGCTTAGGTCTCTATCTTGGTTCTACCATTTGCCAGCTATCTGACTTTGTTTTTCTTTATTTATCTATTAAATGAGAGGACCTACATCATGCACTTGTTTCCATTATTGTGTATGTTCCTTCAAATCGAGTGTTTAGATTTGAATGCTCTACATAGGAAATGCTCAACATTGAGAATGTCTTGTTATGTTGACCTGTCACATGTGCCAGAGACTGGTGACTGCGGGGCATGGATCTAATTCCTTTTCCTCTGGGGTCTTCCAGGCACTCTCCCAGCAGGCTTCCTCTCGAATGAATGCATACAAAGGAGGGGTCAACTTCTGGGAAAGGCATTCAAACATTTGCCTACTTCAGCCTCTATGTGTCCAACAACAAAATACAGATAGGAGTGTGGTTTTGATCCTTGAAAACTGTGATTGTATGAGGAAAATGTCTGGGACCCTGGGCCATCCTATATGAGACTTCACCCATCCAGAAACATCATTCATGTATTGTTAAAAAGTAATCTTCTTCTGCACCCATTTTGTCCCCAGTGATCCTGTTGCGAAGGTGAGAATCATGGAATGCCTGTTTAATACAATTAAGTACTCTTGCATTGAGGGAGTACTTGAGTGGAGGCCCAATGTCCATCTGCTGCCTAATACTAAGCCTATAAACATATCCACATAGATCTATTTCCCAATCATCATATATAATTATATTTACATATGCACATGTCTGTATTTAGAGTTCTATAAATGGCTTTTGCCTCCTAGCACTTTCCTCTATTTCCTTTTACTTTCCTATTGTCCCACTATTCTGCTCAGCCTTCATTTTGGTTTCAATAATTTCTCTCGGTTACATTGCCCTTGATCAAGCCCTACCAGGCCTCCTATACCCTCCTCACCATTGATTTTGGATCACTTGTTGTACCCTTGTCCCTGGGTTTGTTAACACCCATACAACTTTTATCTACTTCTTTAATATTTACTTGCCTCCCACTATCATGATCCCAATTCTACCTTACACATCAGCTAAACCAGAGGATTTACACTGGTGCAGATAAGAACTGGAAACGCAGGGAATCCCTGACAGATAAAACCCTCAGGACCAATAATGAGAGTAGTGATACCAGGAGGGGAAGGGGAAGGTGGGGCAGAAAGGAGGAACTGATCACAAGGATCTACATATAATCCCCTTTGTGGGGAATGGACAACAGAAAAGTGCGTGAAGGGAAATGTCAGACAGTGTAAGACATGAAAAAATAATAATTTATAAATTATCAAGGGTTGTGAGGGAGGTGGGGAGAGGAGGGAGGGGGAAAATGAGGAGCTGATACCAAGAGCTCAAGTAGAAAGAAATTTTTTTAGAATGGTGATGGCAACAAATATACAAATGTGTTTGACACAATGGATAGATGGATTGTGATAAGGGTTGTATAAGCCCCCAATAAAATGATTTTTTAAAAGAAGTAATTGTCTATTCTATTTGAACCATTATCTATTTGTGAATTATCTACACAAAATTCAATGAAGACAAATAATCAGCAATAATCTAGATTATGAATATATTCATGGTTCTTTGGCATTATGGGGTTAATAAATCTTTAAATCATTTTATTAGGGGCTCATACAACTCTTATCACAATCCATATATACATCAATTGTGTAAAGCAAATTTGTACATTAATTGCCCTCATCATTCTCTAAGCATTTGCTCTCCACCTAAGCCCCTGGCATCAGCTCCTCATTTTCCTTCCCCCTCCCACTACACCCATACCTCATGAACCCTTGGTAATTTATAAATTATTATTTTGTCATATCTTGCCATGTTTGACATCTCCCTTCACCCACTTTTATGTTATCCATACCCCAGGGAGGAGGTCACATGTAGATCCTTGTAATTGATTCCCCCTTTCCAACCCATCCTCTCTCCACCATCTTAGTATCGCCACTCATACCACTGGTCCTGAATGCATCATCCGCCCTGGATTCCCTGTGTTTCCAGTTCCTATCTGTACCAGTGTACATCTTGTGGTCTAGCCATATTTGTAAGGTAGAATTGGGATCATGATAGTGGGGGAAAAGGAAGCATTAGGAACTATTGTACCTTGACTGACTCATCTCCTCCCCGAGACCCTTATGTAAGGGGATGTCCAGTGGCCTATAAATGGACTTTTAGTCTTCACTCTGCACTCCTCCCCTCATTCACTATGATATGATTTATTGTTCTGATGATACCTGATTCCTTCAACACCTCGGGATCACACAGGCTGGTGTGCTTCTTCCATCTGGGCTTTGTTGCTTCTGAGCTGGGGTTAATAAAATTTTGACACAATTCACACATCCCTTGTCCACACAAAAACAAACAGGATATGGCTTCTCTATGCTATTGTAGGTCAAGTGAAAACATTGCTTATTATATATTCACTTTGGATGTTTATAATGCACTGAAACATGAGCATTTCAGTTTGAAATATCATTGTTTCTCTCATTTATTTTACTAAACAAAATCCTCTTTGTAGTACATATGTAAATATTCTTAAAACATTGTTTTACAGACATCAATTTGAATGGCGTGGTGGGATAGCCATTTTCAAGCATTCTGGAATAGAATGTAAATTGGCAACGTCTTTTGGAAGGGTAACTTGGTAGTAACGCCTGCAGATGTTTTGCCAGGTATGTAGCATTTTGAGTAAATAGTTCCCATAATTGTAGCTAACGTACTGGTCGGAGAGATACATAGGAATAAAATACTCCAAATCCATTATTTGTCGATAGTGACCATAGTGCTGGTGGATAGAAATAGCACAAGTGACTGTGTTGCAAGGTTTGAGAAAGGTTGTTATTTGTAACAATGGTGAGATTCAGAAAGATCGTTTCTTCAGTAAATCTGAGGTCATTGACTGTCTGGCGAGGGCTAATTCACATTCCTAAGCACATAGCGTACTTTGACACCTCTGAAGAACTCCTCATTCCCTTGGCTGTGTATTTGCTCCTCCCATTCTTGAATTGCCAGAATCTTACTCATATTGCAAGGTCAAACTTGAAAGCTCTCTCCTCTACACAGTCTACCTTGAATTATCCCCCAAGGAAGACATGAATCATCCTCTGTCTTTCTTTCTTTGGCTGTGTTGCTGGTTATTTAATAGTATGGTTATTACATTGTCTTATTGTCAGCTTGTCACACAGCTGTCTCCCTGGGTAAGCCACATAAGTCTTTCAAACTCTAGAATCATATTTTTTGGATTTTCAGGTGCCCACGACAAACACAGAGATTGGAAAATTAGGAACTGAATATTCAGTGACTGCATGTATTTTTATTAAATGACTTAAATACACTCCAACCTTACTAAAATAATTATTCTGTCCTATAATGTTAATATTAAACTGAATGACATTTTAGATTAGGCTTATCAAATATGTACTCTATGCCAGGCATTCTCCTAAATAATACATAAAATATTCATTTATTTGTCTAACTTTATCATTTGAGTTAGCTCAGGCTAAGAGGAGTTACCACCACGTGTCTGTCACTTTGTCATATGGGGGTGGCTGGCATGTTGCTGGAATCCTGGAAGCTATGTCAAGGGCATTTCAAATGTGACCTGGGCCTTCCAAAGTGAACAGGTTTCAGCAGAACTTCCAGACTAAGAAGACATTGGTTATCCACTTCAGAGAAGTTAGTTGCTAAACACCATATGCATAGAATCCTACTGGACACCTAAGGAATAAGAGCAAAGCCTTGTCAGAGATAGTGTCAGAAGATGAGACTTTCAGGTCAGAAAGCATGCAAAGTTGACTGAGAAAGGACTGTCTTCTTAGAGCAGCTCACTATCATCAAAGTCAACCAGCAGGACAGCGCATAGAACTTCCCCCGTTAGTTTCCAAGACTGTAACTGCTTGTGGGAATAAGAAGACCCATCCTTCTCCTAAGGCGCTGCTGCTGTTTTGAAACTTCTGAGTTGGTGATTAGCAGGCCAACAGGTAACTACTAGGTCCCCAAGTCTTCTCTAAATTTGAAGTAGAAAATCATGATGTGAGTTGATAGAGCATATGGGAAGAAGCCACCAAAACCTTCATTTGCTGTTGGGGTATGTCCCAATTGAGAAGAAACAACTGCAACATTGAGTAATAATCTGAACTTTGGAGATCGAGTATGAATCTAGGAAAATCAGAAGCCATCAAAAATTAAATGGAACATGTAAAGATCAGTATCCTAGGTCTTAGGGAGTAGAAATAGACTGGTATTGGCCATTGTGCTTCAGAAAAATCCTACAGTTTACTCTGCTTGGAATGATGCAGGCAAGAAGAATGGCATTGAATCCATCATGCACAGGGACATTCCAAGATCAAGTCTGAATGACAGTTCTCTCTGTGTGACAGGATGACATTTACATACTTTCAAGAAAGTCCAAATCAATACAACAGGTATGCAAATTTATGCACCAACCACCAAAACTAGAGATTAAAATTTGGAAGATGCAATTAAGCTGCATTGATAATTATTGGCTATTGAAATGCTGAAGTAGGAAACAAAAAAATAAGAAACAGTAGTTGGGAAATACAGTCTTGATGATAGAAATAAACCTAGAGAACACATGATAGAATTTTTCAAATACATTCTTTCAATGCAAATGGTGATTATACACATGGACTTCACAGAAATCAAATTGATTATATCTGTGGAAAGGGAGAATGGAGAAGCTCAATGTCAGCAGTCTAGGGGATTACAGTGGAGCAGAGCTCCAATTGCTCATATGTAAGTTCAGGTTGATGTTGAAGAAAATCAAAACAAGTCCACAAGAGCTAAAATGCATCTTTGAGTCTATCCTACCTAAATTTTGAGACCACGTCTAAGCAGATTTGATACACTGAACACTAATGACAGAAGAACTGATGGACTCTGGCATGGCTTCATGATCTCCATGAAGAAATCAAAAGGTCATTAATAAGACAGGAAAGAAAGAAAAGATGAACGTGGATATCAGAAGAGATTGTGAAACTTGATCTCAATTGTAGAGTAGCTAAGGCAACTGGAAGAAATGATGAAGTCAAAGAGCTGGCCTCAAAATTGCAAAAGGCAGTTGAAGAAGACAAAGTCAAATATTAGAAGATGACCCAACAGAATGTTCAAATTACAGAACAATATGATTAATATCACATGCAAATAAAATGCTGCTGAAGATCAGCAGTACATGGACAGGGAGCTGCCTGAGGTTCAGGCCAGATTCAGAAGATGATGTGGAACAAGGTATATCATTGCTGCTGTCAGCTGGATCTTGAGGGAAAGTAGAGAAAACCAAAAAGATGCTCATTCAGTCTATGCTGAGCAAATCCTCAGAAAACCGGAATGATCCGAAAGAGCATGAGCTAATAGGGTTGGAGGAAGACTTACTAACAACCTGTGTCATATGCACGTGACGCAACTTTGCTTGCTGACAGTGAGGAAGACTTGAAGCACTTGCTGATGAAGATCAAGGATTGTAGCCTTTAGTATGGATTATATACCAAGGTAAAGAAACACAAACTGCTCAGAATCAGAACAATAGATAAGCACTTGATAAATCCAGGAAAAAAATTGAAGTGGTCAAAGATTTCCTCTTGTTTGGATGCACAATCAATGCTCACGGAAGCAGCAATCAAAAGCAAAGGACACATTGCATTGGTAAATCTGTTGCACAAGACCTCCTGAAAGGGGTGAAAGCCAGGAGAGCGGCAGTCATGGCGGCAGCTGCCCCATGGCCCCTGCTGCTGCCGCTGCCCACATTGCCCCTTGGCCCAGTGCCTCTCTAGCCTGGGTGGCCCCTTCACCCTGCTCTCTGTAACAAGCAGTGTCAGTTTGTTATCAAAACATGAAATTATGGAGGTGAGGCTCGATGCGCTTGCACTGATGGATGAAAGGTGGAAGATAGTGTGGAAATAAAGGTCAGAAAATCAAGAGACTGTGGCTACTAGTTGGAGACCTGAAGCAGAGCTCTTGTCTTCCTTTGGCCATGGACCCAAGCTGAGTTCATTTCTGAGGACTTTCATAGCCACTTGCAGCAAAATGGTCAAACTCTCTGTCCACCCTTGTGTTCCCTTCCAATCCCAACATCAGAATCACATGGGGAGGGTGGGGGGGAGGGGAGAGGAGAGCATTGATGACTGTATAAGCCGACTCGAGAATTGTAGGTGAATGGATATAGTGGATGGTATAAGATATGGCAAGAAAATAAATAAATGAAGAACAAAGGGCTCTGGGGGGGTAGGATGTGGGAAGGAGGAGATATAGGGGAACTGATATTAGGATTTCAAAAAGAAAGAAAATGTTTTGAAACTGATTGTGGTAGCAATTATACAATAATGCTTGATGTGATTGACTATGGAATGTTATAATATCTGTAAGAGCTCCCCAAACCAATTAAAATATGAATAAGAAAAATAAATATTTTTTAAAAGAAAGAAAAGCAAAGCAAGAAGATTATGATGAGTAGTAAGGTGTGCCTGACCAAGCCGTGGTATATTCAGTGGCCATATGCAAATGGACCTGAAATACAATGAGCGAAAAAGAATCAAAGCATCTGAATTCTGGTGCTGATAAAGAATATTGAAAATAGCATGGACTGACTGAGCAAATGACAAGCAGATCTACCTTGGTCAGAGTACAGCCCGAAAGCTTCTAAGGAGCTATGATGTGAGACTTCATGTCACACACCTTTGACCTACTGTCAAACCGTCCCTGAAGAAGGACATCAAGCTTATTAAAGTAGAAGATCAGCAAAGAAGAGGAAGACCCTAGTCAAGATGGATTCACCCAGTGGCTGCAACAATGGGTGATGCTTAACCATCAGGCCAATTGTGGAATGGCGCAAGACAGGACAGGGTTTTGCTCAGTTGTACATGAGGTCACCATGGGTCACAACGAACTGGATGACATCTAACAAGATAAATTAGCATAACTAAGGTTAAACCATGAATAACTTTCAAGGTAGTCTTAAATCTTTGGTTTCTTTGACTCCAAGTTGCTTTGATTCAAATAGGAATTGGAAGTCAAGAAACAAACGCAAAACCTTAAGTGAAGGAAGGTGGAGTTGGTTGGTTAGAACGATATGATTTCTGTCACTAGGCTTGAAAAGCAGCTCAATGGCTCCCTCACACACAGCATGCTGGTTCAAATGTAGACACCAGTTTTCTAGATAAACCAGTATTTTTGGGTACAGAAACACGATCTTCTTCTGGAGATGTATATTGCACATCGGATTCATTTCATTCTCTTAACAATTTTGTTTTTGTTGTATCCCAAAATTTATCTATCTTTATATCAAATGTAAACCTTAGGCAAAAGATAACATTAAGTATCTTATTTTCTGATGCCCAAAGCAGAAACAATAGGTGTAATGCATCAGGGGAAAATGTGCTGACTACTCACCATTACTTTGGAGTCTACATATACATCTTAAGAAGCAATAATTTAAAGTTGACAAATTTTAAACAACTGTCTATTCATAAGTTGTCTATGACTTGGTAAGAGAAAATATATTGCTTTTCAGCCTTTTGGCTAAGATCAAGTGTATGAGAAAATATTTTTTAAGAATTTTGAGTGTAATAAACCCTCCCTTAAAGGGCAGTGATAGCTGGAACAAATTGCTCTGCTACTAATATATTTTTTTTGCTGCTGAAATAGATGTTTTATGTGGGTAATGAATAGGATAAAGAAATAATTTCTAGAACTTGGGGACATTAATCCTCTCATAACATATTTAAGTTATCTGGTCCCTATTTAGGAGCTGCCTCTTATTAATTAGCGTCCATGGAGGGCAGCAGCACAGATCCTGCATGCGAAAATTTTCCTTTAGTTACCACAGGTTAGCTGAAGCTGCCCCAAGCCATTTGAGCTGACTCTTGCTAATATTACTTGGTGTGAGGGGAGTGAGGTATATCATAGTTATCATATTTACCACAGACTTGATCACGAACAACTGATGCTTGCATCTGTCTTTCAGAGGATATGCTTTTTAAAAAAGCAGCAACAACAAAAAAGACAATCTGCTTACTGGATAAGATAGTGGTTGACCTGATGCGACAATAAACATTGGTCCTGGTCATTCTGCCAAGCACTAAATATTGTGCAGGCCTTTCTGCTGAGTTTCACAAAAGGGGGGAAGTTGGGTCTTATATTAAATTTTGCCTGAGGGCATTATTACTTTGAAAGTAATCCAAATATTTTGTTTATATTGGAAAGTTTCAGTGAGACCTAGTTAACTGTGAATAGAATTCAAAATAATCACCCTGGAAAAGAACTAGTCCCTTTGGTCAGAGGCGATTGTGTCAGCAGTTGTGTCCAGTCAGTCAAAGAGAGGGAGCGAGAGCACCCCAGTGCGAATGGAGCTGTCGAGCTGATTGACTCCATAGCAGTACAAGTGTGAAGTGTTCTGTGTGAAAGGGCAAATCCTCCGTTTTTTTCTGAGCCCTGTCAAAACCTAAGTACAACAGCGTGAAGCATTGCGCCATTATTGAATAATATTTGTTAAGCTAAATTATTTCTGTACGAAACTGAAAAAAAGAGCAACAAAGAAGTCATTCGTTTAATGGAGTTGCTTCCTACTACAGAGACTTTTTAAGAACAGAACGCAGAGACCATTTCAGAACGGCTTTCATTTTTACAATTCTCTTTCCTTCCCATTCTTTCTCTTTCCCCCTTCTCATTCTCAGGCATCCCCTGCCCCCTTTCTTCCTTTGTAATGCTACAAATCTGTCGAGCAACTTGTCCAGAAAATCCCCTACTTATGCTTCATTTACCAATAAAACGAAGAATAAAACTGGAGACATGAAAGATACAGTTGATTATCCTGCATTTGACTTGAGCTGCTTGGATACCAATGACACGTGGCTTTGCTAAAGAAACAAAACTGAGGAGACGTCCTCATGCTGGCATCTGATTGTTGCATTCTGGATAATTGATCAGCAACATAGTTCAGTGAACTGGCATTTTTCCATGATTGGAAAAAAAATCATTTTCTACCTCTTTAATTTGACATCTATAGTTTTCAATTGGATTTCGCTTTGAATTGCTAATTAAAACAATCATATTTTCATATTATCTATGTTTTTTATGTTCACCAATAGCTTTCATTATCAAACTGAGAATGTTTTCGTTCTCTAGTTGATTTTTCATCTTTTTAATCAAGTACAAATAATCTTCATTTTGCTTATTGTTTATTTATTTTTTAGTGTATTTATTATCTCCTTCCTGTGAACTCGGCATAAATTCATCACTTTGAGTTCAAATCCACATCCAGCTCCCCACTTTCTTTGGTTCCATTTGTTTGAAATGCCATCTGAAAACACACCCTGTTTTATTTATTTTTTTCCCTCTTAACATCTACATTTCAGTGTTTAGGAAATATTTTGGAGAGCATACACAGGCTTCCCCTTTTATCTGATTGTTCAATGTATTACAGACCTTTAAAAGTATTTCTCAAGAAAACACGCTTGTTATTGTTATATCATTACTCCAATTGATGCCTGTGTGACCAATCTTGTCAATCTTGTGTTCAGTCAACCACATAAGAAATAGCTGAAAAAAGAAATCTCTACCATTTACGCTCACTGTTGAAAGAATTGTAACCGAACCTTTGAACAGCTCTCTGGCAAGAGCAGAAGTTAAGAAATAACATTAACATTTCAAATGCAATTTTCTCATTGATGGAGCACCATTTTCCTCAATATCATTACTTCTTTTTAATTAATTAAAATTTTTTGAAGCATGCTGAAAGTTTTCAACAGGTAACCAGTTTATTGTCCTGTGAAACTTGATCTCAGTAGGATCATTGAGGCTGAGTGAACTTGAGGGCAGTAGGTTGGTTGATTGGATTGTCTTGATGCTTTCTTTCTTTTAAGCTTATGAACATGACACTGAAAAAATATTAGCAAAAGAATATTAGCAAGAGTTACTAGGTACAAGTAATTATTATTTTCCATAAATTTTAACACCTTTTCAATATTTTAGAAATTAATTTAGAAAAGTGGTTTTACCCAGAAGACCTCTGCCAACAGTGCAGTTCTTCCTGGGACACCGCGTGGTGCTTGGGACATCCTGCATTGAAGAAAGGTCTGTCTCTGCTATTTAGCTTTGAGAACTTGGATCAAGATTTATCCTTTTTGGCCTCAGTTTCCCATTTTATAACATGAGATTACATTAAATTACTTCCAAAACTCTGTAAGGCACTGAAACTTGATGACTTTATGATTATATCTCTAATTTGAGAAAATTTTAAGAAATCAACAATATCTTAAGGCATCTTAACTACAAGTATATTAAAATATGCACGAAGCATTTATAATATCTAGAAGTAGAGTATAAGCAAGTAATTTTGAAAAGTGTAGCATGCCTTCTTTGTAACCATAACAACTTCATTTAGTATTTTATATTCATAATTATGGTTATTTTACTCTGTAGTTTTCATGTAATACCCATGATTCCTTAAACTTTAAAAAGACTTTAGAATTTATAGTGTGAAATTGCGATTAACCAAATAACATTACCAGATTATTCTCTTCCTTTGCTCTGAAAACTCAAGTTGGCTGCTGTTGATTAGAAATGGAGATAAAATTAATTGCCTGATTTTTGATAGGGATTTTCAAAGGTTTAGCACATCTTATTACCTAATCCAAACAATATCTGTGTGAGGCAATTTGCCTCTCCCTTTCTCCCTCTGCCGGGCCCCTCATTTGCTATAAGCAGAGTCTAGAACAGCGGGTTGACAGGCAACGAGTGGAGTCAGCGAAGCTGCAGGCGCTTCTTTTTCAGAGTTCTTGTACTTTGTAGCTAAGCTGGCCTTCTTGCAATGAGGAAAAAGGCAGACATGCATGAACTTTCTGCTCTGTTTGGACTCAGGCAAAAAATATCTCCAGGCCAAGTATCCTCTGCTGGGGTGGTAGTAAGTAGCCTTACCATTTTTATTACGTGGCCTGTCCGACAGCCCCATCTCCAGCACCATTACATGATTAGTGAATGCACAGATATAAAAGGAACCTGCCGGTGCCTTGAAGTGAAATCTTAGAACGTCATAACAAATCACACTGAACGCAATCTAATAAAAAGAGATATTCAGGTCTGAGGAAATATGAGCTGTTGACGACCACAGAGACTAAGACCAGGGTCTTCAGTGTGCTGCCCCAGCAGCTGAATAAGACTGGCATAGAAGACTGTAAAGGAGGGTGGCACATCTTTTGCTTTGGCTATTGCACTGCTTCATCCCCCTGCCTGCCTGCCTGGACTCGATGAGTATCACAGTTCCCTAATGAAGGATTTCACTGCATTCTTTTGACCTGATTCTTCCCAGTATCAAAGGCACACAGTAGAAACTAAAACACAGCGGTGATGTTAGAAATCACAGTTGTTAACTTTGAAGAGAAATCTTGGTATGTAAGTTAGAACAATCTCCATGAGGTTCAAGTAGTATTCACTGGAAGAATTCACTGGAAGGCTCTCTAACAAATGAAGTGGCTAGGAAAGAATACTGCTCTTTGTCTGGGTTACCTATTTAGAACTGCAGAGGAGGATTTAAATATCAGGATGCCATGGGAAATATTTTAAAGCCTTTGCTTCTTAAAGGGGACTTTATAGAAGAATGGAAATGTGGAGAAGTAAAATAAGACATTGACTTTTTATTTTCTCCTTTTAAATACAGTTGAAATATGTGAAACAAATAAAGGGCAAAGTGAAGAGAATCCAGAAAAGTTGATCCTATTTCCTGGAAAATGTAACATAGACAGAACAATCTCTGTTCTCAAATTCTTGACAGCTGATAGTCAGTACTCTGTTTAAAAACTCAGCCGGTTTCTGCGAGCGCATCTCCGGTTCTGGGTTGGAAGTGGCCGTAAGGACCACTTCTAATTCATTTAGAACATTCTCTCATCCCAGAGGTCTTCTGAAGAGGTCAGCTGTAGATATTATCACTATCCCTCAGTCCCACTTTTAAGAATTCCTACAAATTATTTTAGGGCACATAATTAAATTATTCTATCAAGCCCATTGTTTTGCTGATAGATCTACTGTACTGTTTTCAGTTGTGTTATATTGGGTAGAATTGCTCATTTTATAGGAATTACCAAATAGATGTATTAATTTCAGAATTCTAAGATCATGGTTAGCGTGTAATGGTTCTGTGCTCTCTCACTGTAATACACTAGAGCAGGTTGCCGAAATAACATTATAATAACCCTGAGTAATGGCAACTTGATTCCAAGCTAAGCATAGCAGCTTTCCTTTTAGGATGAATGTGTGAGCAAACAGAGATTTTCCTCTGTTTGATGCTCTAAATAAAACTGTTTCTTCCTAAAATCTGTTCAACAAGATGTCAGAATTTAGTATATCTCTGATCCCCTGTAGTGATATAGTAATGGCTTGCCTTCCCCATACTATCTTTTGATTTCCTCAGTAATAAAGCCTCTCTCTCTTCCTCACGCTCTCTCTCTTTCTTCCTCACACTCTGCCTCCCTCCTCTCCCCCTTCCTCCCTTCCTGAAGTCCTTAATGACATTTGTGACTCAATATGTACTCTCACTAAATGCTCGTTAAATATATGAATGAATGAATACATGCATGGATGCTTGGAGTAACCCAGGCTAAATCTGAAAGTGGAAAACTAGTTCCACTAGGCTGCCTCCTTCCCTTTCTTTTACACCGGCATCTAGATTAAGTTTCATATCATCATAAAAACAGGTCCCAAATCATAACACTCAGCAAGATTAGAGATATGCCTTTATTCAAATTTTTTTATAAACTTGGGAGATGGAAAAGCTTTCTTAGTTATATCTAGTACTATTTGGAAAAGAAAATCACCTTGCTATTATTGCAGACTTATTAATGCTTGTAGTTGTCCTGATTATTCTAACTCAAGCCAAAGGCATTTAATTTGGGAGAAATTGCTCTGGACGTGTGCTCTAAAGAGGCGAGAAATGGAACAGACTTTCTTTATGTGGTGTTTGGGATGTGGTTAAATTATTTTAGGATGTTCAACAGTGTAGTGAAAATTCAAATCCTGTGGGCAAAGCTAAACAAGCAATGCTAGGCAGCTTAGCCACTTACTCTTTGGTGCTCAGTCTGTTGGGTCTGCCTTGTGAAATGACTCGTGTGGCTTTCATGTGGAAAATGAGAATGCTCCGTAATGGCTGGTGTGGGAATAAAGAAGTAAATACAAGGAAACTCTTACAAGCTCTTAATATTAACTGCACTAAGTAAGTGTAACTAACTGCATTAGGTTATTGATTTATCAGGGCTTGACCAAGTACTATGTCTCTTTGTCCTTCTTGAGCACAAGCACAAAAAATATAAGAAAGCTCACCGAGCCAATTGTTAATTGGGTTACTGATGAACGTACGGATTACTCTTCTGTCTTAGGGGAAAGCCTGAAAGATCATTTATAATGGATGAATAACTAACTGCGCATGATTGACCCTGGTTAGTTTGCTATTATATTATCAATAAATAAATTTTTCTAGAACTTTTCTATAGCCCTAGGAGCCTAATGAATGAAATACCATATACTCATTTAGCTGGAAAACTCACCCTTCCAGAGAGGTTCCATTTGCATTCATTTCTCCTCTAAAATATGACTAGCTTGCTTTCGCCCTAGTTTACAATGACAGCAAAGAAAGCATCGCCTGTTTTACATGGCCAAATGAATAAAGTCTTAATTGGCGAATAAATAGTCTATCGGTGCTCAGGAATGAAGTTTAATGTGATAAATTTGGGACGTGCCAATGCCACTTTGATGTTACTCACACTTGGGTGGCTTCCAAACCAAAACCAAACCCATTGCCCTATTAAAACTGACAGTGGAAGCGACTTGGTTTACTCCGAGATGGGAGAGGTATTCTGGGGGTCTTCCCTGTAACTGCCAGACTCAGAGGAGCTGCAGTATCTTCGCTCTCAAGTTGGTGATTAGACTTTTGGACCATTTGAAAGGATGCAGATGGGAGGGTTTTCTGTAAGTTTTTAAGGCTTTTAAACACAAATCCCAATTGTGAGCTTAAGCACACTTGCATCCTGATTACATTTCAGTCCCTACTTACCCAGGAATCAGGTTATAGGCAGACGCTGTTGCCAACAACGAGACCAGAAAATATCTCCTTTCCTAGCAAGGAGTTGATCCTCCGTGAATGGTCATGAAAACCCAAATTATTGGGCGTGTCAGACCCCTTTA
Source organism: Tenrec ecaudatus (assembly GCF_050624435.1). NCBI lineage: Eukaryota > Metazoa > Chordata > Mammalia > Afrosoricida > Tenrecidae > Tenrec > Tenrec ecaudatus. The sequence continues at coordinate 113,161,573 of NC_134530.1, forward strand.
TTCCACTTCCCTCTGAAGATCTTGTAAAAATAAAAATAAAACAGATGGATTCATTTCACCTGACTCTGTTCGTCTCATAAGATGTGGACATACTTAACAAAAAGTATCATATTTCTGACCTTCAAATCTCAAATTAACATAAAAGTTGTGCATAATGTCCACTTCTAAAACACGTCTTTGAGTGCCTAGTTTAAGGCATTCCATTCTTAATATAGGAATCCTGGTGACACAGTGGTTACGCACTCAGCAGCCAGCCATCGGCTGGTGTTTTGAACCCTCAGGCATTCCGTGGAAGACAGATACTGTAGTCTGCTTCTGTGAAGATTAAAACCTTGGAAACTCAGGGGGGGCTCGTCTTACCTGATTTCCATCAGTCAAAATCAACTCTATGACAAGGTGGTTATTCCTAGTCTGTTCTCTTAATGGAAACAGATATATTTTACCACATCATCATTTTCTCTATTAGTCATGTCATTAGTGTTATTGTTAGGTACCATCGAGTCAGATAAATACAGCAGACTGAACACCGCCCAGTTCTATGGCATCCTAAAAATTGCTTTATTTGAACTCATAGTTGCAGTCTAATTGAGAGCCTTCATTTCCCCCCTATTAATCAGAGTTAAAAAAAACACCCCCCAAAATATATATAATAGAGACTGCGCCTTATAATTTTGTATGTAATTCATATTGTACTGTGTCAATAATAATTTATTATTTCACCTAAATTAAATATGTATGTATCCACAGTTCTGATTGGGCTTTTAAAGCTCACAGAATAAAATGACAGGTTCTGAGATCATAATTTAAATGTTATAGCTGGAGGTTGAATTTTCTCCCCCAAAAGGAGGTTTATAAAGAGAACAAGGATGCCTTCTTTTCACTAGTTTATCATTATGGAATATCTACCTTTTTCCACAAAGTATACATATTCCCACATGAAAAACTTGCATTTTGTAACCTGCATGCATTGGTAATTTAGGTTTCCCCATCTGCTCATGCCTTACTTTATGCTGAATACAATGTCTCATATGTGGGGTCCAAAGTTCCAATAGATTTTAAGAAATTAATTGTGAAGAAATATGGGACAAGAGGAAAGTAGAAGGAAATAGAGGAAAGAACGAGGAGACAAAGAACATTTATAGAGGTCTAAATATAGGCATGTACATATGTAAATATGTTTATATATAACAATAGGAAAATAGATCTATTTACATATATTTATAGGTTTAGTATTGAGGTAGCAGACAGACATTGGGCCTCTACTCAAGTAATCCCTCAGCACAAGAACAATTTGTTCTAATAACGTGGCATTGTGTGCTGCACATCTTCCCAACATGATCATGAGGACAAATAGGTCCATAAGCAAATGTGGTGAAGAAAGCTGTTGGTTCCTGGCTATCAAAAGATATAGCATCCGGGGTCTTAAAGGCTTGAAGCTAAACAAGCAGTCATCTAGCTGAGAAGAAACCAAGTCTTCATGGAAGAAGCACATCAGCCTGTGTGATCATGAGGTGTCAATCAGATCTGGTATCAGGCATCAAAGTCCAGAACACAAAATTACATCATTGTGAATGAGGGAAAAAAAATCACAACATTGTGAATGAGGGGGAGTATGGAGTGGAAACCCAAATCCCATTTGTAGACAATTGGACATTCCCTTACAGAAGGGTAACAAGGAAGATGTGAACCATTCAGGGTACAGTATAGCACTGTGGAAACATACAACTTTCTTCTAGTTCTTTAGTGCTTCCTCCCTCCTACTATCATGATCCCAGTTCTACCTTACAGATCTGACTAGACCAGAGCAGGTACATGATAAGAGCTGGAAACGCAGGGGATCCAGAGCAGATGACACTCTCAGGACCAATATTGAGAATAGTGATACCATGAGGGGAAGCGGAGGTAGGGGAAAAAGAGGGGAGCCAATCACAATGATCTACATATAACTCCCTCCAAGGGTGTCAGACATCAGAAAAGTAGGTGAAGGGAAACATTGGTTCAGTGTAAGACATGAAAAAAAATAGTAATTTATAAATCATCAAGGCTTCATGAGGAAGAGAGGGTAGGGGAGGGAGGGGGAAAATGAGGAGCTGATACCAAGGGCTCATGTAGAAAGCAAATGTTTTGAGAATGATGATGGTCACAAATGTACAAATGTGCTTGACACCATGGATATATATCTGGATTGTGGTAGGAGTTGTATGAGACTCTAATAAAATGACTTAAAAAATAATAATTACATGAATAACAATGAGTACAAGGAAGAAGAATATGTTCTAAAATTGATTGTAGTAATGATTGTATAATCCTTCTTGATATGATTGTATATTGCATTTTATGATATGTAAATGAAGTGTTGATAAAACTTTAAAATTAAAAAAATAAAAGATAAAATAAAAAGAAATATTGCAGGAACAGATTTCATAATTGTGGAAATAATTTTTAAATCATTTTTTAATTACATTCTTATAATTTGACAAAGAATCCTTAGTAGCACAATGATCAAGTTCATGGCTTCTAATGGAAAGATCACCAGATAAGCCCTGGGAGGAAGGTCGGATGATCTGCTCCCTCACAAACCCAAGGAGTCCACTGTAGTCTGTGAGACAGGGTTCCTAAGACTCAGAAGCAAACTGCTGACACACAATCATAGTGGCTACAATAGAATGACTTGACCATCGTCTCTAGCTATTTTCGTGACAAGGTATTGCTAATATTCTTCTCAGCCATTAATAAAGCAAATTTATTCCCTTTCTCTCATTGCTGCTTCTTTCTCAATAGGGTAGAAGAGTACTGTTACCTAAATTTAAAAAAATGATAAAAATTTTACTCTACTTCCCTGCCCGTGAATTATTCCACCTTTTCTACTTGAAAAACACATTTATTTAAAATTGCATTTACACTGACTACTATAACACCTTTTCCCCTACTTTTCTCCTGACTCTTTTCTATGCAGGATTTATTCTCTACCATGTCACCAAAACCATTCATGTCAAGGTCAGTCCTCACCTCCATAATGTCAAATCCAAAGGTCTTTATCAATCAGGTGATTGCTGCATCTAACCTTACTGCAAGGTAATATACCCTTCTGGTTCCCTCCTACCTTTCTGATTAATTTTTCTCATTTTCTTTTTTTTAAAACATTTTATTAGGGACTCATGCAACTCTTATCACAATCCATACATACATCAATTGTGTAAAGCACATCTGTACATTCTTTGCCCTCATCATTTTCAAAGCATTTGCTCTCCACTTAGGCCCTTTGCATCAGGTCCTCATTTTTCCCCTCCTTCCCCCTAATTTTTCTCATTTTCTCTGTCGCAAACTCCTCCTTATAATTACAAGCTCTAATGCCCCAACTTTCCATAGCTCTCTGTCCTATCACCACTTCAGTCTTTAGTGAGCTCATTAGGTCTCATGTGTTTACCATTTTCCATATAAGAGAGTTCTCAAAAATAAAACTCCAGTCTTCCTAACTTTCTTGAAGCCCAGACTCATATTTAATAACCTACTTGATGTTGCCTCTCATATCCAACAGGCAGCTCATCTGTAACATGTTCAAAGCTGAAAATCCCTATCTTGTGTCATGCACCTTTCCTTTGGGACGAGATAGCCAGCCAATTTAATGCCTTTCCTATTTGGGTAGTTTAGGATACAATTCATGTATTCATTCTTCATGTGTTGAATGATCTCACAGCTCACAGCATACACTTCATCAAAAGCTATTGGAGATTCTAAAGCTTAGCTACAGAATGTGACCTATTCAAACACTTCCACCATTGTTATCCTTGTCAAAGACAAAGATATCCCTGGTATCTTGACTAGACTGCTGAGATAGACTCTTCACTGGGCTCCTTGACTTTCCCTTCCTTTCTGGTTTATAGTGCATTCTCTTCCAAGGGCAGCCCCTGAGGGAACCCTGGAGAACAAGCAGAGGATTTAAAAAGAAGCACTCACAAAGGAGGACAGAAACGAGACAGAGAGACTAGAGGCATTGAATAAAGCATGTTAGTTGGCAGGTAACTATAATGGACAAATGACAAAACTCTTCTGACAAATTCTTTTGACATATAATCAATTGCATCAGCCATTGATTAGAAACTATTCTTGCATGCAAGAACCAACTGGGATGTCCCTTCAGTTCCACATAGACTGTGGGAACCAAAGAAAGTCCTCAAGCAGAAACAACAGTTTAATTTGTGGACCAACCGTAAATGGAAAATGTGTAACTCTTATTCAAAAATCATTAAGACTTTGCAGCAGGGGAAAAGCAGTATGTTAAACAAAGCACAAGGCCCAGGTGACTGTGCAGGTCACATGTCCATGAAGTCAGCCTTGGTTACAGGTGCTGGCAGTTCATCTCTTAGGAGACAGAATGTGTGCAAAGGATGAACAGTGATGTAAAATTAGCAGATACCAGCAAAGTCTGGGACACATTTGATCTGATGGAATTACTAGATAAAAGTATACCAATGTGTTTTTATCTTGACTTGAATATCAAATTCTATGCCAAAAAAATACACAAATATTAGTTAGCAGTAGCTTGCTTACTAAAATTGAATATTATCTTTGTTCTTTATTTTGAAAATTTGCCCTGAAACCATAACTGTAATTGTTTATACTGCACATTTATTTTGCTAAAAATTATGAGGAAACTATTTGTGTATATTTTCAATAATTTTATTGTCTCATCCAATTCATTTGACAAATATTCTAATACTAATGATGCTTTCTTATTTACTTGTTAGGGTTTCATATCATGATCATCTACTATGCTTGCTGGCATTTTGTCATTAATGAGTCTTTATTAGAGCAATTTTAGATGTACCCAAAACTGATCAAATAGTACAGACTTCCCATTTTATGCCTTTACTCATTTACTTTCCTTACTCTTACTCCTTTTATTAACACCCTACATTATCATGCTGAGTCTTTCAATCAATGAACAAATACTTATACATTATTATTAAAGTCAATCATTTAAGTCCCTAGTTCTTAGCCTGCCTGGTTCTTGAAAATATTGTGTCTTGAAAGCTGGACGGTGGAAAAGAAACAACAAACAAAAATTGATACATGGGAATGCTGGTCTTGCAAAGAATATGGTATGCGCCATGACGTGCCAAAGAATCAACACTGCCGTCCTGGAGGAAGTGTAGCTAGAAGCGCCCAGGAAGCGAGGATGGTGACCTTCGTCTCGCACACTTTTGGCACTCAGGGGGAGTCCATCTCTAGGGACAGACCTGGTAAAATAGAAGGTCAGGGGAAAAGAGAACAACCCTCAGGATTGCCATGGTCAGTGTAAAACTGTGCTCTGACAGCACTGATGTGGAGGGTGAATCAGCCCACGCACTGTTTCTCTCGTAGTCAGCATCACCTGGATGAGGCCTAACAACCATTTTAGCAATAACTGGGATGCATTGTATTTAGTGTCCCTGTCTTTTTGGTTCACCTTAGCTTGAACAATTTCTCAGACTTTCATTGTGTCTGGTGATCTTAACAGCTTTGAGGAGTATTAGCCAGGCATGGAGGGTAAATAAAAATAATGTTATAAAATCTTCTTGTCCCCAAAGTGACATCCGGGTCCTTTAACACTTTCAAGAGGTCTTATGCAGCAGAATTATTGAATGCAATAAGTCATTTGATTTCTTGACTGATGCTTCCGTGAACATTGATTATGGATCCAAGAAAATGAAATCCTTAGCAACTTTCAGTTTTGGAGTGTTTTTTTATCATTATTTTGTCTATTGGTCCAGTAGTGAGGGTTTCCCTTTACACGGATACATAGACCAGAATAAAAGCTGTATTATTTAAACTTCATCTGGAAGTGCTTTAAGTCCTTCTTGCTATCAGCAAGCAAGACTCTGTCATCTGCATAGCCAAAATGGCTAGTTTTCCTCCAATGTCAATGCCATCTGCTTCTTTATGTCATCCAGTTGCTCAGGTCATTTGTTCAGCAAGCAGATTGAATAACACACTAATATAAATCAACCCTAACACCTGCCTTTTCTGATTATAATCCATTCACTATCCCCCTTTTCTGTGGGAACTACTGTTTCTTGGTCTTTGTACAGGTTCTGAATGAGCATAATTCCATGTTCTGGAAATCCCATCCTTCTCAAAGTTATCCATTGTTTGTTATAATCCATACAGTCAAATTCATTTGCATAGGCAAACAAACACAAACAAACACCTTCCTGGTAATCTCTGCTTCTAGCCAAGAGCCATCTGATGTCATCAATGGTATCTGTTGTTCCATGTTCCCTTGACTTTCTGCAAGCTCTGTGGATAGATGTTGGAATCTCTTTTAAAATGATCTTCAGCAAAATCTTGCTTGCATATGTTATTAATGATATCGTTCAATAAATATTCAGGTGTGTGTATATGTGTGTGTGTGTGTGTGTGTGTGTGATGAGCACAGATATAGTTCTCTTGGCCAATTAGCCGCTGTCTTCACAATGTCTTAGAATGGAGTAGGGAGTGCTTCCAGTGCTGCATGAATTTGTTGAAACATTTCAATTGGCATTTTATCTATTCGCAGAGCCTTACTTTGGACCCATGCCTTCAATGAAGCTTGGGCTTCTTACTTAAATACTATTGGGGAAAAGGGTGAATGAGAAAAAGTTTTCCAGTGAAATTCCCAAAGGAAATCCCTTTCTACCCTCAAAGAATGAGCAAGTGCTTTGCTCTGATGGAAAATAATTCCCATGGAGTCCCTCTTCTGATCTTTTCCTCAACAATGAAGGTTTCCATTTTTTCAAACATTTTATCAGGGACTCACACAACTCTGATCACAGTCCACACATACATCGATTGTGTAAAGCACATCTGTACTTTCTTTGCCCTCATCAATTTCAAAGCATTTGTTCTCCACGTAAGCCCTTTGCATCAGGTCCTCTTTTTTTCCCTCTCCCTCCCTGCTCCCTCCTCCCTTCTCCCTCATGAGCCCTTGATAATTTATACATTATTTTTTTGTCATATCTTGCCCTGTCCCAAGTCTCCCTTTACCCGCTTTTCTGTTATCCGTGCCCCAGGGAGGAGGTCACATGAAGATCCTTGTAATCGGTTCCCTCTTTCCAACCCACTTCCCCTCTACTCTCCCAGTATCGCCCCTCACACCCCTGGTCCTGAAGGTATCGTCCACCCTGGATTCCCTGTGCCTCCAGTTCCCATATGCACCAGTGTACAACCTCTGCTCTATCCAGACTTGCAAGGTAGAATTCAGATCATAGTAGCTGGGCGGGGTGGGGTGGTGGGAAGGAAGCATTTAGAAACTGGAGAAAAGCTGTATTCATCATCGGTGTTACATCGCACCCTAACTGACTCATCTCCTCCCCTAGACCCCTCTGCGAGGGGATCTCCAGCAGCCAACGAATGTGCTTTGGGTCTCCACTCCACACTCCCCCCTTGTTCAGTCTGGTACTTCTTCTTGATAAGCCTCTGTGATTATCCTGTGCCCAAGAAAACTGGCCAAGATTGAGTTTTTGAAATCCTATAGAGCTGCCAACATGACCTCTAGCTGACTCTTCTCTCTTGAATTTATCTAACTCAGTATATTCATTTGAATTCCACTGCTTTTATTGGATATTTTAGCCTCCCTAATAATACCAAGACATTGCTGAGACATCTTGTCTTCCTTTATCCACAAATACAAAGAAATGTCCAGAATAAACTGATACTTATATGGACAGAAAGCCCAGTAACAATATTTTTGCATAAGAGCACTTTATATTGAAATTTATTTGATGGTTTCCCAATGATTTGGTTGTGTAAGATAGTTGAAGATTTTTGTTAACTTGGCTGGGCCAGTAGTTTAGCAGTATGTTCTTGGCTTAACACAATGTAATATTAGCCACTCTGTTATCAACTTCCAGTGGGATAAGATTAGGGAAAAGTGCAACATGCTTTCTCAGGTCATAGCTCCAATGCAATTAATTCCCTTAGGGTTGTAGCCTGTTTCAGGTATAAGTGAAAGCTGTGAAAAAGCTTACCTACTATTACTAGACCTGCATCCTCTGTCTAGTGCATTGGCTTCTAGTTCTTTGGATTTGAGCCAATGTTGTACTGTATTTCCTGTCAATCCTATGTGATAACAGCCTGTTAGCTGGCCTACTGCCCAACGCCCTGCCATATTACTTACCTATCCTGGGTGTTATCAGCAGCTTGTCTTTTGACCTACCAACCTTAGATTAATTTGCCTTTGCAGCTACAAGCTTAGCTTGTTTACCTGAATTCATCTTCCTCTGTAGCCACTAGCCTGTGATTTTTTTGCTCTTCCCACTGATCATCAGTAGCTTAACATCTGGCACATGAACTTGGATCTGCTGGGACTTATACTTTTCAATAATGTGAGCCATTTTTAAAATATAGATTTCAACATATATGTGTATCTAGTTTTACTTCCCTAGAAAACTCAATACACTGGGTAGATGGCAGCTGCATATAGCAACATGTGTTCTTGCTAAGAATCTCTATCAAGAGTAACATAAAATGGTTAAGGACCTGGCTAACTGAAAGACTTGAAAGTTCAAATCCATCCAGAGGTGCCTCAGGAAAAGGCCCTGATGATCGACTTTCAAAAGACCACAGCTTTGGAAACCCCATGGAGCATAGTTCCACTCTGAAACATGTAAGGTTGCCATGAGTTCAAAAGGACTCAAAAACAACTTCTTTAGTTTTGCTTTTTTTTTTAAACCACGGATTCTGAAAAAGAACCTCAGAAATAATGTGAAATTTGTATCAGATCAAAACAAAAGTACACACTATAGAAGAGATTTATGAATACTGTTGAGCTTGATTGACTGAGTACGGTAGAGTTTGTCAGGTTTTTCCACGAAAAAGATAGTCTTTACTTAAGCCCACTCTACCCTGTTCACACTGTACTGTGGTAGTTATATCATTGCCAATTTAAGGTTTAAGTGTGTAGGGGTGGAGGCTAGCTTGTCAATCAGGTCATAGCTAATTAGGCTTCTCTGTGGGCATAGCATTCCCCTTAAGGATTCTGGGAATTCCGGTATTTCCTCCTTGGAGGTGGGAGAGTCTCTGCTCGCACCCTGGGAGACATAGCAGCTGACAAGACACATGGACCCACCCCAATGCAGAGCTGGGTGCTGGAGAAATCATCAAAGACCCTTTCCAGTGCTGAGATGTTTCCAATGCCATTGGATCCAAAGACTTTCTACCCACTGGCCTGCGATCTACATTCAGCATCATTGTGTGTGTTTCATGAGTCTGAAGAGGACTTTATAGATTAGTGTCAGACATATGGGCTAATATTGAACTTATGGACTTGGTCTCGACTGGGCTGGGATGTTTTCTCAATGTTCAATTGCTTTTGTATATAAATATCTTTCATATACACATGTGTGTCCATGGATTTGTTTATCTAGTCTACCCAGACTAACACGTGTACTCTTTGAAAGAAAGCCACTGTGCACAACCCACACTTAAAGAGTGGCAGGTTGTGCATCATGTACGGTGAAGGTTACAGGCATACATTGTTAATATTTATCCAGGGTATCTTTAACTGCATGTAAATCTTTCATCCTACAGTTTTATTTTTAAACTGAAGTAATTCTTTTTTGTTCATTTTTTATTTCCTCCTTATGATTTTAAAAACCCCAAACCCTAGTCCTGCAGCATTAGACCCCAGGTAGGAAAGAGGCCAGTGAAGCACAAGAGCATGAGTTCCCCAGCATTGTTGGTAAGCAGGTGGGCAGCCATTGTTCCAGCGTCTGTCAACAGCAGCTTTAGTGGCAGTGGCAGCAGTGTCATGGATCACTGAACGTGGGCTCCAATCAAGTTAGAAGCGGTTGCATGTATGGCAGCCACATCCAGCTGTGCTCTGTTCACAGACTGTATCATGTATTTCAAGTGATACACACCTGAGTATACATAATATGTTTGGAATAGTGCATGGACGTTTTGTATCTTTTCCTCCACTGGTTAACTTATGTAGTCCTTCTTAACAGTATGGACTCATGGTTATCTATTTTCTACTAGGAGTAATAAGCCAGCATGACTACTTTGTTTGGATGTTAAAGGCTATTTTATTTAGTCCACATTGGCATACTTCCATCATTGGGATTTGTTCGAGCATTTATTTGCTTTCTGGCAGTACAAAATACTCCAAATTGATCTGATATATTTTCTGCACAAGTCCTCGAATCAGTTGTTTTCCCAAGGAAGCATAGTTGCTTCTATTTGTTTTAATTTTTGATGCAGTTTATTTATCTCAGGAGGTGCATATAGTTATTATTTATCTAAACTTTAGTGCAATAAGTAGCCCTTGTGACATAGTTGGTTGTGTGTTGGGGTGCTAACTGCAAGATCAGCAATTTTAAACCACCAGCCACTTTTTAGGAGAAAGATTGACAATCTTAGAAATTCTAAACAGTGGTTCTGCTCTGCTCTGCAGGGTCACTGTGAGTTAGAATCGACTGAATGTTAGTGGGAGTTCATGCACAAAAAAGCAGAAAGTCTTTTCAATTACTTAAATACTTCACAAGAAACAAGTGAAGGTGGTATCAATGAAAGAATATTTCAAGTATAGATTGGTCTAATCCTTTTAAAATGAGGACAAATATAGATATCAACAAAGGCCAAGTAAGAGTTGTTCTTAAATAGTATGTTTGAGACCCAGGAACTGTCTACAAAGAGATTCAGTTTTACAACATATATTTTAGGGAAGAGAAGGTTCAATCCACAACAGGAGTATGAGAAATAAATGCTAACCCTTTTCTTAATAGACATTGAGCTAGTTGGTCTCTTGTAGCTCAAGAGGTAGAGAGGATTAAGACATGGCAGAGGTTGCTTTCTCTTGGTTTTGTATTAAAAGAAAACAATACACATGACGTTGGTGATATAAAGGGACTTGAGAGTATTCATGGGAAAATCTCATTATCTTTGACTTCCATTTTTTCACAAAATGTGATGACTCAATGTGCGTGGGTGTAACTTTTCAGTGTTTCTCTCAATTTAGGGGTTAGTGGTTGAATGGGTCTGGAACTGGAGGAGCCTTACTATGAGTGAGGGGAAAGGGGAACAGAGAAAAAGAGCTCACAGGCCCAGCCTATCACAATATTAAAAAAAAAAAGGTTCGCTTTGCACCACTGTTACATATTGCCAAATTCTATTTTTCCTCTTATTTAGGCTTTTATTTAGGCTTTCAATGCAGTAGGCCTGCTTGTGGCCTACCGCAAGTAAGTATAAAAATATTCACATTTCATTCGATTTATTTATGTAATGCATTATATTAATGTATTTCCTAAAACTAAGTAAGCTTTTCATTCCTGATGTAGACCTTACATGCTCAATTGTATATTGCTTAATTTATAATCCAAATATTTTGCAAAGGGTTTTGGCAAGTAACGCATTTCCATTTTAAGACTGCTAGTTTCTCTTGTTTTGGTTAAAGTTTACTTTGGCAGGAATATGCATTAAGTTTTTTCTAGGTTCTTAAATGAATTTTTAGCTTTTCATCTTATTTGATGTCTGGAATTAATTTCAGGGTATGGGAAATACCCATTTCTTAGAAAATTGAAACTATATGTGCTAACAAGTGTTTGTGTAGACATTTCTATGATAACATTTTCAGTTTTGTCCATGGTTATTTATCTTTTAAAGTAAATTGCTTTTACTTGAATAAATATTTCTTTTCCAGAAAAGTATTCTATTTATTGAGAATTTCAAATGTTTTTGACATAGAGTTTCACAAGGTAAATGCATTTTAAAAAAATGACCCATGTCACTGTGCTTTCTCATTTTAGTTTGGTGAATTATTTTCCTCTTTCTAGTTTAATAACAGCTTGCATATCAATTATTTTCACTCTTCTCTTTCATCTTATGAATTTTATTGTTCCTATTTTTTCCTTTGTCACATCTTAATTAAATTCTAAATATTGATTTTAATGACATTGTTCAGTAAGTAAAATATAGACAAATATTTGGTTTTGCATACAGATTTGGGGGCATGTATTAATTTTTGCATCAAAATGGTTTGCTTTTTTATATTCTTCATGGGCTATAATTTTATTTTTGCTTGTTGGTTTGAAACAAACGTTTATTTCACAAAATCATCTAAATCTATTTCAGCTTAACTTTTCCTCTATTTATAGACAATCAGAACAATGTTTAGATCTGATAGGTAAGAAATCCAGAGGAATTTTTCTCATTTTTCTATCATTTTTCAAATTTTAATTTTATTTACTTGTTTTTGTTTTATTTATTTATTTTATTATTTTTTACCTTTTGTTTGTGGAACACAATACTTTCCAAAATTTCTCTATGTAGTTGTACAACCCATCTCATCACATCAAACCAGAAACATTATGCCATCCATAGACGTGCTTCTTTGTGTTTTCCCATTCACTTCTCTCTCTCCATAGTTTCCTCTCTGTATTCTCTCTGTTCCCACCTCCCCCTGAACCTGACATCATCGTAGTCTTTAAAGTCTTATCCTTTAGTATGAAAACCGTTTTTCTTTCTTTGCCTTTATTTTAATGGTGTCATAAAAATATTTATCTTTCTGATATTGACTATTGTTAGCTGTAATGTTCCCTAATTTTGGCCATGTCTTAAGATGTCTGTCAAATTCATCATTGCTTTCCAAGGATGTCTAATATTCCATTGTAGGAATGTACGATCATTTGTTTATCCAGTCCTCTCCAGTCAGAGTTTGTCATTGTTTCCATCTTTTACTTCGTATAAAAATTGGTGCAGTAGATCTAAGTGTGCATATGTCTGTTTGTGTTACGTTCACGATTTCATTATGATATATACAAAGTAGAGAGATTGCAGCATCATGAAATATTTGTATTTCTATTTGTTTAAGAAAGCACGAGATTGATTCCCATAGTGGTTCTACGATCCCATCAGTAATGTATGAGTGTTCCGATCTTTCTACGTATCTCCAGCGCTTATTAATTTCTTTAAAAAAAGATTTATTAAGACAGTCAATGTAACATGGCATCTCATATCTCATGTTTTGGTTACTTGTTAAAACAATTTTATTGAAACATGATCCACAATTCAATATATTAGCTCTCCATTTCCCCTCGAACTCCCCAGCCATACCCACAAGAAACCATTAATCCAATTACTAGTTCCAGAGATGACCCATCCTGGATTTAATACTGGGAAACATTTGAAACCCCCCCCCAAAAAAAACAAAACCTCAAAAAAATCTAACAATAACAAAATAAGAGTAAAACTTCAGTTAAAAAGAAACAGAAATTATTAAAAACTAGGCCAATTTTAAGATTTGTCAAAGGGGAAATTAAGTGATTAGGTGTTAAATTTTAGCCTACCCCCATCTGTCATAATTGACTTTCCCCTGCACTCTGGATGGTAGCAAGGCTGTTCACCTCCCTGGTCTGTATACAGAGGGTATTCACCAGAGGTTGAATCCATATACATTTCCCCTCCACTTAAAAATATTGATATAGCTTTTAAATGGGTAGGGGCCATGTCCAATAAGAAGATAGATACATTTCAACCTAGCTATATCTACGACAATCATCTCTACCATACTCTCTGTATGATAAGAAGGCTAGTCACATCCCTGAACTGTGATCAGAGGGCATTCACTGGAGGCTTAATCTGTGGGTGAACCTTAAAAATAGATTTTGAGCTTCCACCATCATGCATACCAGATGTTCTGCAAACCTGGTGTTCACAATTTAAGCTCACTATTTAACTAAAACCACTCCCGCTTTTGGAATTGGATTGTATTATTTGCAATCACAGGATCAAAAAAACAGGTGTGCTGCTTCCATGTGCATTTAGTTGATGCTTCGCTCTGATGGCTTCTTGTTAGAAGACAAGTATAAAACCCCAGACTCGGTTATTTTCTGATAGCCAGACACCATCTAGTTTCTTCAGCACACTTTGCTATAGCACCCATCTCTTCCATAATTTCTTAGTGAAGGCAAGTATAAAGCAGGGCTGTGTCATAATAATTGTTCTTAGACTAGGACTAGGATTAAGTGTGAGGTCAAGATCCAAGTATACATAGTTTACCTTAGAGACATCAGTGTTATTAACCTTCTCCTTAGGGCATAAGATAATTCTGTTGATAGTAATTTTTACCATTTATACAATGGTGTAGGATTTAATCTGCCAGTTTGTCATACTGTTGTGACTTGTGTGTTACTGTGATGTTGGGTGCTCTGTCACTGGTATTTCCAATGTCAGCAGGGTCCCCAAAGTGAACAGAATTCAGTAATGCTTTCAGTCTAAGACTAGACAACAAAGAAGGAATACTGACTGTCGACCTCAGAGGAATTAGCCAATGGGAAACTTATGTATCACTTCATGACATGGTCAGATATTGAAGGCCTCATGAATAGGAGGAGACCATTGTAGAAGACAGCACCAGAGGATGGGCCCTTTGGGGCTGAGGGTCAAAATATGATCAAGAAGAGTTGCTTTATTGGAGTGGAATCTGCCATGATAACAAGAATGGAGTAAAGTCCGTAGGCGGGAAGGATCTTCATTCGCTCATGTGGTAGGAGAAACAGCTGCGAAATTCTGCTAATAATAGGAACTTAGAATATGCCGAGTATGAATCTAGGAAAATTAAAAGTAAACAACAATTAAATGGAATGCATGAGGATCCATTATTGAGTTGAAACAGACTGGTATTGGTCATTTTGAATCAGAAAATCATATAATTTACTCTGCTGGGAATAAGACAAAGAGGTGGAATGGTGAGGTTTTCATTGTCAAAAAGTACATGGTAAAATCAATCGTGAAACACAATGCTGTCTGTGATAGGGCTATATCTATCAATCGAGGAAATAAAAAATACAACTTTATGTTCTTTATTCAACTTTATCTACCCACCATTAAAATTACTGAAGAAGAAATGTATCGGCAGTTTGAAACCACCAGCAACACCTCAGGAAAACGACTCAATTTTCTACTCCTGTAAACAGTTACAATCTCAGAAACTCACAGAGGTGTCTATGAGTCAGCATTGACTCAATGACAGTGAGAAAATGTGTAATCAAGAGGCAGTGATAATAATGAAATTGGAATGTAAAATTGGGAAACAAAAAGGAAGGAACAGTAATTGGAAAATATGGATGTGGTGATAGAACCAAAGCTTGAGATCACATGATAGAATTTTATAAAACAAGTGACCTGTTCATAACCCAAACATTTTTTTTCAATAATCAGCAAGGCCACTATACACTGGACTTCCCTAGATGGAATACACAGAAAGCAAATTGATGACATCTGTAGGAAGAAACAGTGGAGGCACTCAAGATTTGATCTCTATGCTGAGCATCTTATTCATTGGAGATGCTGGATTATATGAAGAAAAATTCAGTAGAAGGATTGGAGGAATGCTTATTAATAACCTGCAGTATGCACCTAGCATAACCTTGCTTGCTGAAAGTAAGGAGGACATGAATCACTTGATGACAATGGTAGAGGATCGCAGCCTTCAGTAAGAATTACAAGTCAATGCAAAAAAGACCAAAATCCTCACAATTGGACAAACAGGTAACATTATGATAAATGGAGAAAAGCTTGAAGTTGTCAATAATTGTGTCTTATTTGGATCCATAATCAGTGTTCGTGAAAGCAGCAGTCAAAAAATCGAAATATGAGTTACATGAGATAAATCTGGTGCACAAGATCTCTTTAGCATGACAAAAAGTAATTCTGGTACTTTGAAGACCAAAGTGGGTCAGACGCCAGCCCTGGTGTTTTCAACAGCGTCAAATTCCCAGGAAAGTTGAATGTTGAAAAATGAAGACTGAAGAAGAATCGATGCATTTGAGATGTGTTACTGGAGAAGGCTATTGGAAATGTCATGGACTGCTGGAAGGACAAACCAATCTGTATTGGAAGAACCACTGAGGACCCTAGTGTCTACATAGCATTGTGGCTACATGTTGGCTTTTTAACCTCAAGGTAAGTAGTTCAAAATCACCAGTGGCCCCATGAGAGAAAGAGTGAGGCTTTCTACTCCCATAAGTAATTACAGTCTTGGAAAACCTCAGGAGCAGTTCTACTCAGTCCTATATGGGCTCTATGAGTTGGAATTGACTCGATGGCAGGGAAGTTTTTGTTTTTGCACACTGTGGTGGTGTAGATGTTGTCAGAGTGTGCCTGGAAGATGAGCCCTCGCCCAGTCCCATGAAGCCTCCACCCAGGACCCAGAGAGTACAACTAACATACGGAGGCCAGAGAGTAAGGCCACTGCCTAAATGGTTTTTAAGAACAGAGAAATAGTTTCAAAACTTTAGGAGTTAATGTAGATGGTGCTGGAACTTTTACTTGCTTTGTGTCTATTATCCCGCTTCTCCCTGAATTTGTTGCATGAAACACAAATGTATGTCTTGTGCTGGTTCCATCATTATATTTTGATAGCAGATAACTTGTACTTTAGACCCACAAATGCAAAGGAATTTTGCCTCAGTGTAGTACGTTTGTCCTTGGAGTGTATTTAAGACTTCAGGGATGATGTGCAGGGATGTATGTTGAGTTAGTTAGTTTATTGTGTCAACCTGGCCCATAAACACATATGGAGTTAATTGAAGGGTGGAGAGATAAATGGCTCAGTGACCCTTGCCTTCCACGTTCTCCAGTCCCCTGCTTTCTGATGGTCAGACCAGGATGCAGCTGCCGTAGCCAGTTTCCTGATTCAGCTGGCAAGGCTCACTTCCTGCAAGACATCCCTGAGGAGAAGCAGCACGGACCTACCCCGATGCAGCCCTGGGTGCTGGAGCAGCCGTGTGGAGACCCCTGCCAGCGCTGAGATGCTTACACATTCACTGACTCAGCCTACCTCCTGTAGTCGGTGTTATAGTTTGTGTTTTGTGAGATGGAGGAGGACTTTGTGGATTGGTGTTATACATATGGGTTAATGGGTTCATGTTGGACTTGTGGGCTTGGGCAACACTGGGTTGGGATGTATTTTTTTTTCATGCACACTTAACCTTTATATAAAACTCTCTCTTGTACATGAGTTTCTGTGGATTTGTTTCTCTAAACTACCAAGACTAACACAAATGTGTTTTACATACAACAGGAATATGAATGGAGGATAGGGACAAAATGTGGGATGTTATCGATTGAATTAATTATATTATTCCCCAGCAAATATGTGTCAACTTGATTAAGTCATGATTCTCAGTGTTGTGTTATTATTCTCTGTGTTGCATTATCTTATGTAATCATACAATGTGTTGAAAATCCAATCTGCTTTCAAATAATAATCTCCTAATTGATGAAAGGATAGGTTTCTATATGTTAAAACCATCCACTTGTGATTATAGTGGTGATAAAATCACCTCCCTTCTATTTATTTGCATATTCTTCTTTCCTTTATACTTTTATTTTGTGGCACTAGTAAAATAAAATATGTATATTTTATCCTTGTTTAGTATGTGGCTATAAATGGTCATAATTTTAAAAAGAAGATATAATTGCTATAGTTTTCAAGAAAATATTTTTTTCAATTTCAGTGTTTACATAAAACTACCACCTTTTCATTTAAAATTGTATTTTTGTAATATTAATTTTTATCCCTAATTATGTTCTTAATTGTTGAGTAGCTGTATCTTATCTGTTGCAATGTCCTTCATAAATCTGTTGATTATTTAATGCAAACATGATTTGAATCTGAACCTTCAAGATAGTTTCCAAAATCATAATGTATTGGAAAATTCCACTATATGTTTATCATTTGAATAACAGAGGGTACAGAAAAAGAAATTAAAAATAGTCAAAATTATCTGCAATTATCTTTAGTTTGTGTATTGCATGTTTAAAGTGAAGCTGTACTATACTATCATTTAATGTGAAAGACGTCTTCTTTGAATTTAAGATATTTCTATAAGAGCTCAGTTTTTGAAAAGGACCTGCCAACAAAACATGAAATTATACAGAATATATTAACAAGCCAGATCTTTATTCCTTTAGTGGGTCAATTCAGTCTCATAGAAATGTTGGAAACGTGACAGACTAAAAATAGTGGTTTCCTCTTCCATTTAATTCCATCCCATTAACTAAATAGATCTCCTTAATTAAATGCGACATCAAAGGAAACACAATAGTAAAGGGAAAATACAGTTATATTTAGGGTTTAAGTTATCCTGGGCAGTCAGATATTTTCAGTGACCAGTTTTATACTAGCAGCAACTATTTAACTCAATGTTGAAACAATAAAAACCCATATTTAGAACATTCACACTGCAGCTCAGCGATGAGACAGTACCTGTCCAACATAATTTTCATATCTATGCACCCAGCCAGGGATTTGCTTATTTTAGGTTTCATACAATAGAACGATGGTGAAACTGTTATAAAAAGCTTCTGCTGCTACTTTAGAGGGAACTGTGTTGTAGTTTCAAAAAAAAACCCCAAACTTTAGAACTAACAGGCAGGTTTGAGATTTAGGTCTGACACAAACAGGTGGACATTGAGAAAGTCATTCAACCTTCAAGTTCCTCTCATAGCATTTTTAAGATAAGAAACTTCTGGAAAGAAAGAGGAACTAAAACTAGGTGAGAACTTCATTGAACGTAGATACGGTATTATGAGATTTTCAAACACAACTTTAGGTAAAGAACACATTAATTCAAGCAACATTTGTTTTGGGTTTTTTAAAAAATCATTTTATTGTGGACTCATACACCTCTTATCACAATCCATATATATATCCATTGTGTCAAGCACATTTGTACATTTGTTACCATCATCATTTTCAAAACATTTGCTTTCTACCTGAGCCCTTGGTATCAGCTCCTTAATTTTCCCCTCCTTCCCTTCCAACATCTCCCTTCACCCACTTTTCTGTTGTCCACCCCCCTAGGGAGGAGGTTATTTTGAGATTCTTGTAATCGATTCCCCCTTTCCACTCCACCCTTCCTCCACCCTTCTGGTATCGCCACTCTCAGTACTGGTCTTGAAGGGATCATATATCCTGGATTCCCTGTGTTTCCACTTCTTATCGGTACCAGTGTACATCCTCTGGTCTAACCAGATTTTTAAAGTAAATTTGGGATTCTGATGGCGGGGGGTGGTGGCGTGGACAGTGAGGAAGCATTTAGGAACTAGAGGAAAGTTGTATCAAGCATCATTTGTAATGATTTCCAGTTCATAGATTTATAGATTATGATTTCCAGAATCTAAGAACCAAGTCTAAAACCAGACACCTACTAAAACTATAGATCAAAGCTGTAGTCTATCTGACTCTGAAACCATTCTTATTCCTCTATAAAGTTTTTAAATGTCTCTGAGTTTATTATCATTATTGTGGCAATCAGCTTCTTTATGGAAATTTTGGAATGCATTATTGCCTAATATTCTGTTCTCTGATGGAGTGAAATATAGCCCAGATATCTGAAAATCTCCAAGGAATTCTACTATATAAATCCAAAATATTGACAATATCACTATTTTATAATATCTATGTACTGTAAACATTTTAGTATTAGTAACACAAGTGAAAGATTGTTTTCTGTAACTTACTTGCAAGTGTTAAACTTCGGATCTGAAGTTTCTTGGACAGTGGAACACCAACTGTCCTGTAACCATTTACCCATATCCCTATAGGCTCATTCTCAGACTTCATTGCCCTAAAGATTGGAAATTTGAATGCTTTGAGGCTACATTTCCAATTGTGCTCTACAGAATGTGGTAGACTTGCAAAGAGGAAATGAAATGTAATCCCACCAAGGCTTTGATTCTTAAGTGTTCAAATGAAAAGAAAAACATCCTTGGATCTTCTTTTCTGGGAATGATAGAGAAACTGAGTCAACACTTGTAATCCTGTGACTAGAAGAAAAGATAAAAAGGAGAACATATTAGCAAAAAATTACTTTCATAATATAAACAACAGGCAATAAATTATTCTATTACAGAAGAGTGAACACAACTTAAATTTTCTCTCTAGAGGCAGTTTTCTGACTGTGGAGCAATGAGTGGGAACTTCAGTTGAGAACACATTCTTTCATTGAAACGAACAGGAAGATATCACAGCATGGAGAAAATGAGTGATCAGTGTCTCTTAAACATTAAATAATTACAAAGATGAGCTACACAAAAAAGAGAACAAGATATTTGCATAATGGAAAATTTAAGGACAACACAAGCAAGCTGAACAAAATAAAATTATAGCAGGAACATCATCACCATCATGTCATTTTTTACAAAATAATACAGATAATATTCTGAAAGAAAGATGAAAAGTTGTATTAAAGGAAACAAAAATAAAAGGAATTTCTGCCTTATTAGAAATAATACACATAAGTAGATAATAGAAAGATAGCTTACAAGTGAGAAGAAAGGTAATTTACTTAATCTCAACTTGTAGTCTCCAAAATGAAGGTAGGATGCAATTTTCATGTAATCTGATGCCGACTAAATGCAATTAGCATATTACATTCCAAATATATTAAAGGAGATTATCCTAAATAAATAAAAGTAATACAAGCAGAAATTCAGAATAATATATAATAAATATATTGATATTTATAAAAGACAGGAGTTTTAAAATAAAATATGTGATTATGAGGTTTCATATATAATATATAAGGTTGTTTAATAGTCTTTGAAGATAGGTAATACAAGTCAAAATTACATATTGTAAAATACAGAGAAACCACTGACAATAGAGAATGAGTTCATAGAGTAGGTATTATGGAATATTAAGATGTTATAAATTAAAACATTAGAAGATGAAATAAATACAAATAATAACATAAGAGAATAAGAAACCAAATATTAGGACCAAATCTTGTGTGGACCCTACAAATAGGTTTAGGGGTTTCCACTGTCATCCACAGCCATCTGCAAACCAGGCATTCACAAGTGAAGAACTGGTACCATTTCCCCTTTGAATTTGGATTACATTGTTTACAATCCTTGGATCACAAAGGCTGGTTTGCTTCTTCCATGTGGATTTAGTTGATGCCTTATTTAGATGCCTGCTTGTTTGAAGACAAGGCATTAAGATCCTAGACACGCATCCCCACCCCCAGCCAGTCCTAGGGCTTTGGGGCTTAGCTCAAGGGGAGTCCCTCTGGGACATGGGCGTACAGTGAATGGTGTGACCCTTTGCTGGGCATGCCTACAGAGTAGGTATGCTGGGCCCCTCTAGGGTTTTCTGTGTGGGCTCCAATAAAATTCTTCCCTTTTGCTTAAAAAAAAAGATCATAGACATGCATTATGTTTTTGATGTCATCCCATGATTGATCTGATCTTCAGTCAATAGTGCTCAGTGGAATAAATCTGTTCGTGAGATAGTCTCTAAATTCAAGTGCATTCTACTGAAATTCATAGTCTGTCTCTCAGACATGTTTTCTCTTTTTATCAGATTCCACTTCAGTTGTCATATGATTAATTGATAGACTGCTCCTGAGTTAACCACTGGTCTTCTTTCAGCTGATCATACTGAGTTTCTCCACTTTTCTTCTCATAGTTGTAATCAAATTGATTTCTGCATAGTCCATCAAAGGAGGTCCATCTGTACAGATACAGTTTATGCTGCTGAAAAATATTTACAATAAAAAGTGGTTTGCCTTCAAACATGATTTCTAATTTTGTGTCTATTATTGTAATCATATTTTACAATGCCTGCTCTTTGCTCTTTATTTCTGTCTTTCAATGTCAGAATGAAGAAATTAGTAGAATTCGCTAATATGTATTACTGGTTTCAGTGGTTTGGGTGCCCTAAGTGTGTAGTGGTTATAAATTGTGCTGAGAACCTCACAGTCAGAAATTTGAAACCATGAACCACTAGGTGAGAGAAAGAAGCTTTCTACTCCCAGAGAGAGTTACATTCTCAGAAATTCACAGGGGCAGTTTTTTACTCAGCACTTTAGTCTGGCCACGAGTCAGAAATGACTTGATACCAGACAGTTTGTTCGTTTGTTTGTTTTTAGTGATTGGTGAATAATGGTTTTGTTTTTGTTTTTGAATAATAGACTTACAGATATTACCCTATCACAAACAGCATAATAATTCAAGCTAGATCTAGCAATGTTCTTTTTGACAATGAATGTGACACAATTCCTTTTAATTTTGTCATTCTTGGAATAGTATACCATATGAAGCTGTGATTCAGAAGGGTCAATGACAGTCCATTTCAGCTCATTGATGCCTCAGAAATCCATTTTTATTTATCCCATATTGTTTTGGACAGCTTCTAATTTTCCTAGATTTATTCTTCCTCCAAATGCTTTCAGCTGTTTCTTCTCACTTTGCACCAAGCCATATCAGTAGGTGAAGGTCCCAAAAGTTTCGCTCCATCCACGCCATTCAAGTCTGTTGTTTTCATTTATAAGATTTTTGATGGCTAACTGCTCAGAAATGGGTTATCTATACTTCTTCTTTATCTCTTGTTAGTCAGGAAGCTCAGCTGAAACCTCTTTACTGTGGATGACCATGCTTGCTTTGAAATATTTTTTAGCAAAACTTCTGGCAACACACAAGCCACCACTGTAGGACAAACTGACAGACCCAGGAGATTCACTGAGGTGATAAATGACTCAGACGTTCCACACTTAGTAATGTATACAATAAAAAAAAATACACCACCTTAAACACATTACATAGAAGCTCAATTAGTTACTACTCAAAGCTAGAAATATTTTTTATTTAGCAATAGGTGAATTAATAAACAATATTCATTCAATCCATGGAATAACACCAGTAAAAATGAACCAAATATGAACAGAAATATGAAAAACTCAACACTATGCTGATCCAAAGAACCATTATGTATATATATATATATGACAGGTAAAATCCAGTATACAAGGTGTAGAACCAGATTACTTTGGGGGAGGGTATATAGTTTATCTGCAATTGTACATTGGGAAAACTTTTTAGTGATGGAATGTTATATGTTATAATGAAGTCCTATTTCACAAAGCATACATTTGTAAAAACCCTTGTAGTTGAATATTTTAAATGGGTGCTTTTAAAAATGTAACTGTGATAGTTAAAGCTTTATGTAAACTCTGCAAGGGCCAGGATTTTCAATAACTTAGAAGTTAAGAAGTAGTCTTCTCCTATGATGAGATCCTTCTTGGGCTGTGGCCTGCTTCCCATGTAAGTCGACATTATAACACAGCTTGCTTTTCGTTTTTCTGGTCTGGATCCTGCGCCTTTATTTTGTACAGATCCTGGGAGTCACAGCAGCTTGCCATGGGACCTGCAGCCTTGATTCATTCCTCTCTGCAGCTAGGAACATGCCATCTGACTCACCAGTCTTAGGTACATTAACTTCTATAGTTACATGAGTCTATGGAAGCCTGCAGCCTGCTGTTTGACCACAGGCACTGCATTTACCTGCCTCTACAACTGTGTGAGCCATTTCATTGATGTCAACCTGTCTGTAGATATATGTATATATGTTTCATTGGTTTTTCTTCTCTAGAGAGCCTACCTCTGAAAGTAACTTACACCAACAATATTGATGTACAAACTAAATTAAGTGAACATATATTGTTATTAACAAATAAAAACAAAACAAAAAATCTTTCAGTCCCATGACAACTAGACTGAGGAAATCATTTCAAGATTGTCATTTCAGGCTCATGTTATGAGATGCTTTGTGGAATTCTTAATCAATAGGTCATATGTGAGTATAATCAAAGCTAGAGATACTAAAAAATAACAAAGAAAGTAACCTATCTGTCTCAGAACATATTTGTTATCTATAGACTCATAATTACAAATTTAACTACGGATGAAAAACTAATTAAAAAGATGACATTGATATCATGTCAAAAGTGTCAGTATAATCACTCACTATTTAAATAATATTTATTAAATACCTAGTCTATGACATGCACGGAGACATTCATTCCCTTTGTTTTTGAGAACTAACAATATAGAAGGGAAGGAGAGATAAGCACACAGGAAATAATCCAATAAGATAATTATAAACAAGTTTTTCTCATGGAGAGTAAACAGCAAATGCATTGATGTTTACAGAAATTTCTTTTCTCCACCCCCCCCATTTCTCTTTGAAATATAAAAATATCAGACATTATCAAACTTTCAAATGTAGAAGGCCCTTTACTAGGTACACGATGTCCTGTGTCCCTGTAGAGCAACTGTGGACCCCTAGCCACAATGCTTATGGTCAAAGGCAACAGCTTCTGTGTTCAAGGCACTTGAGGCTGTCTGCTCCCAAAGATTTAGATTCTTGAAACCCTACATACTGTTACTGAGACTCAGAGTAGATTCTGTGCCAACGGCTACAGCTTTGGTTGGGGGCGATCTACAATGCATATGTATATCTATAATCAAAAAAACAAAACAAAAAGCCTCACTGCCACTGAGTTGATTCAAATTCTCTCTAGGCAGGGTAAAATAGCCCCAAGTGAATTTTCAAGATTGTAGCTCTTGTGGATTGCAGCCCAATATGTAATCACTATTCCACCGGGGTTCCATGTACATCATATTCAAAATTCTGAAAGACTTAAAGCTTTCTGGATAATTTATTCATATAATGTGTGAATAATCTATACGGAGTCATCATGAGTCAGAATTGATTCCTTAGCGGTGAGTTTGGAGTTTTGGGATATTGAAGGAGCTTTGGTGGTGCAAGACATTACATGCTTTGTTGCTAACTGAGAGGTTGGAGATTCAAATCCACCTATTGGTGCCAATGGGGAAAATACCAGAAAATCCATGTTCCTTTGGGACAGTTCTGCTTGGTAGAATGGGGTCACTAAGGATCAAAAACAATGAAATATTACCCAACAACAGTAACAATATTAGTTGCAGTACTCCTGGTCTCATTTGGAGATTTTTGAGTTTTATTGAATAAACTTTGGATACTTTAAATATTTCTATGAAATTTGCCAATAATTTACAAATGAGACATTATCTTGGTGGTTATATGAGAAAATATCTAAGGATTTACATATCCTTAAGATGTTTTTGAAGCTAGGTCAAAAGGACAGCATTTACACAAGGACAAAGTTCAGAAGCATTAGAAAAGGAAGAAAGGCAAGTGTGGTGGGGATTGCAGGGAATGTGGGAAACATAAATGCATGCATATTGAATTATGAAAATGTTTTTGAAGTAATAGTGTGACATCAGGGGAAAATGATTATCCAGTGTGAGAATTCTCACCTTCTATGCAGCAGACCCAGGTTTAATTCCTGGCCAATACACGACTCTTCTATCATTACTCATCAGTCTGTGGAGATTGGCATGTTGCTATGATGCTGAACAGGTCTCAGTAGAGTTTCCAGACTAAGATTGGCTTGGAAGAAAGGTCTGGCGATCCACTTCTGAAAGCCAAAGCCAATGGCATCCCCAGGGTTTGCCAAGGAAATTCCCATAGATCAGAATGAATTTCCCACAGATCTGAAGCGAATCATGCAGAAGGCTCAGGACTGAGTGGAGGTTTTTTTCTTTATGCATGGGGATTGCCATTTTTAGGGGAGGCTCAAAGACAACTGTCAGAGTAAACCAGTCTCTAACAACCTAGGAGTCCAAAGGCACAATTGCAGGGTTATAATATATACAGATCATAGTGAAGTCATAGAGAATAGGCAAGATAGGAGAGAGAATAAAATAAAGGAATCAGACACATTTTCATGGTAACATGCTCACCTCTGGGATGACCATGATCTCAGCAGCCAAGTCTGCACAGAGAGAAAGAGTCTTTACTGTCTTGGGCTATTTATAGGTAGCCATAAGACATGCATATTCAGTTACATACATCACAAGGTGGGTGGTAACCACAGTAAAGCCCCTGAGCTCACAGGTGAGGAAACCTATTACCTGCATTGGGAGAAATTATGAGGGGGAATGGGTGCCGCGGTGGGAGGAGATAACAAGAATGTCTGTTTCTATAGGGAGATGGAGTCAATCTTGTCCTCACTTAAAGGCAGCATGGCTGCTTGGGGAGAACCTGTGGGAATGATATTTAAGGCAGGATAATGTACGTGAATTTTACCTCTAACTTACCAAAGTGGCGACTTTCCTACTGTGGAATACTAGCTCTCCAGATTCCCTCTGTTATAAATGAGGGAAGAGAGTCCTCGTCACATTTCCCTCTGTGTCAGTTTCCCACAGGCCAGTGTAAAAGGACAGGGTGGCATTAGAGCTCCACTAACTTCAGGGGGAACGACAATCAATATCAAGATCCATTCACAGTTGATCCCCATGAAATGGAAGTCAGACAACTTACCTCCCACAGCACTAACTATAGCAAAGCTGTTTGATAGTGTGTGACATTGGCCACAAGAACCCACAGAATATACAGTTCTGAGATTTCATCAGAAAGTAAAAGGTTCAACACAAGATCAGAAACAGAAAACACTAAGGCAAAGTGCGGAGTCTCCCTCAAAGTGAGGAGCACCTCCTTCCCCCTTCAGTGCAGGGACACTCTCAGTTGCTCTAGACCAGTGCTTTTCAACCTGTAGGTCACAACCCCTTTGGGGATCAAACGACCCATTTACAAGGGTTGCCTGATTCATAACAACAGAAAAATGACAGTTATGAAGTAGTAATGAAAATACTTTTATGGTTGGGGGGCCACCACAACCTGAACTGTATTAAAGGGTCACAGCTTTAGGAAGGTTGAATTTGGAGATTCTCAGCTCAGGGACCATGGGTCCAACGGGTTTGCTTTGCTCCCAAATCTTCTTGATGGTAATGGGGTCCCACTTTCTACTTTTGGGATTGGCTCCCTCTGTGTCTTGAAAAGTAGCCCAATGAACCAATGCCCTCATTGAGGTGCCATACATCCCATTCATACATATTCACCCTGGCACAGGCTATGTCTTTATGTGCATTACTAGAAGATTGTCCAATCTCCTTGACGGTCACAAGTACTCTACATACATAGTTCCACTTAACTATTCAAAAGACTGATAGCTGGAAGGATCATATCAAACTGCAGCTAACAACAGGAAAAGGAAAAGATTGTGTAGGGATCTTAAGTACGTGGAAGATGTATGACTTTCTTCTCTTCTTTCATTGAATATAACTTGAAAAATGTTGAAGTTTCCATCTTCTTTCTTGTGAGTGAAAATATCCTCATTGCTCCTTTCTACCTTTAATTATTCTCTCCAATAGCATAAGAAGACTTCATACTTACTACAAAGGAAAAATTTTGAATAATTGTAGGATCACAACAATGGACTCAAATGTATCAATAATCATAAGTAATCATAAAGATGGCATATGATTGGGGTTTTTTTTTGGTTCGGTTATCTATGACTTAGAACAGACTTGATAACAACTAATAAAAACAACATTAAATAAAATATATATTTCTGTTGTCACTATAGATTGTTGCTTTCAATATCACAACTACTTACTTTGGGCCATTGTGATCAAACTGATAGATCTAGCATAAGGAAGTACATATAATTTATCAGTGGACTAACAAATAACTAAACTGGCATTTTATATATTTTGTTAATTTGCAATGATGAAAATTTGATCATATTTCTTCCACAATACCATCCCAGGAAGATGATATTATTTGTACATAATCAAATTATATTATACATTATGAATATGTGAGATTGTAAGAATGTTTTAAACCTTGTGCGATATTTACTATTACTGATAGGTGAAATATTTTAAATCTCGTGGATGATAAACCAGGTATGCATTGCAAAGAACTCATGACAAAAGATCCTTAGATATGAAAAAACAATCCATTTCACAGGCATTAGCTAAAACTCATATTTTAAAATGAAAAATTAATTGCTTCTCTGAATGACAGGATCATTTATGATAGCAATCCTTCTGAGGTCAACAAGAATCCACAAATCATACGAGATGCACAAATTTCCAGTAAACTCTTCTGTTATAACTGAAATTTAAGAGATTAAAAATTATAGCAGTTGCCAAGTAAGAATGTTACCTCTCCCAGCAACAAGGTGATGGACTATAAGTCATTGGACTTACGGTGTTATGAGACTAAAATGCTTTGTATCTTGTGGTATATGCCATGCACCTGTCATTGTGAGTCTCAAGTTGCTCTTAGGGTTTATTATTGATAGGAAGAAAGTGTTGACCTTTATAAGCGTTTGTCTTTACATCAACTGTCTTAATGACTTAAAGGTGTGTTACAATCCTAATATGACTTTCTCCTTCAAATCTCTATGAAAACTGTAGAACAGTGGTTCTGTTTTCTAAAAATAAGGGGCAGTATGATAATATCATTAACTCCTCAAATTCATATATTAGAACAGTACTTTCAATTGAACATATTTATTTTCAAATTGGTCAATATAGGTAGTCCAGGTTACCAAGGAGTTCCATTTCTGTGTCTTTGGGAATGTTTAGGTGACAGTGATTAGTCTATAGGGTCCTGCACACTTTGAGGCAAGAAGTTTCTAAATCATCTCCATGATTTAAATGCTGCAATGTAGCTAGTGAAAATGATCATTTTAGAATAAGGGGAAATTTATATTAACATAAGACAGATTTGTAGCCTAAACAACTCTGACCTGTCAAAACTCAAAGATGGTGGTGAACCGTACCACTTTGAATGTATCTGGCTAGCCATGGTCCCTCCAACAATCCAATATCAATATTAGGTTTCTGAAGGGGCTCATTATGCAGAGTCTCCAATTTCCTGGATTTGATCCATATTTTGTTGTGTTGCTTTTACTGTAAAGAAACAACCAGAATGTAAAAATTTAGTCAACTTATGTTTTGCTTCATCGGTCATGACAAAACACATTTGAGTCAGTTTGAAGGCCTGCTTAAAGGTTAAATAGGAGTTTCTGCAGAGCCTGACATCTTCCCAGCGGCTCCTACCCCCCTGCCATGGGCTCCCTTGTGTGTCCACTTCAGGCAGCTGCAGCGTGTGAATGAACACAAGGGCATCTTCATTCCTAAGTTTCCCATAATTCATTAAACTTTTCCCCACTAGTTTTAACATTTAAAAGTCAATAAATGAGGCAAACAGAATACTAAACATTTCTCATTTAATTCAATAGGAGGCAGGAAAGGATGAATAAATAATTAATAAATATAAAAAGAGGGAAAAACAGTAGCCTTAAATGAAAAGTATCAATTGTGGTTGCTCAAAACACAAAATATCAATTATTAAAATAAAATCCGATGAATTGACCAGTTAGTTGTAGAAAGAGACTGCTATAGGATAAAAGAGCAGAAAAAAATTATTGTATTTTTAAGAAATAGATATAGCTGAAAGACATCATTTAAACTTGTGTACTTAATCTAAAACAATTGGAAACCTATAATATTAAATACTTTAGAAAAGAAAATATGCTGACAGATGTACATATCCTACTTAATGATTTAATATAAGTAAAAGTCAGAAGGTCAGAGAGTATAAAGAGGGAGAAATAATAACTTATAAAGTAAAAATGTAGTAGGGAGGATTGAAAATGTGATTCTTTGAACACTTAAAAAATATTCCAACTCCCCAAAAGGTCAATTAAAAGTAGAGAAAATGAAGGCAAAATAAGTGATATTAAGAATGAAGTGAGACATATATTTTTTCAATTATTTTTTTAAAGGAAGTAATACTAAGAATAATTTTTGCCAACTTATTTGACAAGGAAGGTAAATGACTAAACAGACACATAAGCTATATAAGACACGATTAGCTGCATTACTGTTGTTGTTATTCTGTGCCATCAAGGCCTTTTCAGTTTATAGCGACTCTCTGTGAAACACGCCCTAATCCTGAACCATCCTCACGACATTTGCCATGTTTGTGCCATTGTGCCTGTCACTGTGTCCGTCTATCTCACAAGGGTCTTCTTTTCCCTTGACCTTCAATTTTACTGAGCATGATGCCCTTCTCCAGGGAACAGTCCTCCGGGTAACAAATCCAAAGTAAGTAAGACCAAGCCTCATCACCCTCGCTTCTCAGAAGCATTCTGACTGCACTTTTTCTATGACAGATTTGGTGACTCTTCATGCAGTCCATGGCAATTTCAACATTCTTTGCCCCAGCTATATCATTGAGGCTTACTCCGCTATGAGGAAGGCCTCTTCCTGAGTTCCCTCCAAGGAATCCTTGTAGTTTCCTGGGTTACAAGAGGGGCTGCTAACCCCAAGGTCAGTAGCTCCACTTCACTGGCCACTCTGTGAGAGGATGAAGATGCTTTCTGTCTTATAAAGAGTTATGGCCTTGAAATTCATGGTGGCAGTTCTAGTCTGCCCTACAACAGGGTCGCTAAGAGTCTAAAGCATTGACTCAATGATGGCAGTGAGTAGTAGTAAGGGAAACCTGAGGGTTAGCAACCCAACGGATAAGAATACACTCTGTGTATATCAAGCTGAAAGAAAGGAAGAAAAAAAATTAAGTTCAAGGTTCAATATCAAAGCATGGGCCAAATATTGAATGACGTAGAAAGCATCAAAAGATGATGGAAGAGTACGCAGAGACTATGTGTTAGTCTGGGTAGACAAATCCACAGAAATTCATACGCATATAAGAGAGAGTTTTATATAAAGGGTAAGTGTATCCTAAGAAAACATCCCAACCCAGTGCTATCCAAGCCCACAAGTCCAACATTAGCCCATATGTCCAACACTGATCTACAAAGTCCTCCTCCATCTCATAAAACACATACAGTGATGACAACTGCAGCAGGAAAGCTGAATCAGTGACCGTGTAAGCAATTGAGCGCTAGTAGGGGTCTCCACGTGGCTACTCCAGCACCCAGGAAGAGAGCCTTGACAGCTGAAGCAGGGAACTGGCAGAGGCAGGCACATACTTGTCTGATCATCATAGAACAAGAAACCCGAGAACCAGAAAGGTGAGGCTCACTGAGTCATTTATCTCTCCATCCTTCAGTTAATCCCACATCTGTTTATCAGCCAGATTGGCACAATAAACCTTAATGATCTAAGACTATATGAAAAAGAATGGGTCAATATTCAACTGTTTCAATAGGTATGTCAATGGTAGACCAGTGGTATTGAAGTAAGAAGTTCAAACTGCACTGAAGGCACTGTCCAAACAAACAAACAACCATGACTAAGAATTATAGAAATGCCCATGGAAATGTTTTAACAAGCTTATAGGGCACTAAGAGCAAGCACTAGTCTCTGCCAAGAAATTAGAGTGTAGCTGGCTACATGCCACAGCAGTACCCATTCCAGAGAAAGCTGACTCAGCAGACTGTAGAAAGTATAGAAAACTATTATTAATATCACACGAAAGTTAAGTTTTTAAAAAAAAAATTCAAAAACTGCTGCATCTGGTCCTCAACAGGAAGCTATCAGAAACTCAAGTCAATTTAGAGGGGGATGTAGAGCAGGAGATATCACTACTAACGTTAGATAGATCTTGGCTAAAAGCAGAGGATGCCAGGAAGATGTTTACTTGCATTTCATTGACTATGAGAAAAGCATTTGAGTGCCTAGATTATAACAATCTAAGGATAATGCTAAGAAGATTGGGAATTCTAGAACACTTCTGTGTTCTGCTATGCATCACTTGCCCATGGATCACGAACAAGGGAATACTGCGTGGTTCACAACAAGGAAATGTATGGATCAGGGTTGTGTTCTTTCACCATACTTGTTCAATCTGTATGCTAACTAAACAACCCGAGAAGCTGAACAACATGAAGAACATAATGGGATCACAGGAAGACTTATGAACAACTTGCTATATCCAGATAATACAGCCTTGTTTGCTTAAAGGAGTACTTGAAACAAATATTGGTGAAAATCAAAGATGTATCCTTCAATAGAACTTGCTACTCAATACCAAGAAAATAAAAAACACTGCAATTAAACCCATAGGCAACATGATGAGCAATGAAGAAAAGATCAAAGTTCAAGAATTTCATTTTACTCAGATTGATAGGCAATGCTTAGAGAAGCAGAAGAAAAAAATCAAATGAAACATTACATTGGGTAAATCTGCAATACCAAACCTATTTCAAGTGTTACAGTGGAAGATGTCACCATGAGTACTAAAGTGCACCTGACCCAGGAAAATACTCACTGGCATTTTCCATCATCTCATATGCACATAGAGGCGAGGCAGTGAATAAGGAAGACCTTAGATGTGCTGATGCATTTGAATCACGGTGTTGGTGTAAAATATTGACAGTTCTGTGGACTGTCAGAACAATGAACAAATCTGTCCTGAAAGATGTACAGCCTTGATGTTACTTAAAAGTGTGGTTGGTGAGATTTCATCCATCTCAGTATTTTGAATATGTTGTTAGGAGCGACAGCCCCTGAGAAAGAACATCATGCTTGCCAAAATTGCAGAGCAGAGCAAGAGTGGAGGAGCATGAGTGAGATTCAGTAACTGAGTGGCTGCAGCTGGTAGAGCTATACCAGTTTTGAAGGTGGTGTGTGACTGGGTAATGTTTCCTTCTGTTGTACAAATTATTACTATGAATCAGAACTGATGCAGAGGCACCTAAGAACGACAACTATCTGAAGGAGCGCTGAAGTGCAATTTCTTAATATGGCTCTTCTATCTATGTCTCTGCAACTCCCACCAAATGATTAGACAGAACTATGAAAATAGTGCGTGAATAACACTAATAGAAGGGATTGGTCCATTTTAGAAGCGATTAATAGAAGGGATTGGTCCATCCCGCAGGCTATAAGGATGAGCCATCTTTGAAGCAGAAGAGGAGAGAGAAATCCCAGTACTGTTGGAAGAAGAGCCCCCAATGCAGCATGGCTGAGACCTGGGTCTGAAGTGGCAGAAACTCAGACTAGAGGCACGAGAGGCAGAGGCAAGGAGACCATGAAACAGAGCAGAAGAGCAATGCGTAGATTATAAACCTGTGAGGCCAAGAGGCTCAGCTTCGAGAGATAGACTTGGCTTCTGGTTAAGGAGAAGTGTTGTGTAGCGTTATAGTTACATTCTTACTGTATTCTAATCTTGCCTTGCGTTATGCTGTTAATTCCCCTAATAATTAACCTTCCTAATTGTGCATATTGTCTGTGAGTTCTATGTGGCTACTGCCATGAATTATTAAGCCCAGAGTAGTGTTGCAAGATGAGTGGTGTCAGAATATGTAAAGAAAGATGGACCGTGGACTCATATCCAACCTCTCCCTTGTGGCAATAGGGAAACCGAAGGCATTCCGATATGCCCCACTCCACCCCGTTTTGGCAGAGGGGTATGCCTTTCGACACTCTATTACACAGTGCTCCACTGCTGCTCATTTTTCAAGAGTGTTCCACCTCTTCCTTTTTTCTGTTCTATGTTTAGAAGCTCCATGGAAACTTGTCTACCAACAATGACTCTTCTGGTATTAAAATTCTAGTGCCACAGCGTCCAGCACCACAGTAACATGCAAAATACCACATCACAACAAATTGACAGATAACATTAAAAGTATAAAATCATTTTATTAAAGTCTAATTTCCAGAACAAAGCATCTAAAAAATAAAGGTATAGCCATTAGTCAGTGTGATACTGACTCAGAGATAGAGAAACCTATGAAACAGAAAATAAAGCCCTAAATCTGACCCCTTAATAAATATGTGATTCTGCATGCCCACTGCAATCAAGCTGATTCCCACACAATAGACATCTTAGGGGACAGAGTAGAACTGTTCTTTAACATTTCATAGATGGGTAGACTAGAGAAACAAGCCCATGAGACACATACGTGTATAAGGAAGAGGTCTATACACAATAGCAATTGAATATTGAGAAAACATACCAGCCAGTCCAGTCCAAGGCCATAGGTCTGATATTGGGCATATGTCTGATACCAATCTATAAAGTCATCTTCAGACTCATGAAACACATGCAATGACCCCAAATTTAGAAATCACAGGCCAGTGGGTAAAAAGACTTTGGATCCAGTGGTGTTGTAAGCATATCAGCTCTTGCAGGGGTCTCTTTGTGGCTTCTCTGGCTTCAGAGGTCTGGTTGCATCCATGTGGCTTGTCTGGCTCAGGGCACTAAGGTAGTTCCATGTGTCTTGTCAGTTCCATGTGTCCAATGTCTCCCAAGGAAGTCAGCAGAGACAGGGAGGTGTCTCTTGCTTCCAAGGAGGAAGTACCGAATTCTCCGGAGCAGGCCATACCTACACAGAGGACTCAGTGGCTATGATCTGATTGACAGGCTAGACTCCACCCCTACATGCTTAATCCTTAAATTGACAATTATATAACTACCATAATAGACCATATGAAAGGCAAGTTGAATAAATAGCTGAACCACAAGCTACAAGTTGCATAGCATACACAGTGGAAAGACCAAGACATTGAGTTAGAAATTTAACTAGAAGTAAAACAAAAAACAAACTTTAGGCAAGTCCTAAGTTCATTTACCGCATTTCTTTAAGTTATAAAATGAAAATAAAACCGAAAGGGCAGTTTGTTGAACATTGAAAAAGGGTAAGTACTTATTACAAGCTTAGGTAATTTTGCTCACTTTTTTTTTTCCAACCGAGATAACTACACATTTAAGAGAAGGATGTTGTATTAATAAGAGCAGTTGCCTTGGTGTTAATTTTGTTTCATGGGGACCCATGTGTGTAAAAACTATGGTCAATGCATTTTTAAATGGCTGATTTCGTTTGGAAACCAATGTCAGGGCATTTTTCTGCGTTGCCTATGGCTAGGACCAAGCATCTTACCTTTCCATTAGCAACCAAGCACATTCACGCTTTATACCACCCAGGGACTCCGAATGAAAGAAAAGGTAGGAATAAAACAAACAAATAGTATTAATCTTAAGCTGAAGAGAAGGGCAATTTCTAGGTCAAGTAAGAGGAAAGGAATAGCAATTAGGAACAATTTTAATGAAAAAAGGGAGTTCGGGCAGTCCTATAGGGCTGGCTTTTTCTAAATCAATATTTAGTTGAGGAGTCAAAATAAAATAAGAGTAAGAACAGCTGCTAATAAAGAGCCAATAAAAAAAGTAAGAAGATTATTCTTTTCCATATATTCAGAAGTAAAGGAATAGTCAAAGTGTTAGTGTCTGTAAACATACAACCAAAACATACAAAATATTTCTAACAAGGGCATTTTTTCCTCCTCATCTGTTTTTTAAGAATTTTCTAGATTAAAAATGTCAGAAACTGGAAAGGTGAAACCAAGATTTGATCAGTTGGAATATACTTTCTTTTCTCCCATATCATTTTCCTTTTTTCACTTCTTCCTCTCTAGTTCCCTGTTTAGGAAGTAATTGCTATAATTTTCATTAAATGCACTGTATGGAAGCCTGCTCTAGCCAAGGGACAGAGGGACTCTAGAAGTCTCAAGGGCATAGTACAATCCAGGAAGCTGCTTCATTGCCCACTTCTTTGTGTGTTAAAATATTCCCAGTTGAAGGTGGGGGTAATAAATTGTAACGGCTGTTTTAATTAATTAATTTTTGTTTGGATTAAAAAAAAGTTCTTTTGTTTAAAAAGTCCCAGGGCATGAGCAGGCTTTTGTTGTTGTTTTTTTAAAATCATTAATTAAATGTTCTAAACAGCCAATAGTACCATTAGCAAAATGAAGAGGAAATATTAAACTTTCAGGAAAACACTGTGCCCATTAGATTTAAACTATCTTTCGCATTAAACTTAAGATCAGAATTTGTCAGCTGGCTTGACATTCAACAGGGGGCACCCAAGACAGTGTCAGGGAAGCCGTGTATTAAAGGTAGGTTCTGAGCTATTCTGCAATTCTTGAGGTCCCAAGAACGCCAAAAGCTCACATGTAACTATTTTGACAGAATTGGAGACCCTGAATTAACCTTCTAAAGATATTCCTTTTTCTTCACGACAAGGATAGATTTGACTCCTTCTGGCTTACTGTGTCCTGCTTGGCATGTACGTCAGCTCTGCGAGCCTTTTCTTACAAGTGGGAGCTGGGAGCTTTCCGAATGCATCCGAATTGAATGCAGCTATGTTTGCTTCTGGTGAGTAGCAGGTAGGACCGTTCTGTCAGGCAGTTTAATATGGACGTCCTGGTGAGATTAATGAGCAAATGTCTGGTAAGTTTACTGTGCTGATATTCCCCTTTGGGTTAACAAATGGAACAATAGTTCAGCAATGTAGTGTCACAATTGTTTCCAGGAGAGTTGGCCCTATCATTTTTTTGTGTGCCTAGTATCTCTTCTTATTCCAATTTCCACCAAATACACATAGCACTTAAAAAAATGCAGGTGGTGGTGGTTATCATGTATTTTGTCCTTACCATTATGCCAGGAAATGCATGCCTTTCCCATTGGTTATCTTATTCGGTTATTAAAGCAGCCCTGCGAGAGCGTGCGTATCGTCTTCTTAATGGCGAATAAAGCAGGAGTCCAAGTCCATGGCGCTCTTCGGTGTCACCTAGTTAATACATAGCACAGGGAGTATTTGTGTCCCAGAGTGTGACGCTGAAAATGTAAACTAATTATTAAACAATGACTCACTGTACCCCTCTCATTTACTGTGTGATATCATACAGTGACGCAACCTTGTGAATCCTGTTGCTCCTACCTTCTGACTGAACTTCAGAAAGCTTTTCAGTAAAGAATAATAGCTCACAATTCTTTACACTTGGCCAAAGTCACCCTCCAACAGTAAACCTTTGGGGTTAGTAGTCTTAGTAGGTTCTTCATTATAAACATGAAGATAAAGTGAGAGACTTACTCAAAGCTACATGGGAAGTAAATGTTAGAATGAGACTTGGTCTTTTCGCTGTCATGTATATATACTGCCATCACTCTATAATGCAGTCGGGAGATGATTTCTTAAATGGCCCAGAATTTTAATTTCTAGTCACATAATTTTCATTGTAAATCTTCTGATGGGATATATAATATCTTGGCATCTACACAATGTGGTTCATAATCACTAGAGTCTAATCCTTACAGAGAAAACCAGGAGGCAAGGCACTGTGATCTATAATTAAGCTCATGTTTGCAGCTAGAAGGGCATTGCAGGTCCAGGTAGGTCAGCTACAAGGAAAATAACTCCACGTGAACTCATCTCCTGCCAGACCAGCCTCCTAGCCTCTAGATTTTCAAATGGTTGCTGGAATATCATTACTTCAACACATTATCAAGCAAATGAAGGTAGGTTAAATCTGTCTGATAACAGAGTAAATATTTTTGAGGTATTTTAAAGGTTTTATATAAAAGAAATAAGTTTCACATTATAAAAGCAAACAGGATTAAGATTGACTCAATAATCTCAAGACTAAGCCAAAACCAAGCGCAGGGCCTTCGCCTGCTCTGACTCCTGGTGGCATCCCATAGAGATCTGAGGCTTCGATCTTTGCACGTGCAGACAGCTTGATCTTCCTCCCAATCTGCGATTGGTGGGTTTGATGCTGCCAGGGAAGCGCTGACCTGATCATTTACCAGTTGGTGGTTCAAACCCACTAGGGCACTAGGGCTCCTCGCTGCTTAACACACGACTTCAGCATGTACTGCTTTAAAACAATACATATTTTTTCTCATAATAGGTATGGGTTAGGAATCTGGGAGATGTTTAGCAGTATGATATTAGCTGCAGGTTTCTTTTCAGGTAGCAGTCAAATTGCAGGCTATAGTTCTTTCAGCAACTGCATCGCGGATCTGCTTCCAAAAGGACCCATTCACATGGATGCTGATGTGAAGCAGCCTTGGGCTGGCAGCTGTGGGGAGGCTTTGGCTGTTCTCTAGGTGTATTTTCCACAGAGCTTCTCAGATATGCTCTTGGGACAGCTTCTGACTTCCCCTCGAGATGGCAATGGCAACGTTTTATTGCCTAGCCTTGGTA
The DNA here is from genome assembly GCF_050624435.1 of Tenrec ecaudatus. NCBI lineage: Eukaryota > Metazoa > Chordata > Mammalia > Afrosoricida > Tenrecidae > Tenrec > Tenrec ecaudatus. The sequence goes on from NC_134530.1 coordinate 113,199,231, forward strand.
GGCACATTTGCTCACTTTTTACTATACTTTTGATAATATAAGTGTTAATCTAGGTAGACTAGAGAACGAATTTCTTAAACAGTCATATTTTATAAGAGAGTTTTATGTAAAGGTTAATTGTACATTAAGCATCCCAACCCAGTCCAGTCCAAACCCAAAAGGCTTCCTCTATCAAAGTGATTTTTAAGATGTACAAATAAGGGAGCGCTATATGCTTCATAGCGGCTAGGCAGGCTCACTCACTTGTTGCTAGGGATACCAGGTTGGAAGAGGACATGGCCTGAGAACAGAAGCCCGCCTTTGTCGTGGTGTTTATCCTTATAGCACTGGACTCGCATGATCTTCCCTTTGGTCACGGACTGACTTCATCCAGCATAATGGTTTCCCGGTCCACTCATGTCATGAGGTTTGTGGTCCCACACTTGGTTTTGAGGGATGCACGGTTTTCCCTTGTGTCGTGTACCAGAGTTCCTTTGTCCATTCTTATACTGAGGGACAGTTAGGCTATTTCAAGTTTTTTGTTATTGTGAACTGTGCTGCAATGAACATGGGAAAGCATATGTGTTAGTCTGAGTACTTTAGAAAAACAAATCCACAGAAACTCATGTATAGGAGAGAGTTTTATATAAAGGATAAGTGCACATCAAGAAAACATCCCAACCCAGTGCTGCTCAAGCCCACAAATCCAACATTAATCCATTAACCTATATGTCCAACACCAATCCACAAAGTCCTCCTCCATCTCACAAAACAGACAAAATGACGCCGACTGCAGGAGGAAAGTTGAGTCAGTGAACTTGTAAACATCTCAGCACTGGCAGGGGTCTCCACAAGGCTGCTCCCGCACCCAGGGCTGCATCGGGGGAAGTGCATGGTGTTTCTCCTCAGGGATGTCTTGCAGGAAGTGAGCCTTGCCAGCTGAAGCAGGGACCTGACTAAGGTAGCTAGCTGCACCCTGGTCTGACCATCAGAAAGCAAGAGACCCAAAAACCAGAAAGGCGAGGCTCATCGAGCCATTTATCCCTCCGCCCCTTCAATTAACCCCACATATGTTTATCAGCCAGGTTGGCACAATAAACCTTAACTATCACAACAAGTCAGCTGTTTTTATGTGAGAGCGTCAACACAGCTTTTCAGTACCAGAATGCAGAGATCATTAAGGCCCAAATTGAAGGAGGGGTATCACATCGTTATCAACAATTGTAAAATTCTTCTCTGAAAATGTATTCAGGAATGAAGGTATATTTTCTTGCTTTTCAGAAAGCAGCCTCTCAAAACTACAACTAAAAAACATAGCGGGAAGTTACTTAAATTCTACATTCAGGAAAAAGAACATCCAGATCAACACATGACACTCTTGATTCGAGGGAAAAAATGAAAAGATTTTACCAGCAGTCTTATGGCTCCAGAAGGACCACAGAGAATGGCTAAGTTAGCGCAAGAGTAACCATCACCCATGATCGCTGCCTCTTTTCCCTGGCTAAGGTCAATGAGTTATCCTCAAAGGACTTCTCTTGAAGGGCCTAAAAGAGAAGCTAGCTTGGGACCTCGTCCTCAGAGCCTGCTGGGCCTTAGCTCATCCTTCGCTTGTCCATAGAGAGCAACAGCCAGAAAACGTCTCATTCCCATTCTAACCGCTTCAAAACAGGAGACCTAAACTTGAGAAGAGATGTCTCTGTCAAAGGAGACAACGCTCTCTAGGTGGGCGTCATTTGGAAGCCTGCAGTGAAATAACAAAAGATAGCCAAACATTTTGCCTCAACGTGCATTGGCACCTACTTTGGGAAAGATGAACACATCAATCACTCTATTGTTTTAAAATTCTGAATTAGAACACCTTAGACAATAAGGACTTGGAAAGGTTGTATAAACATGGCATTAAGAAAATATTTTTTTTGCATTAAGCTCATTCTCCAAAACTTCCTTTGTCGCAAATCACGTTAGTCTCTCTCAACAATGAGACACTGACATCATATCTGCCCCAAATATGTTAGTTTTGATCTGTTCCTTCATCTTAGATTGATCAAAAAACTATACAACGCTAGGTGTACTTTTGAAGAGCATTGGGTACAAGTTACATAGGAAGTAGCAAAATAGCACTCATGACACATCATGACAATTCCTGGTCAAAGCTGTGGACTTGTTAAAGTTGTCTAGTTTGAGGAAAGAGTCTCATAAGAGATAGTATGAGATAGAGCACTAAATCTCAGAACTTATCATTAAACCTATTGATTTGAGAACTACAATGTCATGCCTGATAATGCATAGGTTGTCTGATGTCGTAAAATGGAATTATTCTTTATTATTATATTGTCAATTGATTTAAGACACATAAAGCAGCCCCGCCCCTGAATGATCTAAATTCCAGATATCCAAAAGAAGTCAATGGACACAAGAGAATTGAGGAACAAGAGGCAAGTCAGGAAATACTGACATGCATGTTTTCCCTTGATTAATTTTTGTACATTATTTCTACCCTAACCTGCATAGGTAACGTTTTTGAGGAAGAAAATGGAAACAATAATTATAATCGCACTACATACCTAAGGCTATTCTAGGTTCTCTACACATATTACAGCCTCATGACTTTTAATAACCCTATTACATAGCTGAAGAAACTAAAAACTAGAGAAATTAAATAATTTAGACAAGGTTACACAGCTTACGAAGAGTGGAATTAAGACATAAAATCTAGGAGCTCCTGGGTTCAGAGCTCTTAATCACTACTTTATGCTGGTTCTCAATTACAAAATAAATATGTTCTATCAAACTTGTCAAGTTTGGGGGACCTAAGGCATAAGATGACAGGCAACATGTTTACAATGGCCCAATATTGAATGCTTTATCCTACTAAATATTCAGAAAGACTTTAGGACAAAAAATATGTATCGTAAGCAAAGAATAAGGCCTAATGAGTGTCTCATAGGGCACATCTATAGACTGACTCCTCCCCGAGCATATAGCCACAGTACAGTGTTTATTCTAGAGGAAAAGAATTCTTGAACTAAGAATAGTTCATTTTCATCTGTTATATCCTTTTGCATGAAGTCACTAATTTGAGGATTAATGTCTTTTTGTTTTTGTCACAGCAGCCTAAGGAAATTCCAGTGCTAGACAGTACTTGGATTTGTCTCTCTCAGCCTTTCAACTTGCAAATGAGGGCAAATATACAAATCATTACATTTAAGAGAAGAGAGATCTCTTATCAGTATAGGGAAAAATTGGAAACTAAAAGCTCATAAAAATGCTAATGATCATATCTTTCCCAAATGCTCTGCTTAATACAAAGTTTCTTTTTGATAATACCATATAATACATGCCTCCCTCTCCTGTGTTAATCTCCATTTCTCAGTGTGAACCTAGAGCAAATAACATAAATCTATAAAAAGATACTCTGAATTCTCTTCCAAATATAATACTTAGATAATAATGTGATTGTTCATCAGAGTAGCACGCTTCCCTAGTTAGCAATGAACTCAAATGTGAATGTTTCTTCACGCCAGCATTTTCTTACCCCCAGGAACGCTCTCCAGCTGCCGTGTGCCTGCTACGAATGTGCCCCAGAAAGGAGGCCCTACTCCAGGATGCGTCTACCTCCCTCAGGTTCCATCCTTTGCCGAAGACAGAGTTCCATGTGCTCATTCCATAAATACCAAACAAGAATAAGGTACCTTTATAGATCTTAGACTGGATATATGTGAGTGATGTGGCGGTTTGCTTCTCTAAAGATTTCAAAACGTGGAAACCCTATGGGCCAGTTCCATCTACCCTAAGTGCCTCTACTAGGGGTTCAGGGGGGGTTACCACATGCAGGAAGTAATCTATGGCCTTGTTATTTGTGTTCCAACTAATCCCACCTGTTGCTTCGAGTTGGTTGTGGACTGACAAAAGGTGAAAAGCTTAAAGGAAATCAAAGACGTATAATTAACTCTGAAGCAAGTGAAAACCATGAGGTATTTTTTATTGATTCTGAGCATATTCCTTCCCCTAGGCATTGTCCAGTTCCAGGAAATAGAGAAATTTACTAATCCACAATTAGCCTTTTTTCTAAGTATGACCTCCTATAGGTGATACTCAATGACCTGATCCATTTCCAAGCCATATGATAAGGTATCCTCTTATAGAAAAGTAATACTAATAAAACTCCTGTTTGACTTGCTTGCATTTTTAATTTTTAAAAAACCTCTCACTATATAATTTTGAAATCTATGAAAATATAATGGCAGCATAATAATTATATAAGATATTGATACTTATAAATAGTGCAGAATTCCATTATATTTGAATTTTATATATTTTCTTTGATAAATTTCTGTTAAAAAAGAAAAAGGCCTAGTGTAAAATAACATAGCAATTGATAAAGATTGCATTAAGGTTTCCAAGGGGTTATTTACAACTTTAATAAAAAAGTGGTTTTGCATAAATGCGCATATTCATATTTCGTAGATTTTTTTCATCATTTATGTTATTTTTTCTTATGTTTCATTGTTCTGTTTGTTACAAAAACAAAACAACACGAGTGTGGATCAGAGAGAAGTGCCTGATTTATCCTGTTTATGGGTGCTCCTCCCCAAATGTACCTAGTGATTACATTTCCAAATATCAAGCTTAGAAAATGAAACTTTATAGACACATGGTTTCTATACGTCGATACTAAATATGGATTTATAAGAGCAACCCTAGGCAATCACAGATTGTTAGCTTCCTTCTGTCTATCTTTTGGCTGAATCTATGGCTTCTTTGTTCGGTGTGTGTTGTTGGGTCATATTTTCCCCATTTTTCAATTATTTCCTACTTTCCTAAAAATGATCTTCACCTCCTTTGTGAAGCAACACAAAGAAAAGCTTATTTGTGTTCTCTGTGATTGACTCGCTCTTCTATAACGGGCAGGCAGCTGTGGACACTAAACTCAGAGGTGTTGAGGTTTTTAATTTGAACTCTATTTGGAGTGACCGGTGGACTCGGTTATAGCTAGTTCAGGAGGCTATAGCTGGCACACTGATCTGGCTATCAGGCTTGCCTACAGCTCCAAACAGAATGGCAAGCTACTCTTTGTACGTAAGAGATGTCTCAAGTTTTTGCAAGCAAATAAAGGAATCTAATCTGATGATTAGGAAATATCATACAGAGTATCTAACTTAAACATTTTTTCATCAATGCTATTTCCAATTTCCTTAAAATTCTTCATAATAAACCCCTATAATTGTCTTGTGTCCTTTGAGCACACCAATCAAGATTACACCTTTGGAATATACATACATACATATATTCTATGTATATATTTCATATATGTTTCATATATATAAATATATATTCATTCCATAATCCTTTGATTTGATCGCTTTACTTTGAAGCGAACTAGCCCAGTAGATCTCTGCAGAACCGCCTATTGTGACTAGATATCTTTTAATGGACCCTAATAATATTAAGATCAGTGCACTACTAGAGAACATGTGTGCACCATCCGTTGATCTCAGAGACATTTTTAATTTGCCTTCTTTGGCTAGGCCAATGCAGGATAACTGGAACTTTAGCAGCAATGTCTCTGTCTGTCTGTCTATTTATTTATTTATGTCACTTCTGCCATTAGGTTTTGAAGGCACAGCTTCCATCTTGATCATTTTGTCTCTCTCATTGGGAAATATAAGCTGGTCTCTGGTAAGCATCCAGAAAGAGAGGCCCAAGCAGCAAGAAACTGAAGTGTATGGTCAATAGTCATGTGAGTTGAACGTTGCCCGATCAAAGGTGAAGCAGCTCTACCAGTTGACTGCAGTTTCTTGAGGGACCCTTCCTCGGAGCCACCAACACTTTCCAGAAGCTTATGGAAACATGGAGCTAATAGATAATGCAAGTTATCCACAAATATGTTGAAGGTCCCTCAGATACTCTTGGATTCTTGACTCTAAGAAACTGAATTAAGAAGGTTTGCTATTTTCAGTTTTTGTTGCACAAAGTAGATAAACTAATATTAGAGGAATTTCAGGTAAAGAACAATATTTTAATTCCTAGGCAATGGGAGTTGTCAGGACTGCGCTTTAGGCCACCAACTGAGTGGGCCTAGGGCATCAACGAGTGCAGCGGGAAACCACCGGAAATCCAACATCAGCCCATTCGCTTCGTGTACCCGCAATGAAACACATGTACACCAGTTGCAAATTAGGCTGCGTAAACACACTACTTCATTTAATTTCACTTAAAACAGGTTTATGAGGGAGGGATTTTACTCTTTTATTTTACAGACGAAGGAAGCAATTCCATAGAAAATATGGTACCTTTGAAGTCACACAGATATCAAGTGGCAGAGCCATTAATTCAAATTCAAGTCTAACTTTAAGACAACATACTTCAAATTTGTAGCCCCTGAAAATTGCCAGCACTTGTTGAGTTGCGGCTACGTGTCACCACTATGCCATTTTTGTTGCTCTGAAGTGGTCAGGGTGGGGGTTGGGAGCGCAGGCAAGGTAGCGGGGTGCGGGGGGAAAAACTTCTAATCCTAAAATCCTACACTGCTTCTTCCAATAAATAAGTGAAATGGACCTTTTCAGAGTGGACGTAGTAGCATAGGAAAAATGAATGATTCTCCGAATTTCTCTCATTTTTCACTCTTCCCTAAAATTATCCTCGTTGCTTCTCCAAATGAAAGAGTCGCATGCCGCTATCCACAGGTTTATCCAGAATTATTCCCTTTTCTAAATCATCTCCATCCTTCCTTTCATGACTTTAGATAATGAAACATCACTTGTGTACTCTCACTGAAAACATATTTTTGAGAACAGAAGGAAGCAAAATGTTTAGGTGTACCGGAGAGCATTTTGATCAGAAACTCTTAAAACAAAACAAAACACAACAAAAGCCCAAGCATCACCGTGCCAGGTGAGCTGTTCTTTAACCCCGGTAAACCAGCAAGCTGACAGTGAAAATAAGAGAAAGACTTACACATGAATCCCGATGATGATTGCATCTGACACTGGATTTCCTAAATGCTTGGTATACAGGAGTGATTGTTTAGTACTGGAATAGAAGTAAGATGCAGGCCATTCTGTAAGGAAGATCATTTTAAGGGGTATTGCTTAATATGTCTCCTCTCTCATCCAATTTTTCTGAAAACTTCATCTAGATTGAAAACAGATATTTGGCGAGGATAGATGAAAGTTTAAGCTGAAAGAGATGTGAGATGCAAAAGATCCTCCTGTATTCATTTTATAAGGGACTGCTTCAGAAACTTCGCCAGGTGGAAATATCACTTTGCTTGCATAAACTAATACAAAAACACACAGGCACACACAATTACTTCTTACTCTTCTTCCTTTTTCGCCTTTAATTGGAAAAGTGGTTGGTTTTATTTTCTCCAAAATACACAATGGAGAAACTGTCACAAACTATCAACAAAAGTTCTCTTGGCTTTCACAATGGTTAAACCAGGACTTCAAACTGGTTCATTCCAGTTCAGGGTCCTGCTGAAAATTTGTGTTTCCACCCTTAAATTTACTGAATCAGAATATATAATTTAACACGACCCTTATGGTGATGTATAAGAATCACCTGACGATCTTGTTAAAATGTGGAAATGCACATTCTAAGCAGGGGACTTAGTGTTTTGAAGTCATGAGTCAAATAGGAATCATGACCCTGAATGGAGACATAGATCAGATGACTGCCCTGCCTGACTTGAGCATTTGCTTGTTTTTAATCTCAGTTTCTTGAGGAACCTTGGTGGTGTAATATCGGGCTGCTCCCTGTAAGGTCAGCAGTTTGAAACCATCAGCTGCTCCATGGGAGAAAGACAAAGCTTTCTACTCACCTAGAGTTACAGTCTTGGAAACTCACAGGGATACTTTTACCCTATCCCGAAGGATCGCCATACGTTAGAATTGAAGAGCCCATCCTCTTTAGTTTCTGTGTCTACTGATTAATTTGCGCATCAAGACACCTGTGTTCTCTAAAGTGAAAATGATCCTTTGCTTTCAAATGTCCTTGTTTTCTGTGGTAATAGCTACATTCCCAGAAAATCTACAATGGTAGAAAAAGTAAACTGTTTGGGAAAGGATAACAGCAATATTTCTGTTTGCCAGACTCAATGTAATCCATATTTGCTGTGATTTGTGTTTCAGCTTAATTTCCTAAGTTGTTTGAGCATTCTTGGTTGTCATCAAATGTGTATAAGCACCTCATCCCAAGTTCACTCCACAAAATGTGCTCTTGACCAGCAAACAGCTATTTGCAGTTTGCTTAACCTCAGTACCACTGAAGTTATCAAAATGTAAAGCAGGTTGAAAACTTAATAAACACCTGGATATCTCAGAGTAACATACTTTGGACTATTTTTAGGGAGAGAAACCCTACCCTAAGTGAGGAATTGGAAAATTAGTTGAAGAAGTGGTTGGTCTGGAAAGGGGATATCAAATATAACTTCTTCTTGTGATCCATTCAGAGACAAAGAGAAGTGATGATTTCAGCAGCTGGGGGTGACACTGGTCATGCGGTCATGAAGCTGTTAACTAATGACTCAGGAGCAAGCTCCCTTTTGATCTCTAAACTGTCCTACATATTTTCATGGCACTGCATGCTCCCCCACACACCCAAACAGAGAATTGCTCACAATTAGAAACAGCTTTGCCAATAAGTTTTGGTACAATTTGATAGTCCAGACTGTTGATTAAAAAAGCTCAAGATATTGCAGCAGTGCCATTAATAACTATAGTGCTATAACGAACCCACAATTAGCTCCTATCGTATTAACTAGCTTAATTTTCTCTTAAATGGGCCTAACTATTGTGATAGGACATACAATTAGCATTTCCATAGCATCATTGTTCTAATTCTGAACGAATTTCACTAATTCTACCCATGGAATTTGTTGTCATGTCTTCACACTTTTCTACTTCTTGTTCTTGACATAATAGTATTTATGCACATGACTGATTCTACTCCAATGAGTCGTAAATATTTTTATATGTTAGTGGTATTTAAAGCTTTCATTTTAGGCATCAAAGCATTTTATGCCAAAATATGAGAGTTCCCTAACCTGATAGCAGATCTAATCCACTTTATCATAATTCTATATGTACTGCCAACAGTACATTACATTATTTTTCCATCAAAATAGAAAAGTAAATAAAAAGAAAAACTTAAGAGTGCTAGAATACTTTCTTCTGCTCACAGCATATTACCCTAGCTCTCTGCCATTTCATTCATGCTAAAACTATTGTTTACAATTAATGATTATGATAGATAGATAGGTGAACAATTACATAGTCCTGTTTATGAGCCAGGTTCTTTTGTAAATTCTTTACAAACATTAATTCTGATGACTACCTATAGAGGGAAGTACTTTACCAAATAAAAACATAGAGACACAGAGTACTTGAGTAACTTGCCAAAATCTCACAGATACCTAATGGAAAACATTTCATTTGATCTCAAGACTTCTTCCTCCGGAGTACATTACTAACAACTATGTTCGACTGTCTGAAAACAAAACATGAAAAATTGAAAGCTTTTTTCCTTGTACATCAATTCCTTAGTTGAGCAAGGGCAGGCGATTTGAGTCCCCTATCTACACGAAGAAAGCTCAGAAGGCAGATGAGAGGCAAAGAAAGAGACATGCCGCTTACTAGTGTCTCCTTTTTCCTCTATCTATTTTGTAATCTATCCTAACTTTGTGTTGTTACAGGCAGAAATTCTGAAAATTCAGTAAGGGGATAAGGGAAGTTCAAAATTTTTTCTTAAGTCAGAGAAGAAAATAAAAGGCTTTGCACTGTGTGTGTGTTCCCTGATTTTAAATGGTTATTCTTTCAACAGTATAAATTCTAGTGTCCAGGAGAGACAGATAAGGTAAATAATATGCTCTTTTCAAAACATTTTATTAGGGGCTCATATAACTCTTATCACAATCCATACATATACATACATCAATTGCATAAAGCACATCTGTACATTCTTTGCCCTAATCATTTTCTTTTTATTTCTCTTCTTTTCTTTTTTTTACATTTTGGGGCTCATACAACTCTTACCACAATCCATACATATACATACATCAATTGTATAAAGCACATCCGCACATTCCCTGCCCCTATCATTCTCAAAGCATTTGCTCTCCACTTAAGCCCTTTGCATCAGGTCCTCTTTTTTTCCCCCTCCCTCACCACTTCCGCCTCCCTCATGTGCCCTTGGTAATTTATACATCGTTATTTTGTCATATCTTGCCCTATCCGGACTCTCCCTCCTCCCCCCTTCTCTGCCGTCCGTCTCCCAGGGAGGAGGTCACATGTGGATCCTTTTAATCAGTTCCCCCTTTCCAACCCACTCACCCTCCACTCTCCCAGCATCGCCCCTCACACCCTTGGTTCTGAAGGTATCATCCACCCTGGATTCCCTGTGCCTCCAGCCCCCATATGCACCAGTGTACAACCTCTGCCCTATCCAGCCTTGCAAGGTAGAATTCGGATCATGGTAGTTGGGGGGAGGAAGCATCCAGGATCTGGGGGAAAGCTGTGTTCTTCATTGATACTACCTCGCACCCTAATTAACCCATCTCCTCTCCTAAACCCCTCTATGAGGGGATCTCCATTGGCCGACACTTGGGCCTTGGGTCTCCACTCTGCATTTCCCCGTTCATTCAACTGCCTTTTGATCCATGTACAAGCTCTTCATGAGGATAATGGAGTGTTCTGGAATTCCCCCTTTTTTTCTTTCAAGTTTGGCCATGCCATGGTCTATAGCTACACATGGTCCACATTAATACATCAGATAATCTGGCTCCAAAGTCAGACTGCTTTTATCTTCAGGGGCTGTCAAGTAAATTCCCACTCACCGCTTCCTTATGTATATCCTGGTCTTACACCATCCTAACAAGAATTGCCACTTTCAGTTCCACTAATGTAGCTGTCCTATCTCATTTGGGCCCTTTTTCTCAGATGCTGGATTTTGTCAATCATGATGTCCTACTCCAGAGATTCATCCCTCAAGTTAATGGTCAAAAGCCATAAGATTAAAACTCACCATCCTCAGTTCTAAGCATCATTCTGACTCTAGTTCTGATAAGACAAATTTACTCTTTCTTCTGGCAGCCCATGGTATATTCCGTTTTCTTTACCAGTACCACAATCAAATGCATGAATTCTTCAGTTTTCCTTATTCATTGCCCAACTTTCACATGCATTTCAGCTTTTGAAAACATTAGAGCTCTAAAGACCTCCTTCGTAGTAAATTTCCCCAGGATCATACATTATTTGATTTCTTGACTGCTGCTTCAATGGACATTGATTGTGGATGCAAGTAAAGTAAAATCCTTAAACAACTTTGATATTTTCTCCATTTGTCATTATGTTGATCATCGATCTAGTTGTAGGAATTGTTGTTACTATGCATTGAGATTTAGTCCACACTCGAGTCTGTAGTCCCTGCATCCATCAGTAATTGTGCCATCTATTTTTCCACTTTCAGCAAGCAGGGTTGTGCCATTTGTATGTCACAGATTGTTAACGAGACTTGCTATAATTTTGATGCCGCATTCCTCTGTGTAGAGTCCAGTTTGTTTGCTTATTTGCCTACTCTACAGATTGAAAATATGTGTAACTCACAAAATATTACTGCTATGGTTTGACTACAAACATATGTGAGTTGACTAGAAACAATACAACATTAAACATGTCTGCAATAGTTGGATGTCTACAGACAAATTATCTCAGTGATACACTTGCCTTAGTGACATTAGGGTGTCTTACATTTTTTAAAGGAAACTTTTTGAGCCATGAAGAGTGGGAAGATGATTTTGATGTCAGGCTAACTATGAAATCTTTAACAAAACTCAAGTGGACATCTTTCAAAGCATTGAAGCTCTGAGCAAACATAAGAATACTGCCACTCACAAAACAATAGTTTTTTAGAAGGATCAAATGTTTTCAGAAAGATCAGTAGGAAAGACCTCGAAGATAAATTCAAGAAAGAGAGGTTAGCTCAGGAAGTTTTGGCAACTGTTTATTTTGTAATTCCAAAGAGGTGTCCTTGATACATTTTCTCGAAAGACATAGACAATTGCAGGTGCTCTTACTGAAATACTTGTTTTTAATGGAAAACCCATCGATGAGTGTGGTGCTTACATAATCTGTTGTCAATTTGAGACTATTAGAGTGAAGGGGTGGAGTTTAGCTTGTTAATCAGGTTGCAGCTTGATGACCTCATTTGGGAGTGCTAAGGAGGTAAATAGCTCACTGGAGGCGGACACATGCTCACTCTCTGTAAGACATTACTGACAATGAGCCTGATAGAGATACTCTGAAGCAGCCAGAGCTCCATAGAACCACGTGGAGACCCCCGCCAGCACTGACCTACTTCCACCACCATTGGTACAGCAAGACTTTCCACCCACTGTGATCTTTGTGCACGTGAGACCATTGCATGGCTGTGGAGTCTATTGAGGAATTTATGAACTAAAGTTGATGTATGGGGTAATATTGGATTTATGGTCTTGATCTGGAATCTATGGACTAGTATTGACATATGATGCAATTTTGGACTTATGGACTTGACTTGGACTGGACTGGGATGTTTTCTTAATGGAAAACAGCTCTTTGATATAAAGTTCTCTCTTACGCAAATATGAGTATCTATGAACTTGTTTCTATAGCCAATCCAGATTAGAACAATGAGAAAAATGCAGAAAATTGTGCTAGGACATATTTATACCATCCTGGCAATGCACCTGCCCATGCCTTGAGAGTAGAAAGGGGTATACTATGAGCATTTCACTGGGAAACCTTATCTCTTCACAGCCGTAATCTTACCCATTCATATTTAATTACTCTAGAACTCAGAGAACAGTTGAGTTCCTCAACTTTTGTCAAAATGTAATCCATTTTGATAGGGGGTAAATCAAAAGTATAGAATTCTTTGAAAAGGGTTAGAGAGATGGAAACACTGTCTTTACAAGCAATAGATAAGGTTATGCATAGAAACAATAGCTTTGCATTTTGATATTGAGGCAGTTGGTTTATTGTGTCAACCTGACCGATAAACACATGTGGGGTTAACTGAAGGGTGGAGGGATAAATAGCTCGGTGAGCCTTGCCTTTCTAGTTCTCGGGTCTCTTGCTTTATGATGGTTGTACCAGGGTGCAGCTGCCTTAGCAAGTTCCCTGCTTCAGCTGGCAAAGCTCACTTCCTGTAAGACGTCCCTGAGGAGAAGCCACATGGACCTACCCCAATGCAGCCCTGGGTGCTGGAGCAGCTGGGTGGAGACCCCTGCCAATGCTGAGATGTTTACACATTCACTGATTCGACTTTCCTCCTGCAGTCTGCATCATTGTGTCTGTTTTGTGATATGGAGGAGGATTTTGTGGATTGGTGACATATGGGTTAATGGGTTAATACTGGACTTGCGGGCTTGGACAGCACTGGGTTGGGATGTTTTCTTGATGTGCACGTATCCTTTATATAAAACTCTCTCTTATACGGGAGTTTCTATGGATTTGTTTCTCTAAAGTACCCAGACTAACACATCTGTTAAAGGATCCTATTATTTTGTAGCAGTATGTTTTTAATAGTTTTATTGACACATAATGCACTTATTGTGCAAGTCAGTAGTCACCAGTATATTAACAAGAGTTGTGTGATGACCACCACAATCAATTTTAGAACATTTTCTTCTTTTTTGTATCCATTCTTCTTAGGTCACCATTAATCTCCCATCCCCCCTAGCATAATCCCGAGGACATATACAAAAAGCCCCTGAATGACAACAAACCACAGAAAAGCCTCAATTAATGTGAAAGCAGAAGACAACAGAAAGTAGAACAAGTTAAAAATGGCTCAAAGTGGAAACCAATACTAGTAGATTAAATTTTAACTTAACAGTAGCCACAGTAATCCACTTTCCAGTGCGCTCCTCGAGGATGGTCCCAGGGAATGCAGTGTAGACTTTATCTGCAGAATCCTAGAGTCCCATGGGCTGATGCACTCCTTAGTTGACACCTCACTTGGAAGACGGTTTAAAACAAACCTTTAATGTCCCAGATAGCTGGTCCTAGCTGACCTCACCACCACACTTTGCTATAGCGCCCAGCTATTCACTAATTACTTCATTAGGGCAAGGATTAAGTAGGGCTATATTGTAAGGACTAATTGTTAGTAGATTACCGCATATTATTAAGTGCAAGTCCAAAATACATTTATTTATCTAAAGTAGAGATATGTGTGTTGTGGTGGTGGTGGTTGTTAGGTACCATCAAGTCAGCTCCAACCCATAGCAAGCCTATACACAACAAAACAAAACCGTATGGTCTTGTGCCATCCTCATAATTGTTCTTATGCCTGAGCTCAATGATGTAGATACACACACACACATATTATTTTGGACATACAACAAGGGATATCATTACTCACATCAGATGGATCTTGGCTCAAAGTATCAAAGCAGAGAATACCAGAAATATTTTTACTTGTGTTTCATTGACTATGCAAAGTCATTTGAATATGCGGACCATATAAACTCAGCTAACCTTGAGAAGAATTGAAATTCCAGAAGACTTCATTGTGCTCATGAGAAACTTATACTTGGATCAAGAGCAGTTATACAACAGAACAAGAAGATGCTGCATGGTTTAAAATCAGGAAATGTGTACATCACGGTTGTATCCTCTCACCATACTTACTCAAATGTATGCTGAGCAAATCAGCAGAGAAGATGGTTTATATGAGGAACGTGACACCAGGATTGGAGGAAGGCTTATTAAAAGCCTACAATATGCAGATGACAAAACCTGATTGCTGAAAGTGAGGAAGACTTGAAGGACTTGCTGATGAAGATCAAGGATTGTACCCTTCAGTATGGATTATAATTCAATGCCAATAAGACCAAAATACTCAGAATTAGATCAACAGGTAACCTCTATTAAACATTAGAGAAAAGGTTAAAGTTGTCAAATATTTTGTCTTGCTTACATCCACAATCAGTGGTCATGGTATCCCCTGACAAGAGATCGAAAGACATTAGGCAAATCTGATGCACAGACCTCTTTAGAGTATTGAAGCCCAAGCTTGTTACTTTGAGACTAAGGTGCACCTGACCCAAGCCATGGTCATCTCCACTGCATCATAGGCATTTGAAAGTTCAACCTTAAATAAGGAAGCCAGAAGAAGAATCAGCGTTGGAATTGCAGCACAGAAGAATATGGGAGGCACCATGGACCACTAAAAGGACAAGTGAGCTGTGCTGGAAGAAGTAAAGCCAGAGAGCTCCTTAGAGGCAAATATGGGAAGGCAGGTTTTCTGCCTACAGATCTTTGCGCATTTCATTATTTCAAGTTTTCCTCTTGAGACGCCCCTTGAAATCTTCTTTTCAGCTCTTCTACGTCATCTTTTCTTCCATTTGTTTCAGCTTTTCTGTAGCTGAGAGAGAGATTCAGAATCTCTTCTAACACCCACTTTGATCTTTTCTTTCTTTCCTTACTTTAATTGACATTTTCTTTTGTGTGTATGAATCCTTTATTGTCATTCAAGAATTTTTCTGGTGTTTGTATGTTAGTGCTCATTTCATCACATTTGTTCTGTAGATGGTCTCTAATATGGGACATACCAGATGGGATAGTACATCTCCAAGTACTTGAATTTTCTACAGCTTCAACTTTAACTTGCATATAAGCAATTGGTGGTCTTTTCTGAAACCTGCCCCTGCCCTTCTCCAGCGGATAGTGCTGAGATTGAGGCTAAACCGATTCAATCACTTGCATTTTTGATGTCTTCATTTATTTGGAAGGTGGGCACACATTAATTAACTTATTAGATTCACTAGCGTGGTTCTATGTGTGCTTATGATGCTCTGGCTGAATAACACACTATTCAGAGAGTACTCTCTTTGTACTCCTAAATCAATGCATCTCTTAGACAAAAGTCTGATGATTTACCTGCTGTTGTTAATGCACTGAGAGGTCACATAAGTGTTGTGTGTAAGTAGGCACCCAGAGAAAGCTGATCCTTTGCCTCAGGATGTCACATTAGGAGAGGAGCTTGTAAGAGCATGCTTCCATTACATACAGCATCTGGCATTCACCCCACGTGGCCTCAGGATGCCATACTTACGGGAAGAATGATGCTGAATTAGCAAGTGATTTATGAACTCGTTCTTGGATTTGGTCAGGCATTATATTCTAATGCAGGTAAAACAAAGGCAGATTTTAAAAATTGATTTAATACAATCAGATCAAAACTCACTATATAGCTATACTCTATCAGAAAGTGAAATTAATGAGTATTTTCATCCAGTGAACACTGTTTTAGGCAAGAGAAATAAGATACTGAACAATGATTAGTTAAACATAAATTATGCCCTAAAAAAGTCTTAAAACCAACTTAAGTCTCAGACTATAAAAGTATTTGATTTGTTTTTAATTTTCTGAGCATTCTGGGTAGAATACTGTCTTTCAGTAGATGAGATATTTGGCAGGCATCATATTGAATGTACTATATAGGTTATTTTATTGTTTCACATAACTTTTTATTAATAACCACTAAATTTGTAATTAACTTATTTTACAAGGAAGAGATCCAGTATACAATAAGGTTAAATGACCTTTCCATTAAATTGAGACTAGTTTTTTTGAGTATCACATTCAATTTCATTGTGTTTACAATCAATAATTGTATCTCTACCTAAAGGTCCCTTTGTATCAAGGCCAAACTAACACTCCTTTATATTTGTGATTGGTTTTCTGAAGTGTTTTTCTCAGTCAACTTTCTCCTTGACATTGCCAATCGCAGTTGTGTCTCAACAGTTTGTGCCAGAAATGCTTGACCTTGTTTAGCATCCACATTTGACTGTCATATTTCATTCACAGACTGTTATTTACATTCTTACACAGAACCCCAAAGCAATAAATAATGGAATATGGGTTATAATGAATAATTATTTTGTTCATCATTATGTTGGCATTTAGAAGTGAGAGCTTATATCTTTCTTTTAGTACTATAAATTTAAATTACACAGTTTCCTGCTGGGTGGGGGCAGGAGAGTATGAACTTATTCCCTCTAATTTAACCCATCTTTTTAGGTTTCCCAGTGTCAGAGCTCAGCCTTATGAGGTAATAACTACTTTTTAGATCAATCTATTGTTTAATATTAAAGGCAATAATTTTTTTCGGGGGGGGCGTTAAATCATTTTGTCAGGAATGTATTTTCAATAAAACTTTCATGCAAACTCGGAGGTGCCAAAATTCTAGTAGACCTTATTTTCTTTCTTCAAATGATGTTCAGGAAAATGATAGTAATAACTGGCCCCAGTTTCTGAGGAACTGCCAACATTTCTTTAGAAGGAATGTGATAGCTTCAGACTACAATCATTTCCACATGTTCTAGCTCTGAAACAGGGGGAATAAGTGCCGATCCCAGTTGCCTTATCTTACTACTCAGTGAGCCCAGGATGTTGCAGACAAATTTTCTTTAGATGCAAGGACCATCATACATCACAGCAATCTCTCAGTCCTTCATCACACTCCCTCAGAGGGATTGTCCTGTGATGTCCGGAATAGCTGTTTTGTGCAATAGACTTAGCTGACTCAAAAAACCATCTGTCTCCAACTTCAGGACCAAAACAGCTGTATTTAGAGGTGTTTAGCCACCCCCCCAGTTTGGTGGTAGATACTATTTTAACTGGTAGGACCTTATCAATAAATCTTACATAGCTTAATTTGCACAATTATATTCAAATCCTGTAGGAAAATTTTAAAAACAACAATGATATCTGTTACCTGAATCTTAAGCTCCATCCCTGCACATCTTTCTTCATTAAGCATCTTTAATAACAATATGTTTTGTTTACTTTGCATGTCCTGACAGCTCAGGATTTAGTGCTCATTTAATTTTTCCTTTTGAGGATGCACATAATAGAGAGTAAATAGCACTGAACAAAACACATACTTTTCAGGGCACATTTTGTATTGAGCATAATAAATTGTGTGAAGGTCACATTTTGCATTTCTGTTAACAATAGTAAGATTTGTGATTCTAACTGAGCCCTCAAAAACACAAAGCATTTAATCTTGGTTCTTAGAAAACCTCACTGTGTCAAAGTTGCTGAATTCTAACCCTGAAGTCCCGCTGCGGTCATGTTGATTCCAACTCACGGCAACACCAAAGGGCAGAGTCGCACTGCTCCGGGGAGTTTCCACCTAGAAATCCTGAGGGCAGCAGACCACCTCATTTTTCTCCCATGGAGCAGCTGGGCTGTTCAAACCGCTGATCTTTCAGTTAGCATCCCATAGCTTAACCAACTGCACCACCAGGACTCCCTGGTCAATGCCAGCTCTGGTAAATTGCCCCATATTCCTTCATTGTTTATTTTCATGATGATATTCAATGCACTGCCAGAGCCTTGCAAAATGCTTATCTTTCTATACATAGGACTATAAAAAGAGTTTTGTTTTCCAGAATATGTCATAAACTCATGTCATAGCTTATATTTGATTAAATTAGTAGCATCACATAATTATTGGAACCTAAAATGCATAATTCCTATTTCCCCACATGAAACAAATATATTCCTTTAACATTACACTTGATTAAGGCCCTGTTGCTTGAAATAAATACCATTGAAAGCTGTTTTTTAAAAAGAACAGAATCCTTGCAAACAAGGCTGACATGTTACGTTTGTATTTAATGAGTTTGATTCACAACCTGAGCTGCGTGTGTTTCTGGCTCATAAAGGAAAAAGAAAGCAATTTACCCCAAATTGCGATTTTACTTAAAGCCTGGTGCTCTCTCTTGGAGAAGAGACGAAGCTTCCACGCGTCCAGGGAAAGAGTGCAGCCGTGACTCTAGAAGGACGCGGATGCGGAGGTTCCAGCAATGGGCTAGAACGTGTGCCGTTTTCGGAAGTTTTCAGCAGGAACCATTGGTTTATTTAGAGAGGTAGAAATTCCAGTCTCGTTCAAAACTTCACAAAACCAAGTTCACAAGACCACAGTATTAAACCACGAAAAAGATTTATTCATTCTCTGTGAAAACTCGGTCATTGAGAAAGTACTCAATTAATCTCATTCTCCCATTCACTTCTCGGTGTCTTCTTTGGAAAAATGCAAAGGCAAGTCATATTTAAAATAATGATTTTTCCTGTCTTTTTTTCTCTTCCCTCCTTCCTCCTCTTCCTTCTTCTTCTTCCTTGTCTTCATCGTCTCCCCTTTCTTTCATTCTCCTCTCTTTATGAGAAATAACCTCGATACTACTGGATTAGGATCCTGTCACCTCCATGAATATTCTCTCACCCAGCAGCTCTGAGAATAGCAAATAAATACCCAAAGGCTATAAAATAGATTAAGATATATTTCCACATAAGGTAATATGATCAAAGAAACCAAACACAAAACATCTGTGAGCAGTTCCCGATTGGACGCTGTCAGTCTTTGCCTTGGTGATTCGGTTTGGGGAAGCTTTTTTTCAGGCCTTCCGAATGGCGCACAGATAGTGGTGATGTGCTACTTGATGAGCTCAGAACAAGTCCGGTCCAACCAGAGATCCAAAGTGTATGAGAGTTGAACTGTGCCCCTCGGGTTTTTCAAAGGTAAATTTACGGAATTACATCAGCCGGTCTTGTTTTCCCCTCAGGCACCTCTGGGTGGACTCCATTCTCCAAATTTTTAGTTAACAGGTGAACACTGTTACCTAGTTTCACTGCTCAGAGCATTAATCTTCCAGATCGAGGAACTTTTGATCTGTCTCTTTAGGAACATTCTCTATTTCTAATGTGAATTAACATGTGTTGTAGAAGTCAATTTTATTTGTCCAATTTCTAAATGCTTGAGGAAAGCTTTTCTGGCTTGATTCAGGAAAGGACGACTCTCAGGAGGTGAAGGATAAGGGGAGGGCAGAGATAAAGTTCACTCTAAGCACGGGGAATTTGCTACTTGTTGAGATAGGAGGAATTGAGAGATAAACTAATTTTCCAGAATAGATCATATGTTCAAGTTCTTAAGGTGTTGAGTTTGAAGTACTTCTAGAACATCAAGAGTACAAATTTATAGCAGAAATTTGGAGACAGCTCTGAATGTACAGAAGCTTTATGATAAAAGAGAATATTATTTATATCTTCTACAAATTGGTTTCCACATGATGTGAGAAAGATGAGGACCAATGATACTTATTTTCAAATTGTGTGCAATTCATATTCATATTAAGAGAGGGATTGCCAAGGGCCAATGCCGACTGACAGTAATCTCAAGAACTGACACATTTTGTTTCATTTGCATAGTGTTTTACAATTTGAATTGGAATTCCTTTAGATAAGGCATATGCTTTTCAGGTTGCTACAGTCATGTTATTTTATTTTTAATAGGAGGTTTATTTTATGCAGTTTTCTTTGCAGCTTGACTCCTGAAGGTATTAAAATTTATGACTACGGGAAGTAGAACAGAGGCATATACAATTCCTTGAGCAGCACTTAACATTTTAACAGTAAGGCAGAAGCTGAAGAAAGTGACCGTGAATCATAAGCGAGAAGCCAGATGGGTATTTTTTACCAGATCCATAGGAACAGAGAAGGATGGTGGAGAGCATGTAAATCAGCAGAAAAGTTGGAGAAATAAATGAAAGGTATTAGAAAATTGTTAGGATGATATTCCTGGTCTTTGAGAGAGAAGATGCTGAGGGAAGGAAGCTGACTTTGGATGAAAATAAAGGAAAAATGAATATATAGAAGGAGAAAATATAAGTAGGCAACTTGAAGCATTTTCCTGTGTACTCCCAGGGAGCATATCACTCCTAGTGACATTTAGATGGACATCTCCAACCATCTACCAGCTTAGATAACAATGAATGATTCGAAGAAAATATGTCCTCAACTGAACACTTGGGTTTGCCAATTACTGTTTTTGGTTTGGTTTGGTTTTTTTCTACACGAAGTGTTCCACTCAAAATACATCCCATCTGTTATTGAAAACTCGGTCTTTGTAATGGGACCAGCCACAGCAAGACAATCTAGGGCGCATTTCAACATAAGGGTTCCCTGAGTGATTGAGTACATTGGAAGCCTCTGTTGTGGTTTCTGTGTATACTGGTGTATAAGCCAAGTTTTTCAGCACATTTTTAATGCATTTTTGGTGGTAAAATATTAGGTGCCTCGCTGCTATCCGGGTCAACTTATACTCGAGTATATATGATATTTCCACTCCATTTCTTCTGCTCTCTCTTACTTCCTTTGCTTTGCCACAGATGCTCATCCTACGTCTGCACATCAGTAGGAATCCTGCATAGAAATCTCTATTCCCAAACCTGGTTTTCAGAAACTGATCTAGGTATAACAGCTCGCCATGCTTATTTATTCTACTGCCTCTTTTCAGAAAAGAAAAAAAAATTACTCGGTGTGCTTCTGAAAGTTGAATTTGATTTGTATGCTATATAGCCCCTAGTCCACGATAGACTGTAGGTATCCACCTTTACAGCGCCGAGTCCCTCCCCACATCAGTGCACAGACTCCCCGAGCGCCAAGTGTGGCCATACCAATTTTGGGAAACATTACAGCATACAAACCATCATATTTTATTTTTCCTGTTGTTCCATCAGCATCCCGTTTAATCGCCCTGCTCACATAGTTTCATAATTCTGACCGACACTTCTGGTTTACCATTATTTCTTGCATCATTCTGTTCAGTTTCAATATTTATTCCTTTAATTTCTCCAAAACTTATGTCTTCCTTTCCAACAACTTTCTCTATTTTCACTCAAGAATTCGTTCCAAATACTATTCCCCCGCCATTTTAAAAATATTTGTTTGTTTGGTTCTGGAACACCTTGAGTCTTAGTCGGGGCCATGACAAAGCTGACAGGTAATAGTTCTCACCTTCTACAGATAGGGGTGGCCATGTTACTAAGCCTGAGCAAGTCACTTGAGTGGAAAGTTATGTGCCACCTTTTGTTGGTGAATTCTAAAATAACAGTAGCCAGTTTATCTGTCTTTCATCATCTAAGTCATAGGGGATAACAGAAAAAGATTAAAAACTAAAGTGGTCTGATCAGATATGTCCATCTGATCAGAGCACACGGGAGCAGATGAAGGGGCAGGAGGAGAGAGTGGAACACAGCCTGACCCACCAGGCCGTGAGGATGATGTTCCTGAGTAGAGCAGCCAGTCCACAGAGAGAACAACATGGCTGGTCCCACTATGAGAAATGATGGCCCTCAGTGACTAAGGGCGATACAGGGGACAGCACCGGAGACACAGTGTGGGAATTGCCCCTGACCTGATCCCACCACACCGAGGCAAAGCACTGGGGGAGTACAGCGGAACAGCAAGGGAATGGAGTGGCAAGGTCCCCAGGGAATGTTGAAAGTGGACTTTGGGGCCAAAGCGTGGTGCCCCAACAGACTGGACTGGAAAACGCTCCTAAGGGCCAGCAAAGGATCCTTGAACGAACTACAAGCTTTTCTTTTGTGAAGTGTTTTATTGTGTTCTTTGTCAGTGGTTTGTTTTTGTTGTTTTGTTGTCTGGTTGTATACTGTTGCTTTGTTTTCCTCTGTCTTGTTTTCATGCATGTTAGTGTCTCCACAGGTCTGTCTGAATAGGACAGGCTGGATGAACTATCTGGAGGAAAAACATTGGGACCGACAGTTCCGGGGAGACTTGGGGTGGGGGAGGTGTAGGGGGGTAAGGAAGTGGTGTTCACAAACACAGGGACAAGGGAACAACATGGGACCCAAAATGGTAGTGAGGGGGGAGTGCCAGGCCTGGTGGGGAATGATCAAGGGCAAGGTTGCATAGAGAAGAGGTATAGCTGTAGCCCAGGTGGTGACGGAGCATGGTAGTGGGGCAGGAGGAAAGTCAAGGGAGATGGAGGAAGGAGCTGGGAGTCAAGGGGGATTTATGGAGGTCTAGACAAAGACATGTACATGAAAATATATATATGAGGGTGGGGAAATCGATCTATGTGTCTATACTTATAGGTTTAGTATTAAGGTGGTGGAAGGACCTTGGGCCTCTACTCAAGTACTCCCTCAATGCATGAATACTTTCTTTTATTAAATTTGCACTCTATGATGCTCACTCTCCCGACACAACTGCTGAAGCCAAAGCGGGTGAACAAGTAAATGTGAAGAAAACTGATGGTGCCCGGCTATCAAAAGAGATAGTGACTGGGGTCTTAAAGACTTGAAGATAAACAAGCGGCCATCTAGCTCAGAAGCAAGAAAGCCCACATGGAAGAACATACCAACCTGTGTGATCGCGTGGTCCCAAAGGGATCAGTTATCAGGCATCAAAGAACAAAAAATCATATCATTGGCTGCACACCTCCCTGATTCGATCGCCGAAGACAAACGGGTGCATAAGCAAATGTGGCGAAGAAAGCTGATGGTGCCCGGCTATCGAAAGAGATAGTGTCTGGGGTCTTAAAGGCTTGAAGGTGAACAAGCGGCCATCTAGCTCAGAAGCAACAAGAACACACCAGCCTGTGTGATCACGAGGTGCCAAAGGGACCAGGTGTAAGGAATCATGCAACAAAAAAAGAGAAAAAAATATATATATATACATATATATATGTATATATATATGTATATATATATGTATATATATATATATATATATATATATATATATATATATATATATATATAAATGTGTGTGGGGGGGGGTTTAGGAGAGGATACGAGTCACTCAGGGTGCGATGTAGTACCGATGAAGAACACAGCTTTCCCCCAGATCCTGTATGCTTCCTCCCCCCAACTACCATGATTCGAATTCTACCTTGCAGGACTGGATAGGGCAGAGGTTGTACACTGGTGCATATGGGAACTGGAGGCACAGGGAATCCAGGGTTTATGATACCTTCAGGACCAGGGGTGTGAGGGGCGATGCTGGGAGAGTGGAGGGTGAGTGGGTTGGAAAGGAGGAACTGATTACAAGGATCCACATGTGACCTCCTCCCTGGGAGATAGATGGCAGATAAGTGGGGGAAGGGAGACTCCGAATAGAGCAAGATATGACAAAATAACAATCTGTGGATTATCAAGGGCTCATGAGGGAGGGGGAGCAGGGAGGGAGGGGGAAACAAAAAGAGGACCTGACGTAGAGGGCTTAAATGGAGATCAAATGCTTTGAGAGTGATTAGGGCAAAGAATGTACTGATGTGCTTTATACAATTGATGTATGTATATGTGTGGATTGTGATAAGAGTTTTATGAGCCCCTAATACAATATTTTTTTTAAAAACCAGAAGAAAAAATAACTTAAGTGGATGCCCAGAGAGTTTGGGATCTGTGGCAGGGGTAAAAAGAGTATATAATTTCTTTGCAGTTAACTGTAGAATGTTAGTTTGTTTACTCCAAGAGGGAAATTTAAGCTACTGGAGAATTTTGCATTGAGGAGTAACTTGATCTACTTTCCCATTTAAAAGTATCTCTCTTACTGTTTTGATGTAAACAAAGTGTACAGATGAGAAGAAAATGGGGAGACTGTTTGGGATGCTTTCAACATACTCTATAAGAGACAATGATGGCTTGAATCATGGCGACAACAGCAGAATTGTTCAAAGGTAACCAAACTACAATACTTTCAGGAAATTCACGTAGTGTCTTGCCATAGGATATTCAAAGAAGAAAGGAGTTAAGATTAGATCCAAGGAGTGTGCCTGGTTCAATTTGACTGGCCCTTCATACCACCTCCTTGACAAATCATTAGATATGGGGAGAGGGGTATAATGTGGGGTCAGTTGACTCCATTTGCTTGAGTGAACTTCCCAGAGAGGAATTCGACTGAGAGATCTGAACTGATAGCAATTTTATGAACCGGTACCAATCTTCTGATTCTTTCCTAGGATCTAAGTGATGCCCAAAACAAATACATTTGGATCTTGCCTGGGACCTACATGGTACCACTTTCAAATACAACATGAATGACAACTTGGTTTATAACAGCTATATTTTTTTAATGAAGAGAAGGAAAAAACGATTTTAAAATGTATTGGAAGAAATAAGGGCACTTATCTCACTTTCCTACCTAACTTAAAAAGTATTGGGAGAGGGAATATAACTGCTTCCTCCAACGTGGTTTGTATGAAAAGTAGAGCCTGCCAGGGCTGCCAGGGCTCGTTCATATTGTTTCTGCTTTGTGTCATGGAGTCCATTCCAACAGAGAGCAGCCCCACAAAGCCAAGGAGAACTTCCCTACAGGAGTAGGGTCTTTTAGAGAAAAAAAAAGTGAACGCAGTAAATAAGAATAGTTAGACTAGTCTACTGGTTACTAAAGGCAAACTTTGAGTTACAGAAAGCTAGTGAGAGGATGGATATGATGTTTTTAGTCCAGTGTATAGGCGTAATCACTGCATATTCACTAGGATATCGTGTAGCTGACTTAACATAGTCATGTCTAGAAATCCTCCAGGTAAAAACTGGGATAATGGAACACTATTTTGTAGTTTTTTTGTTTTGTTTTGTTTATGTGGTAGTTGAATTATTTACAACACGTGAAGTCTCTAAGTGCAGCATTAGGTACACGGGTTGATTCTCAAGATGTGATAATGAAGTATAAAAGTCAATCTCACTACCATAAGCTCAATTCTGATTTATAGTGACCCAGTATAGAGTTTTCAAGATTCTGTGAACCTTCATGCTCCCACAGAACAGCTGGTGAATTCAACTCACAGTGACACCAGGGCTCCTATGTCATGATTTATATTAGAATCCTTAGGTGGTGCAAAAATTAAGCATTTAGCTACTGTGAGAATTAGGGTTGTGTTTCAATTTGGCTGGACAAGGAGTCTCAGTGACTTGGCAGTTAAGATCACCATGGCGATATCTTCTCCAGGGTGTGGTCGGTTCCCAAAATAAGTGACTTGGACTCTGTGGAAAAGCTTGTTTACATTTGGCATGTATTTGGCTGGTCATTGGAACTACATGACATCTGAGCCAACAACCTACTGCATTGCCTGCTGGTCCTAGGAGTCCCCAGCAGCCTGCTCTTTGACTTGCCAATTCGATCATCTCTGAAGCCAGAAGCTTACTGTCTGATCTGCCAAACTTGGGTTCCCCAGTTCCAGTAGCTATGTGAGTCAGAAGAAACCAGCAGCCTGAAATCAGACCCACACACTTGAAACTTGCTTGCCTCCACACTTCTGTGAGCCAATCTTTGATGAACATCTTTCTGCATATACTTAGATAGAAGCCTACTAACTGTTTCCCTGGAAATACCATCCTTACACAGTTACTAACTCAAGGATTGAGTCTACAGTCACCAAGATGAACTTCAGGAGAGAGTTCTAGTGATATACTTCAGAAAAACGCTGCCACTGAGAACGCTGTGGAGAATGGTTCGACTCTGAAGTGCTTCAGAATGCTCAATCTACTACACACTTACCTCTGTCAATCATAGATGTTCTTAACTTTTTCTGAATCTCTCCAATGTAAATTATATATGCCATATATTTTTTGTTTGTCTGTTTTGTGGTTCATAGAGCTTCCTGAATAGCTATGCTATTTTTTAATTGGGGACTCTTACAGCTTTTATCACATTCCATACATTTATCCATTGTGCCAAACATATCCGTACATATGTTGTCATCATCTTTTTCAAAACATTTTCTTTCTACTTGAGCCCTGGCATCATGTACTCATTCCCCACTCCCACTCTCCTTCCCCTGTGCCCCTTTGAAAATTTATAAATCATTCTTTTTTTTATCATGTCTTACACCAACTGCTGTCTCATTTCATACACTTTTCTGCTTTCCATCACCCTGGGATGGGGGCCATATCTTGATCATTGTGATCAGTTCCCCCTTACTCCCCAGCCCCCATGCTTACCCTCCTAGTATCGCTGCTCCCCTTATTGGTCCTGAGGGGTTATCTGTTCTGTTTCCCTGTGATTGGAGTTCTTATATGTACTAGTGCACATGCTCCAGTCTAGTCAGATTTCTAAGATAGAATTGAGGTCGTGTTCCTGGGGGAGGAAGCATTAAAGAACTAGAGGTTGTGTGTTTCATCAGTGCTATACCACACCCTGACTGGTTCTTCTCTTTCTTGTGACCATTCTGACAAAGTGTGTCCAATTGACTATCAATGGGCTTTGGGTCTCCACTATGCCCTCCTCCTCATTCCCACTGATATTCTTTTTGTCTATTTTGTTTTGCGTCTTTGATGCCTGATACCTAACCCCATTGTCACCTCATGATCACACCAGCTGGTGTGCTTCTTTCATGTGGGTTTTGTTGCTTCTCAGCTAGATGGCTGCTTGTTTATCTTGAAGGCCAAACATGTCACTGGAATTTGAGGAAAGCAAAAGAAAATAGAGGAAAGAACTGGGAGACATAGGGCATTTATAGAGGTCTAAATACAGGCATGTATATATGTAAATACACTTATATATGATGATGGGGGAATAGAGATATGCATATGTATTTATAAAATATTATTATAGCAGATGGACATTGGGCCTCCACTCAAGTACTCCCTCAATACAAGAACACTTTGTTCTACGAACACTGCATTTTGCGATGTTCACATTCCCTGACATGATCCCTGAAGACAAATGGGTGCATAAGCAAATGTGGTGAAGAAAGCTGGTGATGCCCGGCCGTCAAAATATAAAGCTTCTGGGGTCTTAAAGGCCTGAAATATAGTTTTACATTGTGATACATTGACACATTTCTGATGTGAGATTTTGCAAAGAAGAAATTATCTCTATGTGCTTTTTGTACTTAATCCATGCCAAAGCTTTTAATCAATTGTATTTAAAAAACATTTTTTAAATATTTAGGAAAAACATGTAAATTTACTTCCAACTCCTCAATTTCCTTATTTAATAATAACTAAATTTCAGAACCACCCTTTGGCTATCAGCTTGTTCTACTTCTGTGACTTGCATATTTTTGTGAGACTGGAAGCTATGTCAGTAGTATTTAAAGTACCAGCAGATTTATCTCAGATAAATAGGATTCAGTGGAGTTTCCAAGCTAAGAACAGACTACAATGAAGAAATAGGCTGTTCACTTCTGTGGGATTAGCCACTGAAAACCTTATGACTAGCAGAATAACATTGTCTGATATGGTTCTAGAAACTAAGTCTCTTAAGTTGGTTGGCACTCAAAATATGCCTGAGGAAAAACTGCCTTTTCAAAGTAGAATTGACCATATGACCTGAATGGAGTCAGGATTTCAGGACCTTAATTAGTTTATGGGTCACTGCTCAAAATGAGAAGAAATAACTGAATAGTCAGAATGTGGGAGAGATGATAGAGAAGTTCAATATTAGCAACCAAAATGATATCAGGAACTGACTGTGAAACAGATAATCAATTGCTCATATGTAAGCTCACATTGAAGCTAAAATGTGAAACAAGCCCATGAGAGCCAATATATAACCTTGAATATACATTTAGAGAAACCATCTAAATTTAAAGAACATCTAAAGAAAATATTTGATGCTTTGGAAATGACGGAAGAACTTATAAACTGTGGGATTACATCCAGAACATAATAAATTAAGAAATTAAAAGGTCATGAAAGAGAAAGAAAAGACAAAAGTGGATCTCAGAGGAGACTCTGAAAGTACAGTAACTAAAACAAATGAAAGAAAACTGAATATGGCAGCTCGAGAAGACAAAGTATTATATGACATATGCAAAGACCTGGGGTTAGAAATCCAAAAAAGAAGAACATTCTGAACAAATATCAAGATAACATAACTGAAGAAAATATTCAAGCCTTGAATTGCAATATTGAAGTATCCTATGGACAACATTTTGAATTATGCAGGAGGCATCCAAAAAGAAGGTAAAATACATTGATTGACTGTAATCAAACACAAAAAATTCTGGTTGTTCTTCAGCCATTTCAAGAGGTAGCATATGATCAAGAATCAATGATACTGCAGAAAGAAATGCAATTAGTACTGAAGGTATGAATAAAGAGAATGCTCCAGAAACTGATGGAATAACAATTGATGAAGCACTAGAACTACTTACGCATCTAATTGTCAAGACATTCATAAGGCAGCTACCTGGACAAACAACTGGAAGAGATTAATGTTTTTACACATTCAAAAAAAAAAGGCGACCCAACATTATGTAGACATCATCAAACAATGCCATTGCTATTACATGCAAGTAAATATTTTTGGAAGATAAATCAACCAACATTGCAGCAGTAAAATGTCAGGGAGCACTGAGAAATTCACAATCGATTCTGGATTCAGACAGGACATGGAAAGAGGGTTATCATTGCTGATGTGCTCAAAGCACACCAGATAGACATTTACTTGTGTTTTATTAACTATGAAAAGGCATTCAATGATGTGGACGATAACAAATTGTGCCTAACATTGACAAGAATGGAGATTCTTGAATATTCCATTGGGCTCATGTGGAACCTGTGCAAGGAAAAAAACCTGTCATTCAAATAGAGAAAAGGAAATACTGCATATTTTTTCCATCGGGGAACATCTATGTCTAGGTCTAACCTTTCACCCTGGTTATTGAAATTGTGTGCTGAGCAAATAATCCAAGAAGCTGGAATATATGAATAAGTATGCCACATAGAATTTGGAGGAAGGCACACTAACTATTTGAGATATGCAGATGACACCATCTTGCTTGCTGAAAGAGAGAATGGTTTGAAACACTTGCTGATGAAGATCAAGGACTGAACCTTCAGTGTGGATAAAACTCAGTGTAAAGAAGACAAACACATCACAACTGCACCAATGCATAACGTCATGAAAAATGGAGAAATGATTGACGTTGTCAAGGATTACATCTTGCTTGGATCCACGATCAATTCATGGAAGCAGCAGTCAATAAATCAAAATTTTTATTGCATTTTACAAATCTGCACATGACCCCTTTAAAGTGCTGAAGAGCAAACATATCACTTTGAGGGCAGAGGTGAAACTGACCCAAGCCAGGCTAATTTTTTACATTCCTTAGGTACATGTGCAATAAGACAGTAAATAAGGAATACCAAAGAAGAACTTATCCATTTAAATTACGGTGTTGGAGTAGAACATTGCAAGTATCATGGACCGTCGGAAGAAGAAACAAATCTGTTTGGAAAAAAGTACAGTCAGAAGGGTCCTTAGAATTGTGAATGGCAAGACTTTGTCTCAAATCCTTCGAACATCTTGTCAGGAGAGACCAGTGCTTGGGAGAAGTCAGCGTTCTTGGTCCAGTAGAAGAGCAGTGACAGAGAGGACCTCCTCGGTGAGCTGGATCGGCCCAGGAGTTACAGCAGTGGGCTCCAGCCTCAGACTGAGGCTGGCCCAGGCTCGGCCAGTCATTTCAGTCTGTTGTGATGAGTGGCAACTAACTTCCTGGCACCAAATGTCAACAACAACCAACTTACAAATTTCTATAAAATCATTTAAAATGCTGTGCACAGTCCTGGGCATACGCTGTTGTTATTCTATAATGGAGACACTCGCTGGCCTGTCCAATTCTCTAAATAGTTCCTCTGATGTCCGACTCCAGACACTGCTCTCTGTAGCATACTGCAGAGTACGTCAGAAGAAGTATCCTTGCCATCTTTCCTTTTTACTTTCTTTAAAAAAAAAAAGCATCTTATTGGGGCTCTTACCACAATCCATCCGTCCATTGTGTCAAGCACTCTTGTACATATATTGCCATCATCATTTTCAAAACATCTTCTCCCCCCCTCCTTGGTAATCTTTTTTTAAAATCATTTTATTGGGGTTCATACAACTCTTATCACAATCCTTCATACATCCATTGTGTAAAGCACATTTGTATATTTGTTGCCCTCATCATTCTCAGAACATTAGCTCTCCATGTAAACCTCTGGCATCAGCTCCTCATTTTCCCCCCTCCCTCCTTGCTCCACCATGTCATATCTTATATTGTCTGACTTCTGCCTTCACCCACTTTTCTGCTGTCTGTCCCACAGTGAAGAGGTTATATGTAGATCCCTGTAATCTGTTCAAATCGTTGTTTATTTATTTAATTATTTTCTGGTGGCCTTTGGGTTTTTCTAAATCCATATTTTGAACTCTCGATGTACTGAGTAGCACTGAGTATGTGCAGATGTTCATTCTCATTTTGAGTCATGCTTCATTAATAAATGGTGGTTCTCAATGCTTTATTCTATCCCCATCAAAAAGTTCAATCCTACTATGCAAATGAAGCTTAACAGTTGTCTTTTGAATAACTTTCCAACGGAGGGGCTCATTTCCTGGCATTATAATGGACAATGTTTCCTGCAGTCCGTTCATGACTGTCTGTGAGTTTGTCACACTGTAGTGGTTTGTGTGTTGCTGTGATGCTGGAAACCATGCCAGTGGTACTGCAAATACCAGAGGGCTCATGCATGGCGGAGAGTTTTCAGTGATCTCCTGAAGAAGAAAGACTAGATCCATGAACGTAAAAATGTACTTCTGAGAAAACTGGCCTGTGAAAACCTTATGAATAGCCAAGGAACCAGACATTTAACAAGGAATAAATAAATATTTATCATTACTTCTTCTACTTTACATTCAATGAATAATGGTTGAAGGTGATTTTCTACGGTCCAATTAGCTTATGAGAGAACATGGGAAATGGGTAAGTAAGAGATGGATATGATTGACCCACCTTCTGCCTTCAAGCTGATGGCAACTCATAGAGGCTCTCTAGGACCGAGTAGCACTGTCACCTGTGAGGTTCTGAACCCGTACATCTTTATGGGAGGAAAAAACCCCATCTTTCTCACTCAGGAGAGCTGGTGATTCCGAACTGTTGTCCTGGCAGCTGACTGTCAGCCCAACCATTGCACTCGCTATCCCACTATGGCTTCTTGAAATACGATCGGAGGATGCAGACCCGCTCATTGAAATAGGGCAAAGTAAAGGACAATGATACAAATATATTTTAGGGTTGGTGTGGGATCTTCCAAAGTAAAGGACAATGATACAAATATATTTTAGGGTTGGTGTGGGATCTTCCAAATTCAAACTGTTATATCTACTGTATACATTTATATTATTCACACAATGGAATCACAGCTTTAGCAGAAGAATAACTTTTGAACAAAGCAACTCAATTGTAGGATTCTGGTCTAATGATTTTCCCCAATGTAAAAACACAAAGTTGTCACTTTGAGGCCTGAGATGTTCTTGACTCAAGACATAGTATTTCCAATCATGTTATAGCCGTGTAAATTTGGCCACTGAATAAGAAAGATCAAAGAAAATTGCTGCCTTGGAATTATGGTGCTAATAAAGGATATTAAATGCCTGGGGATTCCTAGAAGAACAAACAAATCTGTGTTGGAAGAAGTACAGCCAGAGGTCTCTTAAAAGCGAGGAGGACAAGACTGGTTGTGGTCAGGTACCATCAAGTTGAATCCAACCCACGACAGCCCTGTGCACAGCAGAAGGAAACAGCGCCCAGTCCTGGGCCATGCTCACCACTGTTCCTGTGCATGAGCCCATTGTTGTGACCGCCGTGTCAAACCACCTCATTAAGGGCCTCCCTCTTTATGCTGCCCTGCCACTTTGCCAAGCATGATGCCCTTCTCCAGAGACTGGTCTCTCCTGACAATAGGGGAAGACAGCTTCACAGGCTTGGATCATGCTATCAGGAGGGAGCAGTTACTGAAGAAGGGCATCATGCTTGGAAAAGAAGAGGGCCAGGCGAAAAGAATCCCTCAGTGAGAGGTGGGCACAGTGGGTGCAACTACGGTTTTAAAAATAGAAACGATCATGAGAATGATGCAGGACTGGGCAGCGTTTCATTCTGCTGTACTCTGGACGGTGAGCCAGAATTCACTAAAACAATCTCGCTTCAACAATAAAAAACCGTCTCACAATGATAATAGCAATTTATGGTTTTGTCTCAGAAATGGTTTCCTCTTCAACTGTCCCAAATCAGGAAAGCCATGTCAGGTTGACATAATCCAGAGGTTTCTCAGTGCTTTCTTTTGAAGCATGTGGTCAGAGCAACCCTGTCTCTTCCACTGGAGCAGGTGAGCCTCGCCTGCTGGCACGGTGCTTTAGTATCGCCAGTGCTCTTAAAGCGCATGGAGTTCTCTCCAGACAGCAGCTCAGGCAGACTAAAGTGAGAAATCCATTATAATAACATGCTTTCTGAGGAAAGGGGATTACAGATAATTTTCTTTTATTCCCTAGTAACAGGGTTTTAATACAGTGCTGAGACAGTAGTTGAAAATCAAATACCTCATTGAATTAAGGCAAAAACAGACAAATTGCCTTATTTCTTTTCCAAGGATTTGCAAAATGTGAGCGCTAGAGTGATTTTGGCGAGTAGTTTCTTGCACATCAAATCTGCTTCAATATCTGGAAAGCACATTCTCCCCAACCCCCGGCCAGAAGCTTGATTCAATAAGCACAATCGTAGATTCCATGAGATTCATGTTAATACAGTTTTGATAACAGAAGTCTTGAAAATGACCACAACTCTGGGGTGTAGACGTGCCAGTGAGCGCATTCCTGCACTTAGAGTCCCACGTGCATCATATCTGTCGCTGAATTTCTAGCTCTGCGTCTGAAGGCGTTTAGGAAAATTGTAGCGGAGCTGCAGTTTTGTCCTCTCAGTCACCTTTTCTCTGCTGGGTTGCCTGCTGGTTGGTAACCATGGCTGCTGTCAACATTTTTTTTCCCTTTGACATTGCTCTACTTGCTGGTCTGTAGTCATGTTATAAAATGGTTGTTTCCAGAGTGATAATTAGGCAGACTGTGCTGTTGATTCCCACAGAGGAACAATCAGAATGTGCCGGAAAGTCTATCTAATTGTGTTTTTACAATCTGAAGAAGAGCCATCCTTACTTGCTGAAAGCCAGCAGGACTTGAAGCACTTGCTGACGAAGATAAATACTGATGTCTTTAGTACAGGTTAGAACTCAATGTAGAGAAAACCCAAATCCTCAACATTGTATCAGAAACAGCATCATAGCGAATGTATAAAAGGTTGAAACTATCGAGGATGTTATCTTCCTTGGCTCTACCGTGATGCTTATGGATGCAGGAGCAGTTAAGAAATCAAATGATGCATTGCGGTGGGAAAATATTCTTCCCAAGAACTCTTTAAAGTGTAGAAGGGCAAAATATCACTTTGAGAACTAAGGAGTATCTGACCCACATCATAAGATTTTCAATCGCCTCGTATGCATTCAGAAGTTTGAAAATGAATAAGGGAGATCAAAGAGAAAATGATGCATTGAATTGTGGTGTTGGTGAAGAATAAAGAACAAGCAAATCTACCTTTGAAAAAGTATATTAGGCCAGGTTGACTGGAGGAATAAATCCAGTGACGCTCATCTATGTGGAAGAGAGAGCTTTATATCAAGAAGTAATCATATATCAAGCAAACATCCCAGTCCAGTCCAGATCAAGTCCTGAAGTTCAATACTGGTCCATAAGTTCAATACTGGTCCCTAAGTCCCTCTTCAGACTCACGCGGCTGCATACAATGATGCAGAATGCAGGAAGATGTCAGGGCGGTGGGTGCAAAGTCATGTGGATCCAATGGCGGTGGCTCAGGCAGCAATCAGGGTGAGCCGAAAGGAAGGTGAAGGTAGAGAGAGAAGGGCAAGTTCCCAGAGCCCTCCTGATGAGAAGGCCACGCTCACAAAGAGGCACCATCAGGCTGTGACCTGAGTGAGAGCTGACTACTGCTTCTACATTTTTATATATCTTCAAGTGGACATGAAATCATGTAACTACTACAAGAACAGCCAGAATGCTCCTTAGAATGTCATGGCAAGGAAAACTTTGGCCATGTTATCTAGAAATACCAGTCCATGGGAAAGAATAACATGCTTGGACTATTAGATGCACACTGAAAGATAAGACCATCAACAAGGTGGACTGACAATGAGGTAGAACATAACAATAGCGAGGAAGGCCCCCGACTGGGCCATGTTTCTTTCTGTTATGCATACGGTCGCTATGGGTAGGCCCTGACTTCATAGTCGGTAACCACAGGAACAATGTATTGGTGGAAACCGGACCTCCATTCCAGGAAGACTGGTAACAGCCGTGGTTAGCCACTGGGCTGGCAATGGAAAGGATGTGAAAGGTTTAGCCCCATCCACTGCTCCAGGAGAAATATATGGCTATCTGTGTTTTAAAGGAATACAACCTTGAAAAGCCAATGGGACAATTCTTTACTTCTACAAGATCTCTGTAAGTTTGAATCTACTCAATGGTAATGTAGCATGATCCATATCAACTTTAAAATCTGTTTTACACACACACACCATTCACCTTCACTATGAGATAGTTTTTTTTCTTCAAGTTTTATTTCTAATTTCAGCAGTACATGGAAAATGATGAAGGAATATTTGTGGAATAATTGAAAGATATCTGAATATATACACACCTATATATAATAGCATGGCTCACTAAGATGCAAAAATATTTTATTTATACAATATTGATTTGTATTCAATATTGTATAAAATTTTGATTTCAGATTTAAAGAATATTGATGTAGCAAATACTGAAAATGGGCTTGTAGTGGATAAACCAATTGCCCATTAAGTAAATTGGCATTGGCACTATCTTTGCTAATTTATAATGAATAAATTAACTTATAATGAATAGCTGATTCACACCTTGCTATGATTAAAAAGAGGTGAATAACATTCGGATATAATAGCATCGTCTGCTTTACCCTCTATGCTATCTTGTTTATGTCCCAATTTTGTATTGCTTCTGATTTTGCTGAGTGAGTAAAAACATTAAATTATTTGGTTTTCATCAAATTATACTCAGCTCATAACAACGCCAACTCCAATGCTTTTCTGTGGGAATCCCAAGAATAAATACATGGTAATATCAAATTTTAAAAAGAAAATACCATAAACTGAAGGTCAAAATGAAAATTTCTCCTAGTTAACTGACATGAAGCAGGGCAAACAATATCACCTAACAGCACAGCAGAGCTGAAGTTTGACAGAGTATACATGAATCACACTCTAGAGCCACGGGGGAGAAAATGCTGACTTCAGAATTTGGCAACGGCGTGTATGCGACTGTGCAGGGATGGAGACATCTCTGTTTCTGGTAAAGTTGACATTAACTGGCCACGGTTTCTGAGGGCCAAAGTTCTCTCTTCCCATTCCAAAGGGACTAAAGTGAAGAGAAAGAGGGGGATCCCAAATGTATGGGTAAACTGCCTTTATTTCTGCTTGTGAATTCCACCATCAATCAAAAAGCCAATAGAAACTGATTGAAGTGGAACTAAAGCCAGATGGTGGCACTGAGGAGAAAAGGGTCCTCAGCTGGCACTCACTATCACCCAACCATGCCATGATGATAACTCAGAGAGGGCTGGAAAGAGAAATACTGCTTTTCCCCCTGTCAAGTGCAATTTCAATCATGGCTGACATAAGGCATATTAAAGCTAGTGGAATTTCCAATGTGTTATTTATATGGATTTGAAAATTACATTCACTTCCATATAATACATAAACACTTGTATTAAAATTTCACTAAACTTGCCTCTCTACAAGATTATATATATTATTACTTATATTTACACTCATCATTTCCTTAATCATCAGGGATTTAACAACAGCTGGGGATTGCCTTTAATCTACAAGATATAAAATAGATACAAATCCACCATCTTCTGAATCATTTCATCAGTTTCCAAAACAAGAATATATACAAGAGTTATAATCTGTTACAATATCCTTAAGAGATCAAGCCCTTGCAACTGATCAAAACTAAACCATTAGTAATGTTAGAATGAGAGAGAGGATCTGATAAAAGGATCCTTTGTGTCCCAAATATCGCACAATCGGAATGGAATTTCCCTGAGGCTGAGGGAGTGTATTTCAGGATGTCGACAGGGTTCTTATATATTTGATATCTACATTTTCAGAGTTAGCTATGAAACCTTTAAAATTGCTGGAGCTTCAAGCAACACAGATTTTTAACCTATTGACATATTTATCTTTTTAGAAACATCCAAAGTATGTTCTAGTTAATCAATAATACTTTATGCATCTAGATTTTTATGAATATATATGTATATTATATAGAGAATTAAAGAGTCAAAATCCAAGAGTGTGTCTTTTCCCTTTACTATTTCTTTACTACCTAAAATGGTCAATTTCTAGATTATTATTATAAAAGATGTGCTGAGTGAGGTGAGTTGGGTAATCAGATCAGTATCCCAATGGCTAGCAATCAAGTTATTTAAAGTTTGAATACAATGTCGGACATTCAACCGGCTTTCTGGATTGCAATGCACAAAGACAGAGGGAAAATTCTCCTTCAGTGAATTGTAAGAATCCAACAGAAACAGCATCATACACTGCTCACACCGCCACTTCTCCAAAATAAACCATCTAGCTTTCTTGGCCATTGAAATCTTTTTCTGGGGCCCAAACAAATACACAGGATACAGTCTGATACTCAATGAACTGAGCTCCTTGATAATGTCTCTGCCAGTCTCAGCTATTATTCCCTAAAGTTATTTAATTATGTCTTTCAAAAATACTTTTTTATGAGCCTTGTACAACTGCAGTCTACTGTCACTCGTTCAATTATGAAATATTTATTGAGCACCTTTACCAATGTTAAATAATAGGAACCACGAAAGCATGACAGTCTCTTTCACTGGAAATCTCCGAACCCAGTGTGGAAGGACAATCTATACTTGAAAAATTCCATATTTAAGATACTGCTATGAAAGAAGATGTAGGTTAGTATCATGGAAGTTGCAGATGCCATCACTTGTACCTTATGGGTTCTACCTACTTATGATTTATATTGTTTCATGACTTCTATGCATACCCATCTCTTATTTGAAACATCTACTTACTTCATAACTCATTATATTGTTAGGTAGAAATTGACTGATTGATTTGATCATGATGAACTTTAGAGCATCAGTTGGGGGGAAAGCACATATTTCTGAGATGTGTTAAAAGCCACTGAAAGCCAATAATATTGTTGGCTTTGTCAAAGTCTGATTTATTTGCATTCAAAGCAAAAGGGGAAGAAAGTAGAAAAACGTGAATCTAGTCATAGAAGCTTTTTGGAAGGGCATTGATGTAGAGGGCTTCTGAATCTTCCACTTTAATCTGGCATGTAACTTGCACAGCGAAATCAATATTTCTCTTCATCTTCTAATGGGTGCTGATCTCTAGATAATTCTCTGATAGTGTCTGGTCAAGAACCAGAAAACAGATCTATAACTTTAATGGAGAAAGAATGTTTTAATTTATAATTATTATAATTGTTCAAATTTAAAGTATTAAAATTTTAAAGATTACTAGAAGAGATAAAGGGAATACAAAAAATAAGTTTTTAAAAGCATGAGCGATTTTTTTTCAAGTTCTTATACAAGGAAAGTTGGTCCATCCCACTCCTGGTATCTGAACATGTATAATTATATAAGATAATTGAGTTCTATATTTCCATATTGTAAGAGAATTCAACTATTTATAAATAACTTAATTATTTTTAAAATTATAAAATAGTTAAATTCTATATTGTCATATATACACATATAGATTTAAAATATTTCAAAATTAGGCATGCTCAAATACTGATTTTATTAAGTCTTATGTCTTCAGAAATTCACAACAGTTCAATTTAGGTAAAATAATTCACTGCGTCCTGTATGCAAGTCACATTACCAAGCTACAGCGATTTAAAGATGACCCTGTCATCCTGGTTGTATGAATAAGAAAATTCAATATGAAAATAACTTTAACCTAATACAAATGTTTGTTATAATATTCCATGTGGTAGTTAGATAATCTGTTGTCAATTTGAGACGTAAGAGTGAAGGGGTGGAGTTTAGCCTGCTAAAGAGGTTGTAGCTTAATGATCTCATTTGGAGGTGCTAAGGAGATAAATAGCTCACTGGAAGTGGAACACATGCTCCATCCCTGCCAGACATTCACACGGTGCTACACTAGAACCTTGAGAGCTGGAGGAGCCACATGGAGACCTCTGCCAGCACTGAGATGCTTACACACAACTGAATCCACAAGACTTCCAACCCACTGCCCTGTGTTCTTCCTGCATTCGGCATCATTGCATGTGTTTCGTGAGTCTGAAGAGGACTTTATAGATTTGTATCAGACCTCTGAGCTAATATTGGGCTTATGGAATTAATCTGGACTGGGTATCTTTCTGCTCTTATATATAAAGTTCTTTCTTATACACATATAAGTGTCTATGAATTTGTTTCTCTAGTGTACCCTGACTAACACATTCAGTAATCTGAAAAATATTGTTTGTAAGCCTACGGTAATTTAATACAGTTTTAAAATATGAAGGCATAGGGAACTTCTTTGGAGATCTCAGAGGTTGTAAAATCTGCACCTTGTTTTCTGCCTTGACGTAGGGGTTGTCACTTACTAACTGGATGTGGGGAATAGTAAATGAGTGGACAAGGCCAAGAGAATGCTGTGAAGTGTGAATGAGAGGAGAGTGAAGGAGTTTTAAGTTTTTATGTTCAAATCATAGGAATGCTTCAGTATCTTTTGCCTAAATAAATCCCTGGTCTTCCTTCTCTCCCTTATTTTTTCCCTTCACACTACAGTAAGATGAATCTGTTCATAACAACATTTAGTTTGTACTGATATGGGTCCATGCCTTTAAACCACTGCCTCCTGAAATAAGTGTAAATATTCCCTCCTCAACTCCTCCTCATTTTCATAGTCCATAGAATAAAATCTTAACCTAACTCTTTAGCTCAATGGCCCACAACCGTCCAATGTACAACCTAACAGATGCATTTCAAGTGGGTTTTTGTTGAGATGCACTCTTTCACCTGGACTGTTCTCTCCCACTCTGTCAATGAAATAAATGTCAGCGCGCTGTTAAAGCCCATTCTAAACAGCACCTCGCCCACAGCAGTCCTCATCTACCTACCGGTTTCTCCTCTGAAGGCTCATGTGAATGGAGGTCGAGGAAGGCTCGTAGACACCAATGATGGGCTAACGTGTATGTAAACCACAGGGGAGCATATCTATTATCTATGTACTGTTGCCTTATTTTGTGCATCTCTTCATTTTTCCTGGAATTTACTGAATAGTAAATTTGCAGTTGGTATCCATGTTTGCATTTCCGATTCTATCAATCAATACCAAAAGGTGACATGTTTTAATTTTTAAATGATCGAATTTGAACCTTCCTTGGAACTTGAAGATGGCTGTCATTATCATCCAAGTAAAAAGCTTATTCCGAATACTGAAATACAGGTTAGATTGCAGCGGTCTGTGCAAGCGAGAATGGAATAAAAGCATCAAATGATACGGGCAACCATCATCCCATTCTAATTTCACTATCTATTCCTCAGGGTTGCGTGTCTGTCCTGGCACACTACTGAAATGTAGCAGCTAAAGAAGCTAGATTCCTTGTTCTGAAAACAACTCCTTTTCAAATAAAGACTGCGGTGGCAGAGCAGAGTTTTATGGCTGTACAGTCTCTGATGACTTGTTGTGGATGAGGCATACTATATACCTCTCACTTTCCTTTCTTTCTAGAGAGTTGGGCTTATTGAAGTATAACTGATTTTTCTTTATAATATGTCAAACTGGCATTTTATTGATGTAGGTAGTGGTGTAACACCGTAATACTTTTGATGTGATTTTATACTATAGTGGGATTTGGGAGGGTGTGAGTTGCTAGCTTAACAGATATTCTTTTTCTAATGTACAGCTTAATAGACTCATGTCCTATGGCGCTTAACGGAACAACCTATTTAGGTCACCAGTGAAATAACCCTTTGAACTTTTTGCTGATTAGTCTCTGTGCCTTTGAAATTTGGCTTAAAAAAAAGCCAGTCATTAATGCAAAATATTACTCCCCAAATCATAAGCAAATGAAGCTGTAGCATGTTTGCTTTTCATCTTGGGAACTGATAATTCTCACTCTTAGTTTTACTTATTGCGACTTATAAAGGACAAGGACCATTACTGTGCGTAAATTAAACATTAATGTCAATTATGGTGAATAATCCTTTCCCTGAGTATTAGGAATATGTGTTTTCTTCAGTCTTTAAGATGCTTAAACTCTTCCAAGTAAATATAATTACATGATTTCCGCCAACTGAAGAAACCCTTCGGTCTACAGTTGCACAGAAAGTTTTCAACATCAAGTTGTCACTAACACAGAAGGGGACATTTCAAAGTATTCCCAGTTAACTGCTGAACAATCAACTTGAAAGACCTGGCTTTAAAAGGACATGCACGGACCTTTATTGTCTCATAGACTGGCATCACACAAGTGAGACTGGCTTTTTATTCTTTCGGTTTTCACTCAGGGCACCTTTGACTAAGAAGGCCATTCATCATGGTCACCATTGTCTGGCACTTTAGAGATCTCACTACCAACAGGAGCAGCAGGAGACTCCGGTTCAGAAGAAGAAACGGTTCCGAAATCATTTTAAAGAATGTGAGCCATTTAAAATTCTTTGTATTTTGACTTGTTCTATATTAGTAACAATGTCAGTCGCACTATTGTCAATGTGTTCTGAATACATACTTATTAAAGGGCAGCTAAGATATTAGAAGCTATAACTCTTAAGGTTGGCCTCCTTTTTATTCTTTTGCCATGGGGACAAGCCTGAAAGTAAGGGGCTGCCTCTGGTTGGGCCGGTCTGCATGGCATCTAAAATGGAGGGGCTTGCTGAGCCCAGGAAACAAACAGCAAAGAGCAACCTGGAACTAGTAAAGATGCCTGCATTCTCCGTAGCCTGCAATTACCCAACCTCAAGTTTCAGCAAGACACTGTAACAGCTGAAGACTTGGGAAAGGCACTTGAGATCACACATTTCTTTTGAAAGGTGTATCAATATAGCTGTGCGGACAAAACTGCCATTAAGCTAGACTAGCTGCAGGGACGTTGCCTGCTTTTGATGGCAGTTTTTCTGATAGGTTTGGCTAAGAATAAAGGGTGGGCCATCCTGTGAAAATGCGTTCTTGTCTGAGGACAAGAGAAGGATGCTTTTCCTTCTGTCACAAGCTGAGAAAACAGACCAGCTGAGGAGAAGGCAAGGGTTGATCCAAAATTCTTGCACAATAAAACCATTCTTTACATGGTCCATGACCTAGGAGATCCATACCAGGTGGGGCGTCAAGAGGCCTAGGTTTTATTCCTAATGTTGTCTGATCAGGCACAAAAGCTGTGGAAGTTATGCTTTTTCCCTTTTGTTTGTTTGTTTGTTTTTAACCTGGAAGATCTAAGATGGACATGTTACAGCGTACATCTGCGGTAATTTCCCAATCACTTGCTTGGTGCTGATCTTCTGCATGGATCTGACCTGTGGACCTCCCTGTGCCAAAACACATGTTGGAATTATGTAGCCCCAGTAGCTGTGGGTACAGGCCTGTCTCTGTTATGCTCCTAAGGCCCGATCAGTGCAATCTCAAATCTTAAATCCACTCACCTCTGAGTTATAAAATCTGCTCTAAAAATTGCCAAGTCTTAACTGGATAGTGTAGGAGAAAATATGATTCGCATTCAAAATAAAAATAATATATCATGCTTACTGGCCAGTTAGAAGCTGGTATAACTCCCACAACAATGGCTTTAGTCCCTCATGAGGTCTGGAACTGAACTCAACCTCATGGCTCAATGTTCAGGCAAATCTTGGACAGGTTGGTAAGGTGAATAACAACAGCAATGAGGTACACATGCCTAAAGGCAATCAACTATTGGAGATCAAATGGACAGTATTTACCCAAGGACAGAGTTCGGAAGGTTAGGAAAGAAGCGATAGTGGAGACAGGGGACAAAGGGAAAAAAGTGGAATAAGTGATGTAACTATTGAGGGGACTATAATCAATGAGACAAAACAAAATGTGTATGAATTGGTAAATGTAAAACTGATGATATAATCTCTAAAATGTCACCCGATAAACATAAACAGTAAACGTGGGGAGAAAAAATCATCAGAGAGCCACACAAACACCAGGGATACGGAAGCTGAGAGAAGATTCTGTGCTGAGAATGAGATCTTTCCCCTTAACTGACTCCTAGTCTCCTAAACTGTGAGAAAATAACTGTACGCTCTTTAAAACCACCCCATTGCGTATTTATTTTCACAACAGCGTTAGTAATCTAAAATATGATCTAACGTGAGACT
The DNA here is from genome assembly GCF_050624435.1 of Tenrec ecaudatus. Taxonomy (NCBI): domain Eukaryota; kingdom Metazoa; phylum Chordata; class Mammalia; order Afrosoricida; family Tenrecidae; genus Tenrec; species Tenrec ecaudatus. Next base: position 113,242,263 of record NC_134530.1, read on the forward strand.
TTAGTAAAGACACTATTGGGAACAGCACCATGTGAAATATCACTGTTTGCAGAATGCTGTCTTACAAATCTGGACTGAGTTACTCTATTATATACTCTTTTTGGAATCTATTTATCCATTGGTATTATTTTTCCAGCCATGATCAGTATTTCAGGAATGTTAGCTGTGTTCTCAGTACGCCCAGCACAATGTTTGACACATGATGGAGGATATGATGTGTATTTGTTGTAGAAATATATTAATAAATGATCAAACCCAAAATTTCAGAATTCTAATCATCTTATTCTCTAAGCCTTTAAACAGCAGGAAAAAAAAGAAGTAAGAAAAGTAGACATATATTACTCTTGTTGTCTTTGAATTTAAAAGGGGAATTTTGCAAACTTGTATTTTTAATTGCCCAGAATACTCAGGTATTTATGATAATGAAATTAAGTTGTGTTTACAGGCAGTCATCTTAACCTTTAAAACTACATTCGGGAGACTGTTCCTTTTATCAAAATCCACAAAGAGATGTTTAGCTAGAGGTTGTATGCTGCCCTGAAAAACAATCACAAAGCAGCTTTTATAAACATAGGCATTGAGTCAGGCAGATATGAATTTAAATCTGGGCTAAGCTAGTTACAGCAGGTTACTTAATTTTTATATACCCAATATATAACTAGTAGGACCAATCAGCAGTTTCCTGTAGGGATATCTTTAGATTATATATGAGAAAGTCACTTGACATGATACTGGTGCACAGTAAGCACTCAGTCTGTGTTAATCACTACAATTAAGATATAGAATAGTATCGATTATTATCTGATTATTTGAAGATTTTATAACTCAACAAAATGAGGGAAATAATTAGTTCTACTAAATGCTATATCTCTGTTGTCTAAAATAGTGCCTGGAACATTTTGCATATTTAGCAATAAGAAATAATTATTAATAAATAAATAATATAAATCATTATTGGTCAATGATTGGAGTATATATTAAACATGATTGCATTTAGGCTTTTTTGTAATTAGATGGGTAGATAGATATAGATAAATAGGGTTGATTAAAACAAACATGAGGATGCAGAATAAGATTGTGACTAAATGACATTCTTTGCACAGAGAATTATTGGTATTTTCATTGAAGTTATTTATTTATCTACTAAATGAAAGTAAGGATAGAATTTCACCCAGTCATCATGCTGTTCTTCCTGCTGTGGCAACGCTTCAAATATCTCCTAGAGATGATCTTATGGATTTCAAATTCACTGACATTTTATGAACCTGACAAAACTCAGAATAGCAAAACGGAATCAGGGAGACAGGAAGGAAAGAAAGCATAATTTGATGTCAAGAACTCCATTTTTGTATCCAAGTCTCATGCCATTGTCTTTGCCTCTTCTGATTGTCAAAAGGGAAACCCTTAGAGATGATATCATTGACCACGTTCCTGGAGCTTCTTCTTTACTGGAAACATGTTTCTTGGCTTACTAGTAAACCAAGACATAGTAGGCATATAGGATATGCCAAGAATTCACCGACAGTGATAAACTGTAATGAGAAAAATAGTTCTAATATTCCTTCCCTTCATCCAGTTAAAGGTTTATGAAGGAAATTACTCATTATCAAGAAATTACAGATGTGGTGAGACATACAAATTTGAACAAAGGATACTGTGTCCTGAAGACTTTTTGTACACAAAGTTAGTTCCTGCTCAATTCTTGAAGCTATAGATGCCTTTGGTTTTAGTGTTCTGAAGTCTTAAAAGATCTAAATGTCCTTTTCACGAGGAAGATCAGTTTTGACCTGAACCAGTACAGATATTCTAACAGCTATTATAACAACCCATAGGTCAGTCAGATCAAGCATGATTGTACAATTGTTGCCACAATCATTTTCAAAACATTTTCTTTCTTCTTGCACTCTTTGATATCAGCTCCTCTTTATCCCCACCCTCCCCCGCCCTCATCCCTGAGAACTTATTATATTAAATATTACTATTGTTATCCCTAACCCTCCCCCCTATGTCTTACACCATCTAATGTATCTGTTCACCTGCCACTCTGTTATCTGTTCCCTCAAGTGGGGTTATCCAGCAACATTGCTATTAGTTCCCTCTTCCTCCCTCCCTCCCCTCTCTTCTGCACCCTCAGGGAATCATTACTTCTGTTACAGTTCCTGAAGGGTTTAACTATCTTGGATTTCATGCATCACCAATCTTAATTATGCACATGAACATATGCAGGTCTACCAGAATGAATGAGATAAAACTAAGACCATCATTTTAAAGGTGGAAATATTAAAGGACTAGAGGATAGGTATATGTTTTACAGGGCTACACTGCACCCTGGATATATCATCCCTTCTTTGTGGCTCTTCTGTGACAGACTAACCCATTGTCTTATTGGTGGTTTGGGGGCCTCTATTTTTTCTATGCTCCTTTACATCAATTTGGTCGCTTATTTGTGAAAATCTGACACCTATTTTCATCGACACCTCTTTATCACACAGGCTGGTGTGCTTCCTCCATGTGGACTTTGTTCCTTCCCTCCTAGAAGGCCACTTGTTTAACTTCGAGCCTTTAAGACCCCAGGTGCTGTATCTTTTGATAATCGGGCACTATCAGAACTCTTCACTACATTTGCTATGTACACATTTTATCTTTAGCAATTGTGTCAGAAGACGAGTATTATATTTGGCCATATTATTAGAACAAACCGTTCTTGTATTAGGTAAAATTAGAGGCTTTTTCTTTTAACCAACTAATTCATAGTTCTTTCTTGGAATCAGAGTAATATATTTTACTATTTAATTCTCTCTACCTAAAGGTGCCTACTATTTTACAGAATTTGCCATTAAGAATTGAGAATCAATGGACTCAGGAGCCACTCTCCCGATCCTCTATTATGAGAACAGGATGGATCACTGGTAAGTTGTATGAATTAACTTCAGGAAATAGTGACTTCCTAATCATTTTTGTGATTAGGACTAGCATGGCGACTAATATTAAAATGGGCTTGGTGTAAACATATAGTTGTGTTGTGCAATATCTGGACAATTAAGTCAGAATAAACTGCTTTTCAGATACATTAAAGTAGTACTACTTTATGATATAATAGTTATAGCTCTAAGAACTTTGAAATAAAAGGAAAAATTGCTTCTATCTTTTATTTTTAGACTTTTTCAAGACCTAATGACTTGTTATTTCTCAAGGTTAACACATTCAAACTAAAAATCCCACCAACTATTTGATTTATTGAAGCCCGTGTAGTCTCCTACTGAGTGGAATTGCTGAACCTCTTCTAGCATACATTTTCAAAGTGAGTGTGGTGAAGCAAAGCAAAGATTGTGTCGCTTTTGTGAATGTGAATGCCAGCTCTCCTGGCAGCGCACTTCGTTTCCAAGATGGATGTGCAATTGACACTGGATGGAGCGCATTTCAGCTGTTCTTTCCCTCCTACAAAATAACTGATCCGCTTTGTGATTTTAACTTATTCCTGTACCTATTTTAACCCAAGACATTGTAATCCATGGGCTCTAAGTAGATTTCAAAATGTTACATGTCAAAATGGGATTAATAATACTAGTTTTGCTATTAATGGATTGGATCCATTATATAATCTGAGCCCAACTAAGAAAAGTGGTATATGATTAAAGAGCGCAGCTTGCCAGAATTTAATTTACTTATCCATGTACCTTTTCAATGAGGAATTGGATTTTAAAAATAGAAGAAAATTTATAAAAATATGTGATGGTAAGAGAATATATTTGATCTATAGCAATTCACCAAATTTTAAATCATATAGAATTCTATTATTTTATTTGCTTTTAATAGATTTATATCTAGTGTGTACTTCTACCAGCATTTTTAAAAGCATGGATGTTTCTTAAACTGTAAAAAATATTTTCTTTATTTGACTGTTGAAACAATAATAGCAGAACAATCAGCAATTCAAAATTTTCTACATATAGTGACATTGATTACATTCTTCAAGTTACATGACCTTTCTGACCTTCCTTTCCAGAGTGGTTCCTCCTCCATTGACATAAATTCACACCCCTGTGATCTTTCAAGTTGCTGCAGTCTAGCTCTTCCAAGCCCATAAGGCTTACAGCAGACATGTTTTTGGAGTTACAGCAAGCTATTTTGTTTTAGGAAGAATTCAGGGCATACATTTGATTTTAGGTTTAAAGATAATCTCGGGACAGTATTTTCAGGTGTTCATCAACCTTCATGCCTCCAGGGAGTCTGGAGTTCATGAGCTTCTTAAATGCCCCACCCCCCACTTCATCAGGACTATTCTATGGAATCTTTAATTAAAATGTTCAATAATGGTAGCTGTGCACCATCCAATTCTGGTCTCATGGCTAGGAAGACAATGATTCAAGAAGTAAATTAGCCACATCCTCCTCCTGTTCCTTCTTCCTTTGCTATTAGGACTAGTGTGCCTGGAATGATGACGTGTAGGATTTAAAATCCCAGACACGAGGTGTTGAACTAAGAGTTAGAACAGGGGCACTAACCACGTTCTTAGCCATGTTAACCGGGCTGCCTCTCTCATGCAGCCTGACACTCAAGGTGTTGACTCACAGGAGATGGGTTACCCTGCACGCGGTCCTAGCAGCTACTCTTCTCTCTCTTTGTCTGGGAAATACATCTATCTTGAAACTTTCACCAGTTTAACTTTCTACACACGTAAAACCTATTGAAAGCAATGGCAATACTGGGAAAACGTACCCATAATCAATATATTTTTATCATTATTAACCTCCCTTTTCTCCTCCCTCGTGACCCTGGTAATCATGAATCAACTTTTTTTTCTTCTCTTTTGTCTATGTTTGTCCTTTTAACAAGTGAGGCCACACAGTAGCTGTCCTTTTGTGATTGAATTACTTCCTTCAGCATAACATCCCGTTCCATTCATTTTTCTAGGCCCTTATCAAAATGTTATTTCTTCCGATGCTCGAGTAAACTTCTATTGTATGCATGGACCACATCTTCCTTATCCATTTATCTGTTGATGGGCATTTTGGTGTGTCCATTTGGGGGTTATTGTGTAATTGTGAGCATTTGCGTAGATGTTTCTGTTTGCTTGTCTGCTCTCCAGCCCATTGGGTCTCTAGCTAGGCGTAGAACCACTGGGCTACATGGTAGAGAAGCGCCTCTGTGCTGTTTGGAGGAGCTGCCACATCTATGCCCACAATAGCTGTACAGTTTTGCATTGTTTAGGGTAGGGTTGTCATCTTAACAATATTAAATAAGCCACTGCATGAGCATACAACATCTTTCCATTAGATTAATTTCTTATTTATAGGGGAACAACTAGGGAATAAAAATCTGTAATGAAGAGGACATAGAGATCCTGCGGGTGGTAGAACAATAGCAAACTAGCTGAGAAGAATTACTAAGAGGCAGAATAAGGGCCAGTGTGATGGTGGGATAAGCATAGCAATTCATAAAAATAGAAGAAATGGCATATGTACATATATTTATATGACAATACACTGATGTAATTTACAGACTTTGGGCCTCTGCTCAAGCCTTTCCTGAACGCAAGAACACTTTGTTCAAGCAACCTGACATTCTGTGATGCTCACCCTCCTAGCAAGATTGCTGAAGACAAAATGGGTGCACAAGTGTGATAGATCGGTTTACTATGTCAACATGGCCAATAGGAACATGTGTGATTAATAAAGTCACAATTTGATTGCAGGGCAAAGAGATAAATTGCTAGGCAAGTGACACCTCTCTCTCTCTCGCTCTCTCACTCTCTCACTCTCACTCTCACTCTCACTCTCTCTAACTCTTTGGTGATCTGACCAGCATGCAGGTGCTTTAGCTAGTTACCTGCCTCAACTTGTGAGTACACTACCTGTGGTATAGCAAATCCGTGGATCTTGTCACTAGAGCTTGAGGTTCCTTCAAGAGCTGCTTCATCATGCTACTGGTGTATACATCAGTTGAACTTGGGGCTGCCAGATCCTGTCATCTCGCTGACTGTTTGTGACCTGCCCTGCTGTTTGCTGCCTGTGGCCAGACTGCCTGCGTTGCTCTCCAGAAGACTAAGCTGTCTTCTTCCTTGACCTTGGACTCAGCAGCCCTCGTGCATTGAAGGACTTCCAGTATATCAACTTTTCCAGAGAAGTGAGTTGAACTGGGCCCTCTATACTGCTGTGTGGACTAATTACCTGTTATATTCCTTCATGCTATAGCTATGTATGTATGTATGTATGTATGTATGTATGTATGTATGTATGTATGTATCTATCTATCTATCTATCTATCTATCTATCTATCTATCTATCTATCTATATATCTGTCTATGGATATATCTATATGTCTCTACATCTCTATCTCTATATCATCTATATCTATATCTATCTATCTATCTATAAAATCATAAGCATCCTGGTTTTCTTTCTTTAGAGGACACTGTCTAACACATTTGATACCAGGAATGGTTCTAGAGCTGTGATTCCAACCTCCCTAATGCAACGACCCTTTAATGCAGTTCCTCGTGTGGTGATGACCCCCAACCATAAAATTATTTTTTTGCTACTTCATAACTGTCATTTTGCTACTGTTATGAATCAGGCAATTCTGTGAAAGGTCCTTTGACCCCCCCCCCAAAGGGGTCACAAGCCACAGGTTGAGAAACACTGTTCTAGAGAAACAAGGTCATAAATATGGACTTCTCAAATTGGCTCTCCAGCCTGATTAGGCTTAGCAGCACTGATATGCTGTCTCTACTCCTAAAGGTATGGATTAATCTGCTAGTCTTCCTAGAGCAGGTGGTGTTAATTGATGGTGTTAATTGATGGTGTGAAGAAGCAAAGCTAATAACCACAGCATTACCACCAATAGAGGAAGTGCTGGTGAGAGGGTGATCTGGGTGATCCTGTGTTTGACATTTTTCTACAGTTTTATCAGGATGAGAAGTATAGGGAAGCTGGTTGATATGGGTCCTCCTTACAATGGAAAATGTGATCAAGGAACAGGATAGTCTCAAAACCACAGAAGCACGTCTCAAGTGCCAAATAACAGACCTAAAAGCTTCAGCATGTGCTACAAAGGAGAGCCTTCTCTCCTCTAGTAATAGAGCTGACATTGCCGAAAACCAAATTCAGAGTCTCATCATACAAGTAGCTGAATAACAGTGCCTACGAAATTGCAGGTCTAGAACAGTGACTGATATTAAAGTAGGGGCATTAAATGGAAAAAATTGGGACCCTGAAATGAGGATGGGAACATATGGGTTGATGGTACAGAGGGGAGGATATTGAGCCCCTAAAGTCAATTGAGGCCAGCCCAATCAAGAGACCCACCCCAAAATAACTCACACCTGAGAAGATTAACTATTCAAGCAGAAATGCTTGGTAGGGTTGCATCTGTAGCATTGCCTGAGGGAAATTCCTTACAAGATATTGCTGAGAGCCTCCAGGAAACACCCCCTCCACCCATATTTCCTCTAGACCTGTAACTAGAATTAAGTCTTAGAAAGTGAGGTTCACTTTCTGAGGTGTGGTTTAAATGATGACTCAGGAAGAAGTGCGCGATACTCATAAAGATCTGCTCTAGTTTTCTAATACGAACAAGCAGAAGCCTGGGAAATCTCCCTGGGAAAGGGTACTAAGGATATGGGGAACCAGTGCAAGGAATGTAACATTAGATTAGTCTAAGTTTCTAATCCCAGATTCTTCCCTCAGTGTCTCGCAAGAGAGGTTAAGAGAGGATCTAATTGCTTGTTTAGTTGGTTCACTGAAGCATGGGCTGCCAGATGGCCTATATTAGACCAACTTGAGGATCCCGACTTATCTTGGCATCCAAAAGCTTAGGGAAATTGTAATGCTGGGATGGATCTATCTGAATAATCCCACATACCCTACAAGGGAGTGCCCCAAGGACATACCTTTCACCACAACCATAAGGAACAAGTTTGTGAAGTGGGCCCAGCATCTCTGAAGACTCCTGTGATTGCTATTTAATAAACACCAGGATTAACAGTGGGAACTGCCCTAAATGAACTCTGATATTTGCCCACAGTGGAGCTGATTGGACCCCGTGTTGGTAGAAAGCAGGTGTCAGCACTGAATCAACAGAGACAGGGTGGGCGTGGTTATAATAGACAACAAGGTTTCCATAGTAATCAAAGCAACCTGTCTTGGGTGGACTTATGGCAGTGGCTACTTAGCCACAGTGTCCCTAGGAATGAAGTAGATGGGAAACCTACTAAATATTTACATGATCTATACAGGTGGAAAAATGAAAATCAGGTGGAGAGCAGTATAGAGTCATGATCAATTAATCAATTCCCAGACCTGAGCCAGTTTAGAGATCCACAACCCCTTGAATGAGGGGAGAGGCCGGGTCCCTTTGAAGAAGAACACTGCCACATCACCGAAGGTTTATACTGTTAGTCTTTCTTCTAGCCTTCCCCAAAGGGACCTTCAGCCTTTCACAAGAATGACCGTTTATTGGAAGAAAGGGAATAATCAAACTTTTGGGGGATTACTAGACACTGGATCTGAACTGAAATTAATTTCAGGAGACCTAAAATTTTTTGAAGATCTGCCGATCAGATTGGGGGCCTATGGAGGTCAGGTTATCGATGGAGTTTTAGCTCAGGTCCACCTCACCGTGGGTCCATTGGGCCCCCGAACCCCTTCTGGGGTTATTTCCCCAGTTCCAGAATGCATCATTGTAATAGACATCTTTAGTAATTGGCATACTCCCATATTGGGTCCCTGAAATGTGGAATAGAGCTATCATGGTAGTAAAGGCCAAGTGGACACCGTTAGAACTGCCCATCCTGAAAGGCTGAGCTGCAGAGGAAAGGACAGAAACGTGGTTCCGGTGATGACTAAGACAAGACGCTGAGCAACTCGGTGAGAGTTGACAGGCAAATGGCGACCTGAACCTTTGCAAGCAGCCTTTGATTGAGACAGTGACCCAATAATCTGTTCCACTTACCCAAGCGAGAACAGCACTCATACCAGTGGCTGAAGATCAGACATATGTGATCTTCCTCTAGCTCCGCACACATGTCTTGGGACCAAACGTGTGGTCAGGCACTCACCTCATTTATCCAGCAGTCAAAACACTACACTGCCTCCCCTGACTCTACCTAAGGTCAGAGATGGGCTTCTTGTGGTATGTAACAAACTAGAGGCCAATCACTCACTCACAAACAAAAGTCACTTGCATTGAGTAGGACCCAACTCGGTCAACCTGCAGGACAGAGTTTAACTGCCTATTTGAGGCTATGAGTCATTTGGGGTCTAGAAAGCTTCACCTTTCTCCCAGAGAGAATCTGGTGGGTTCAAATTCCTGGCTTTCCTGTGAGCAGCCCAACTGGTGCTCCACCAAGTACCTTCCCAAAGTAAGTGGAACATGTTTATTAGACCGCATACCTATAAATTACTTTTAAATTAGCGTGTACTTTATATTCGTAGATATTTTGTGATTTCTAGAAGAAAAGTTTTGCACCTCCAATGTCAATTTAATATTTGAAGTGAATCATTGCAACTTTCTAGATAATCCTAATATAGTACTTCTTTAAGAATGATACACTCATCTTTACATCATAAAGGAAAAGCAGTTCATCAAGACTGCTGCAGGGAGAGGACCAGGTGGAAATGATTTATATTGTATACGACTGGTGACTACTAAATTTATCCTCCACCCTTCCAATAATCATATAGGCAGAATCAAGTTTCTTATTGTTGGCCTGAAGCCCCCGTTTCCTTGTTGACTATCAGCCAGGGGCTCTCTCAGCTTCTTAAAGATACTTGCATTCCTTGTCTTGCTGACTCTCCATTTCCAAACTATTCAGCACAAGCCCTCTCTTTTCCAATGTCTTAGACTTCCATGTAAATGCCTCTCCTTTGCCTCTAGCTGGAGGAAGTTCTCTGCTTTTTAAGCCTCTTGGGCTTAAACTGGCCCAAATAATCCTAGAAAATCTCCCTAGTTTAAAACCTGTAGTCTTTATTATATTATAAATCCCCTTTGACTTTAAAATTTTTTCATTATTAATTGAGAGTTAATACATATATTTTTTTCATTTCTTAGTGTGTATATATATAGTTACATTTTAAGGTTGATAATTAATCATAATTGATTATTACAATTATGGTAGACTATTCCATAAGAATTCTACAAGAAACATTCATTGTTACATTAAGGATGTAAAAATGAGGCATATATGACCATAATTTACTAGATTGCATTTTCCAAAACCAATGATAAAGCTGAACAATCAAATGTTATATGTATTATTTACACTCATACAGTGATTCTATATTATGTAGTATAATGAGAGGTAATTGTATATCTTATATCAGTATGGATCAGTATTTGACTAAATTACCTTCAGTTTTTTTAAATTTAAATTTTAAATCATTTTATTAGGGATTCATACAACTTTTATCACAATCCAGACATGCTTCAATTGTGTCAAGCACATTTGTATATATGTTGCCATCATCATTATCAAAGCACCTGCTTTCTACTCGAGCCCTTGGAATCAGCTCCTCATTTTCCCCCTCCCTCCCCACACCCTCTTCCCCCCTGAACCCTTGATAATTTATAAATTATTTTTATTTTGTCATATCTTACACCATCTGATGTTTACCTCACCCACTTCTCCACTGTCCATCCCCCAGGGAGGAGGTTATATAGAGACCATGCAATCTGTTCCCCCTTTCTCCCTCACCTTCCCTCCACTCTCCCGATATTGCCACTCTCACCACTGGTCCTGAAGGTTTCATCTGTCCTGGATTCCCTGTGTTTCCAGTTCCTATCTGTGCCAGTATACATCATCCAGTCCAACCGGATATGTAAGTTAGAATTGGGATCATGATAGTGGGGGGGGGGGAAGCATTCAAGAACTAGAGGAAAATTGTATATTTCATCATTGCTACACAGCACCTTGACTGGCTCATCTCCTCCCTGCAGACCTTCTGCAAGGGATTTCCAATTTCCCACAGATGGGTCTTGGGTCCCCAGTCTGCACTCCCCCTCATTCACAATGCTATGATTTCATTTTTTTTTTGTCTTTGATGCCTGATACCTGATCTCTTTGATTCCTTGTGATCTCACAGGCTGGTGTGCTTCTTCCATATGGGCTTTGATGTTTCTCAGTTAGATAGCTCCTTGTTTATCTTCCAGCCTATAGGACCCCAGATTATATATATTTTGACCACCGGGTACCATTAACTTTCTTCACTGCATTTGCCTTTCACCCGCTTTGTCGTCAGCATTAGTGTTGAGGTAGGCTGGTGTGCTTCTTCCACGTGGGCTTTGTTGTTTTTGAGCTAGATGGCCACCTGTTTATCTTCAAGCCTTTATGACCCCAGACACTATATCATTTCATAGTGGGACACCAACAGCTTTCTTCACCATTTTGCTTATGCACCTTCTTTGTTCTCAGCGACCAAGTCAGGACAAGCTTGTGTGCTTCTTCCATGTGGGTTTTGTTTTCTCTCAGCTAGATAGCTGTTTGTTTATCTTCCATTCTTTAAGACTTCAGGTGCTGTCTCTTTTGGTAGCCGGGAACCTTGAGCTTTCTTCCCCACATTTGCTTGTGCACCATTGTCTTTAATGATCATGCCAGGAAGGTGGGCATCTCAGGAAGTCTGAAATATAGCTCATTCAATAGTTCAATCACATCAGTTAGCACTGATGGCTACCACAATCAGTTTCCAAGCACTCTGTTCCTTCCTAAGCTCCTTGACGTCATCTCTCTTACCCTTTAAACCCCCCCAAGTAAACCAAACCCCACCCTGTATCGCCTCCACCCACAAACCTTATTCTACATACTGTCCCTTATAGGCTTATCAATCCTGAGTTCCATACACTGAAACACAGGAAAAATATATAACAGAACTCATCAGAGTGACCACATAACACCTCTGATATATACCCCAATATGAACAAACACAAGATGATGTCAAAGGACGCAGGTTTCGTGGGTGCATGTGTGACTATTCTTGACTAAGATGGGGTAAATTCTGCCTGACAGACTTGTGGGCAGTGGTTAGCAGTTAACTTCTCTCCTATCCATTTAATATGTGGAATTAGCCCTGGATGGTGCAAACGGCGAACCTTCTTGGCTACCAAAAGTATGGTTGGAAGTTTGAGGTCACCTGATAAGAACGGTCTGGAGGCATACTTTTGTAAAAACAGCCACAGAAAACCCTATGAAGCACGAGTCTGCCATTAGTTTAAATGATGATGATAACGTATTCATTCATATTCACCACTTAAACTCAGAGGGAATCTTGTCATCATGATTGCAAGATTCATAACCAGCTTGCTTGTGGAGGAAATAGGCGACTGCTGTACAAAAGTCTGTGAGACTTTAGGTGTATCTGGATTTGGCTTGAAAAATCTTTTGACACCCAAATCTCTTCTTCCCACCCAAGAAACATATTGACCTTTTGGAGCTGGATTTCTTCCTTCATAGTCTTGTTCCGTATGAGTGCTGCCACACCATGATCCAAGTACCTAGGCTTTGTGTTTAATTGACTCAGAGCTTATAACTGGTCTTCACTTTAGAAGCTACAGCAAATCATCTTCCCCATTTATATAAATACAGGTGCTTCCCTATTAACTTAAAAGAATGAGCATGAGTAATTTGAAATGTGTGATTCCCATGGGTGGAAGCTATAATTTGTTTCTTTAAATGTAGAAAAATAAATGGAATGTAAAAGATGTATTTTCACAGAGCTTATGAAAAGAAAACAATGCACATTTAAATCACAGCTTCAGGATTTACTTCACTTTCTTAAAAAAGGCATCCCTTTCTTAAAATACAATAGTGTTTCGTGCTAGAGGCTGAAATATTAAAACACAATCATTTAAAATAAAATCCTAATAGTCTCCAGAGCTGCATCATCTCACACTCACATCTCACCAAAAGATAGTGCTGTGTACATATGGCAGCAGTGACGTAATATAACGTGTTTCGAGAGGATTTGTTAAGGTGTCACGGGGACCTGACGCTTTATAGCAGTCACAGTCCTTTCTTGGTGAGTTGGTTTTAAAAATGATTTCTCATCCATTCAGACAGGTTCTTTTGCTGAAAGTCTCCAAAGACTATTTCCATTATCCTACCTTTTCAATGACTTACCATAAAGGAATACAAGATGTGAATCTGGCTTTAATATGTACCATTTAAAGTAGTTATCAATGATACATTAGTCATGCCATCCAGTGCTCCTGTGAGGTGAGCGAGTGAATAATTACAGGTGACCTTCAGACAAGTGAAGATCTAATGCAGCCTGGTAGGCTTCTAAGTATGGGGCATTTTGTCTGATGGGTGAATAAGCACCAAGTCATTAGCATGACATTTGGAAGATCATTTGGAATTTGTAACTAAAATAAACCTATTTTTCTTAGTCATGATAACGGACTACCATTCCTCCCTGTAAAGCAGGATTTTATATTTTGTCTTCTCTCATGCCACACCCCACCCTACTCTCCCCGATTCATCTGTCAATGGGTATATTTTCCTCCAGGAAAGAATGCAGAAGAGAATTGTCAGAGGGAATGATGTTTAATATAGATAAATAAATAAATACACCTTTCAAAGGCAGAAAATAAAAATTAAACATAGAAAAATGTGAATGTCTGCTTATTTATGGATATATATTTTTAAAAACTCTAAAATTTTAACCCCATTTTATAAACCTGGTCTGATTAATTCCTTTACATGAGTCATTTATGCTTTGGATTACAATGTTAAATGTGTTGAACTCTTATAGCATAATCAATGCTTGGAATGAGACTCTGCCATCCATCTTTGTCTTTACTAAAGTATTAACACACACTCATTGAATAAAAATATCAACTTATTCTTTTTATATTGTCTATTACTGAACATCCTCTTTCTACCTCAAAGTGGTGGTGAAGGTGAGGTCTCTAGGTCACACGGAGCTTTCAGGCTGAGCCTCATTCGAGATATCAAACAGCTGGAACTAGAGCAAGCCATTAAGAGATGACTACAATATTAAATACTCCTGACAATTTATTTTTTCTTGCACATGCCTTACCAAAATAATGGTGAAAATGTTTTCAATAATATACTCAATGTATGTTTCCATTTTTATGTGTGTCTACTATGTGAGCTTCAACTCCTCATTATTAGATATATATTATCTATCACTCTGTCCTGCAAAGTCACTAAAGTATCCATGGACTACATGATGAATTCTTTGTATCCATATAGTGCTAATTATTCATTGTTTTGGTCTTAAATGAAAAACCTCTGATAGGCATGAATACATACATCAAGTGAGTTGTAAAGGTCAATGGCTACTCATTTTCATCATCCTCATAGTTTGACTTATGTTTTCAATGTCCTACTTCAAATTAATTTGTGTTCCTTTCCTTTGGCAATAACTAGTAGCATGTTATTTTATGCCCAGTTTATATGGTCTGACTTTGTAATTAGCTTGAATGCTTGTACAAAGTCCAATAGTCCTTGAGAGAATTTGGTTAGGTGCTGGAAATAGAAGGTTAAGGACCTTATTTTGTTTACAAAAGAATCTATATGTTGTTGAGCTAATTGTTTTTTATTGAAGCAACACCTAAAAGTGAACTTCCAATTAAGGCAAGATACACATCTAATCTGATGGACAATAATTATAGCAACTAAGAGAAGTTGAATAGCTTTACTCAGAAATTGCATTGATTACTTTTTTAAAAGTGACAACATTACTGAAATTGCCTTCCTATTCTTTCAGAATCAGGTTGAACTATAATAGGATTAATCACCAAAAGTTGACAAGCATGGCCTATATTATCTTATCTGGGGAATTTCCATAAGGTCAGGTCTCCCCAGTCAACAAAATTTCATATTCACACACTCATCATTCACTTACTCATTTATCAATGTATTTTTATGGAACTACTGTCATGTTTTTCTAGAACTACTATCAAGATATTTACTTGGGTTTTATTGACTATGTTAAGGCATTCAACTGTGTGGATCATAACAAACTTTAGATCCTTGAGAAGAATGGGACATCCAGAATACTTAATTGGGCTCATGGGTCATAGAAACAGAACAAAGGTACACAGCATGGTTTAAAATTTAAAATAGTGTTCCACACAATTACATCTTCTAACCACACTTATTCATCTGTGTGCTGATGAAATATTTTGAGTAACTGGATTATATGAGAAGAAAGAAGCATCAGGACTAGAGGAAAGCTTATAAACAACCTTTGTTATACAGAGGACACATCCTGCTTGCTGAAAGTGTGGAGGACTTGAAGTATTTGCAGATGAAGGTCAAGGACTGCTGCCTCTAGCATGTATTACAATTCAATGTTAAGAAATAGAAAATCCTCACACCTGTAGCACCAATAGGTGACATCATGGTGAACAGAGGAAGAGTGGAGTTGTCAAAGATACTCATGGAGGCAGCAGTCAGGAGATCAAAGGATGCATTGTACAGGGTAAGTCTGCTGCACACAACCTCTGTAAAGTGTTGAAAACAAGGAAGTTGCTGTGAGAACTATAATACACCTGCCCCAAGTGATGGCATGATCAAAGACCTCATATGCATGTGCAAGTTGGCCATTGAACAAAGAAGACTGAAGGAGAATGGACACATTTAAATTGTGCTGCTGGCAAAATAAATAAATAAATAAATAAATAAATAAATAAATAGAATTGTGCTGCTGGCAAAGAATAGTGAAGGTGCCATGGACTTCCCAAAGGGTAAACAATCTGACCTGAATTAGGTACAGCCAGGATGTTCTAGAGGCAAGGATGATCAGACATATTCTCACAAACTTTGGACATGTTGTCAAGAGAGAGCCATCCCTGGAGAAGGACATTATGCTTAAAGAAGCAGGTCAGTGAAAAAGAGGGATACTTTCAACAAGTTGAATTGACACAGTGGCAGCAGTGATGGGTTAAACGCAAGACTCATTGTAAGGATTGGGCGGTGTTTCTGTCAGTATCGCGTAGAGTTGCTTTCAGTCTGAACAGACTTGATGACATCTAACTGTATGCTGTTCCGCAGTACTGTGCTAAGAACAAAGAAAACCCATGCCCCCCGCCCCAAGAGAATAGAAGTGGGGATCAGATGTAAACATACAAACAAAGTAGAGCACAGGAAAACTTCTACATACTTGTATACATGAGACAGTGACACAAATAAAGAGCTGGTTCTTCATGATTAGAGAAATAAAAACATTGAACAAGATTAGCTGGGAGTCTAGCTCTATCCTTATGCTGTTCAGTGATTTGGGGTAAAATCTACTACAGCTTTGGAATTTTGGTGTAACAAGCATTATGAAGGTTTGGATCTGATAAGAGAAACACTAGCTAAATTTATAGAACATGTTTATGTGGCACAAGATATTTTAAGAAATTTGCCTATATAAATTTAGTACTCAAATTTGCAGTCAGTCTATGAGATAAAAACCACTATCATTAAGTTAATTCTGACTCACAGTGACATTATGGGAAAGAACAGAGGTGCTCTTGGGTTTCTGAAATGGTAAATTTTTATGAGTCAGAAAGCCTCACCTTTCTCCCATCTCTATGAGATGTTGTCATTGTTCGATGTTACCATTCAGTGCTGACTCACAGTAATCCTGCACACAATAGAACGGAATGCTATTGGCTGTCCTGTGCCATCCTCACAATTGTTCCTATGCCTGAGCCTATTATTGCAGCTACTGAGTCAATACATCTCATTGAGGGCCTTATTCTTTGCCACTTAACCAAGCATATTGTCATTTTTCTAGGGACTTGTCTCTCCTCATACCATGTCCACCGTATGTACAATGAAGGTTTGCCATCTTGCCTCAACAGAGCACTCTGGATCTACTTCTTCCAAGATAGATGGATCTTCCTTTTAGCAGCCCATGGCACTTTCCATCTTCTTCTCGAGTGCCACATAGGATTCAATTCTTCTTCAGTCATCTTTATTCAATGTTCAAATTTCACACACACTTGAGGCAATTGAAAATACCATGGTTTGGGTCAGTTGTACCTAAGTCCACAAAGTAACATCCTTGCTTTCAATAAAGGAGCCTAATGCATCAGATTTACCCTTGACCATCCATCATTTGATTTCTTGACTTCTGCTTCCATGAGTGTTGATTGTGGGTCAGTCAACATGGATAAAGCAGGCAAAGTCTGTGACAAATTCACACTTTTCTCCAGCTGACATGGTGTTACTTAGTGGTTTAGTTTTAAGGATCTTGGTCTTCTTTATATTGAGGTGTAGTACATACTAAAGGCTGAAATAGTCGTGACTAACTGCTTCATCCTCAGATCCTCCTCACTCTCAGCAAGCAAGATGCACATCTCAGGTTGTAATAAGTCTTCCTCAAACCCTGTTGCCACATCCTTCTTCATATAATCAGCTTCTCTGAAGATTTGTTCAGCATACAGATTGATGCACACCTTTCCTGATTTTACACCATGCAGTATCAAAAAATAGGTAATATTAGTATGCCAATTTTCCACAGGGAAACTGTGACCCAAGGAAGTTGGGCAAAATGACCTATTAGTAAGTGGTATGATAATGATGAATCCTAAATATAAATCTTTAGATCAGAGATTTTCAAATGTGTTTAGTCGAAAAGCAGCTGAAAACAATTCACTAATTTTAACATAAAATTCTGGGTTCCTGGGTGGTACAAAAGAATCCCTGGTAGTAGGGTCACTGTCCACAAGAGCAGTAGTTCAAAGCTACAAGGTGCCCCAAACAGAAAGGTGAAGCCGTCCATGCTGATAAGGTGTCATAGCTTTGTAAGGACTCACAGCCTGTGGCATTTCTATTCTGTCCTACAGACCCCATGAGCTGGAATCACCGTAGTTGCACTGAGTTTGGGTGGAGCAATGGTTAACCTTTAACTAGTGGCAGAAAGGTTGGTGGTACAAACCCACCCAGAGGCCAATCAGAAGACATAGAGCAATTCTAGTCTGCAGTTTTCATTAGTGGAAATCAAGTTGAACACCAGTGAACAACAGCAGCAGTATAAGACTAAATGGAGCTTCCTTATGATCCTTTATTGTTTACATTTTTTGAAGTTCTTAGCATGTGTTTGTATTGAGTTTCCATGGAATGCATGATCTCATGGGGAAAAAGTACAACTGCTTTCTGAAGTCAACTGCTGAGGTTCTTTCAAACATCTGACATGGGAGTGACAGCCAGAGATAGGAGGATTGACTGCAGTGTGGGTGGCACAGGGAGCAAGGGCATTCCATGCAGAAAGTTTGTGGTCTTAAGATATTTTTGAAGGCCCTTTTTGAGTGCGTTGATGTGATGTTTTGAAAGCTCTCAGGTCAACACATTAAGCAGAGTCACTTTGAAGTATTCCACCCACTCACGAGCACTTCCCAGCATATTCTCTCCACTCATTTCCCCTCATAGAAGCAGTACACAAGGGTAAAAATAAGTAAGCTTTAAGATCTAGTTTCTTTCCTTTATTTTCTCATCTAAATCATTCTTCTTATTTCCTTTTTTATGAAATAAGGGCTTCTTTCCATGCTCTTGAAATTATTAGTGTATATTCATATTTATATGTCTATATCTGCTATATCTGGGCTAAACATAATACATATCATTCAGCATAAATAATACTGTATGCCTAAAGGTTTTTATTTGTTAACCATCAATATCCTTAACCTCATCATGTTGTCCTAAAAGAAAAATTGCTGATTGTGAGAGATATTATGGGAGATCCTGCTGTTTACTCAGTCGGGTCAACTATCAACACACTGTGGTGTATCTGTGACAACCTAGCAGCTGAGTTCAGTAACTCACTGCCATTGACATTGACTCACAGTGGTTCTGACTCACAGTGACTTATAGGACTTGTTAGGACTGCCTCCATGAGTTTCTAAGAATGTAACTCTACATGGGAGTAGAAAGCTTTGTCTTTCTCCCACGGAGAATGGCTGGTCTTTCAGGTAGCTGCCCAAGGCGTAATCATAGCTGTTCAGGTGGAGTTCATTAGAATCTCAAAAAATATGATGAATGCATTATCAGTGAAATGTGAAAGTTGTTTTCCCTTCTTTATAGTTAAGTTGCCTTAACTATAAAATGATAACTGCCTCAAGTAACTGTATGAGAATGAGATAACTCAGTATGTGTAAAGTGTAAGAGCATCTGACGTAGTACTATAGTTTCTCAATGAGTCAGAATTGACTTGATGACAGTGAGCTTGAGTTTTGCAATAAGGTTTGACCATGTTTTTCTGATTATAAATGAATCTGTTGCAAGGATACCATTACTAAGTTGGATTTTATTTAGTCCAAATAGTTCAAAATCACATATATTTTAATAAATATGAGTGTCCTTTTTTCATTTGGATTATTTTCCTTCAAACACTGAAGTCCCCAAACAACAAAGATAATTTTCATTAAGATTAAACAACTTCCAGAGGTTGGGGTTCAGAAAAGAAGGTCAGCATAACAAATCCTGAGTGTGTTTTGAACTTATAGATTTTCAGGCTTTTCGACCTATTCCTATCCTGGCAGTTTCAGACTAAGTATACAGTGCTCTCTTGCATAGATAATAGACACTTGGAGATAATAATTACATCAATCATGCTGTCAAGAAACATGTAATGGTTGGACTTACCAGGAGGAGCACAACTTATAAAGAAAAAATTCTGTTTGCAATGTTAATCCTCTATATTAAGTCCTTGTCCATGTATCAACATAAGTAGGTAATCATATTTGAGAGATCAGACCTCTTCTCAATTCATGGCTCTGTTCATGGAATTCCCATAGGAAGGAGGCTAGTTGCTGCTGTTGTTGTTGCTGTTGGTGTGTGTGTGTGTGTGTGTGTGTGGTGTTTATTCTTTTTGGAGAGAGTCACAAATTACTACTGGGTATTATTTTTAATAAGACTTTTAAAAGATACTCAGTGTAGATAGAAAAATAATCAGGTGCACGAATGACTGGATCAAGGTATAATTCATTTTAAAGAAGATGGGGAAAGGCCTTAAAAGCAAACCTTGAGCTTCTCTAAGTATTTTTGAAGAACCTATTCCGTGAAGGTTCAAGTGACTCTCACAGTTGGATTCAGCCTTGAGTACAGAAAGACAAGGGTACAAATGCCTACACTAATCTTTTTCATACCTCATTCATGGGAGAATGATGGTTTCCAAATTTTACATTTTAAAATCAACCACACCAAGAAAATTCCTTTTCTCTTTTAAGAATCCAAACTCATACATGCCAATGAAGCTACTCAGATGGAAGCCTCCCTCTGCCCCCCCTGACTGGAGAGGAAAGGAAAACAAATGGGCAGTAGGACCTGCTTTATCTGGGCAGCCTGAAGACTGGAAATAATCAGCTATGGCAAGGAGTCAGACGTGACTAGCTCCATTGCGATGGTTCCATCTACACGAAGGCGCACAGAACAGCTAACCCAATAACTTTCTGCTCAACTTTTGTTTATTTAACATTCTTGTGCCTGGTATTTGAATTAAGGATTGTGTTAGACAGGGTTCTCTAGAGAGACAAACCAGATTGTTAATAATTTATATATATTTATACAGATAGATAGATAGATAACACAATAAATGAACAGCTAAATTATAAAGCAGTACAAATGGCTCAGTGCAACTCACTCCCGTGAGAGAATTGTGAGACACTGGAAGTTCTTCAAGTCTTGAGGCCTGCCAGGTAGTCCTCTGTAGAGAGATCCAGGCTATCCTGGAACAGGCAGCAAACAGCAAGGCAGGTCACCAACAGTCAGTCCCGAGCTCAAGAGATGTAAATTCCAATTGTGTGGTGAAGCAGGTCTTGAAGGAACCTCAAATTACAGTGACACAGTCCACAGGTTAGCTGTCCCACAAGTAGTGTAGCTTGCAAATTGGGGCACAGAACAAAAGCAAAGTAGTCGCACACTGGTCTAATGATCAAAGAGTGAGAGACAAGAAAGGCGAGGCTCACTGAGCCATTCATCTCTCGGCCCTTCAATTAATCCCACATGAGTTTATCAGTGAGACTGGCACAGTAAACTCATGGAATTAGTCAATAATGTGGAGCATATCAGTAGAGACAAGTCTGTCTTGGAAGAAGTGCAGCCTTGGGGCTTCTTTGGAAGGAAGGATGGTGCAGTTTCATTTGTGATAACTTTTATTTGGTATCAGGAAAGATCAGTCTCTGGGGAAAAGTATGATGCTTGGTATAGAATCAGCAAAACATAAGAAACTGCAATGAGATAGATTGACAACCGTGGCTGCAGCACTGGGCTTGAACAAAGCAACAATCACAAAGACAGTGCAACATTTTGTTTCCTTGGACCCAGGGGCTTTCTGAGTAGGAATGCATTGGACAGCACCTAACAGTAGCAATAACATAACTAGTATTCACTGAACATTTCTATGTGCCAAACACCAACGATCAAGGCAGAACTTCCTTCTTTCTCTTTTCTTTTCAACCCATTTTTTTTCTTTTTCTATTTTTAAGTATCTCCAGTTTTACTTCAAAGAAACAGCCTATTCTTAAATTAGTAAGTTTTAGTTTGGGATCCAATTTGACAAAGTTCCTATTGGCGAACTACTGGTGTGGCCAGCCTACTGTGCCACACCATGAGAGATTCAAGACTGCTGCGTCGGGAACTGGACTGTGCTTCTGAACTGTGTAGTGAGCACTGAAGGCATCTTGATCAGATTAAGGAGTGCTAGATGGGAATATCTCTCACAGAGGAGATCGTTCAAACCTTAGGTCAAGCTGAGGGTACTTACTATGTGCCTCTGAAGAGAACATCATTTAGCCTCTTCCAGTGCCCCCCCTCACCCCATATGAAAAGTTAAGTATTAATGCCTGAAGGAGAAATAGCAAACCATTGACACGGGCTGAAGGGGAGCCTGGAGTACTGCCAAGTTGTAACTACTTGATTAAATGCCAGGCTCTGGGTAGTATACTGGGGCATAAAGCACAAGTAGCAGAGTGGAAATATTTCAAAATAGCATATAGTCAGTAAAAAGAAGTGCAATGAGGCCCCAGCTCAGTCAAAAGATACCAGAGAGTAGGATAAATATTAAAATTATTTTATTACACAGAAGCTAATGGGTGTCCAACTCTCTGTGCTATTAAAACACATAAACTTGCCAACTTTTGAGACAAAAAAAAGACAAAAGGGCACCTTTTGCTAACTCCCCATTATTAATGATATTTTTGTGTAACCATGCCAGTTACATCATTCTCATAATATCCCCTTGTTGCATTGGGTCAACCCATCCCACTGAGGGTCTTCATTTTGTTTATTTTCCTTTTTTGATACCATCTGCTTTAGGG
Source organism: Tenrec ecaudatus (assembly GCF_050624435.1). Lineage (NCBI taxonomy): Eukaryota > Metazoa > Chordata > Mammalia > Afrosoricida > Tenrecidae > Tenrec > Tenrec ecaudatus. The sequence continues at coordinate 113,264,529 of NC_134530.1, forward strand.
AACTAGTAGGTACCAACACTTGTTGCTGCCAGATGGATTCCAAAATCATAGTTATACCACATATTCGGAATGGAATCGTATTTCATAGTTACTGCAATGGCTGTAGTCTGAGAGTACCTCTTCCCTTGCTATTGCCGACTGAATTTGAGATACCAAAACCTTGCACCTTCCAGAGATAGGTAGATGCTAATAAAACCAAAAATATCAACTTGCTGCCATCAAGTTGATGCCAACTCATAGTGACCCTATAAGACAGGGTAGAATTGTCCCTTTGAGTTTCCAAGATTGTAACTCTTTATGGCAGTAGAAAGCCCTGTTTTTCTCTCTCAGAATTACTGCTGGTTTTGAACTACTGACCTTGTAATTAATAGTCCAACACATAATCATTCTGCCACCAGAGTTCCTATAACTAATAAATATGTCTACATGCATTCTTCTTTATTTTTTGCTGTCATATTATTATCATTTGATGTTTAAAACAGGATACATAACACAGGTGAGCATTTGTTGGTTTTTAAAAGGAGGCAGTCAAAACACTACATGGGTCACAGCTATTTTGCATTTGTGTGACAATATTTTTACATGTATATCCAGTGTATGTCAAAATTGTATACCTTGCATAAGGAGAGAAAGAATAGCAGGAATTTTTTTAATTTCTTTCACATATATAGTAAGTACTCAATTATTTAAATAAATGAATTTAAATTATTTGTATAAGAAAAAACTTATACATGCTAGATTAATTTTACTTTGTAGCCCTAAAAGTGCAAGTATTTTTGTACAATTTATGCATTTTGCATGTATCAGAATATTCTCTACCCAGAATCAGCAGTATTAGGACCTTGCAGTGTAATTTTCTTCATATGGTTTATCTGTGGTTTTTTATAAGCCAAACTCTGTAAAATAAACACAACTCTGGTCGCGTTAGAGAGTAAGTTGTCACAAGCATTCTAGTTCATACCCAGTTGATATTAAAAATAGGGGTTTTTACAAGGTAAGCAACAGGGAAATTACATTTCCTAGATTCAACTCCCCTGCACAATCTCCAAGTGATGTAGCATCAACATCAGGCCCAGAGTTTGATTTTATGACAATGTGTTTACAGATATATTAACGGTGGAATTTTCAGCACCCTGAATGGGATTTGAGATACAATTCTTGCTTATCATAACGGTGGATGCATGTCTATAGTTGTGTCTCTAGGCAATATGTTGAAAATGAGTCCAGTGCTTACTTTTATTCCTCTTTGGTTTAAACTACCCTCCTCCTCCTCACAAAAAATGATCTAGATGATGGTTTAAGTGCCAAAAGGACAGATTAATTAAATGTTACAGAGTGAATGTTACAGAAAGGATGTCATTCATACAGAAAAGCTTCAATAAAGAGTCAATTTTGAATACTGAGAAGGCCCAAATGAAATACAATATAAAGTACAGCAGCTCATCAAAACTAACACATATCTCACAAACTATTGAACAATTCTTCATCTTAAAGTCTGGAATTAAAATCCATATATTTTTCTCTGAGGTTTAGTCCCAAGTGTCTTATATATTTGATGAGAAAATAGTAGTAGGTGTTATTTTCTATAACATACAATTTCTGTATTTTATACAATGCTATTTCATTGTAGACTTTTATCACATGGTAATATATATTATATAGTGATTATTTTAGGGCCTACTGCTTTTTAAAATATAAAAATTAAGATCAAGTACAAAACATACACAGTTTTTTAAAAAGAAACTAGTTCCAAAACATTTTCAGATTCAAAAAATGAGTCAGGTTTGAAAGCATTTTCTGAAGATTATGATGATTCTAGAGCATCTTTGTTTGTAGCATTAGTGTGGACACTTTTTCTGTGCTAATGCAGATTTTAGGAAGACTAATAACCTCTTTTCTTGGTCTGACTTTATCTTAGGATTAGTTTATCTGATTATGTTTGTGTCACTCTCACGTAGTGCATTTCCTTTACATTACGGTAGCTCTACATCAGTAATCAGAAAAGAGAATCAAAGTAAAATGTGCTCCTCCACCTTAAAAGTACAAACCGTTTTTTCTTCCACCTCACTTAATTTTGCTAGCCTTGCTGAAAGGAATTTGAAAAACTACCAAAGAAATGTGTCAGCAAAAGGTAGGACCTGTCCAACTTAGAATTAAAGCTTTGACTTGAAGCTTTAGTGGTTTATTTGAGACATTGTTTTACATTGGGGACTGACTTGTAGCGCTGAGAGGGAGCGAGTGGGAGGGAGAAGAGAGCTGACGAGGTTTGAAAGCGTAGCAAGATGTTTGAAATAAATAAAAGTGGAGCATTAATCCATAAACAGATAAAACAGAATAACAACATAGCTGTATAGGAAAGCAAAAATGGAAAAATATGTCCCATGCATTAGGGATAGAGATTTGGGGGGAGGGGAGGTAGCTTTTATTCCATGTGATTTTCATAACCACGTCTTTTTTCATAGACATCCAGGGACAAGGTAATTTGCAGGCCTTTTGCCAGTCTGCAGAGCTGTGGGACTTCTTGTTTTCCTCTTGAGGCACAGGCATGGCTTTCCTTTCACTTGAGTGGGACTTTGGACTCATTGTGGGGTATGGCACAGTGAGGAAACTTCCTCAAAACCCACATTGCTCACTTTAAAATGGGGTCAAGAACATTTGCAGAGACATGGGCAGGAGAAGGCGAATACAGGAAGTGCTGGGGATGTCTTAAATTCTTACTAATGATTCATTGAACTACAGCTGCTGTTCTGCAATCCAAAGATGAGAGAGAGGGTGGGATCAGCCGGAGGGTGGGACCGCACCAGCGTTCTACTACTCTCACACCTGGAAGTGTTCATCAGGGGCAAGGGCCTGCCTGTGCTTAAGAGAATAGACTGGCAGGAGACACTAATTCTGGGTGGAAAGTTTTACCCAGAGATATCTCTAGTTTGTGCCTACAGAGGAAATGGTGGGAGATTTTGAAGGACTTCTATGTAGAGGGTGGGGTGGTGGAAGAGAGACCAGCATTTAGATATGACAGAGTAAATATAACCAGAAAGCTCAAAGGCAAATGGTGTCCACAAATTGGTGAGGATCAACACAGGCAATGCACTGCAGAATTAGCAGTGAGCCTTCCATTCTAGAAAAAAAAATTCAAGGAAATAACCATATCTGGCATGGCCAACTGGCTCTAACATATACTGATAATTCTCTCATGAGCATTTATTTTTTACTGAACCCCAGTCCCATAAACTGTCTTTAAGTATCTTTTAGTGTCATGCCACCACCAGTCTTTGTGTCCAATTGGTTGGCTTGAGTGTTGCAGAAAGTTAATCCATCAGCATTTCAAATACTGTCAGTCAGTCATGGTGCACATGTTTCTGGAGCTTCCGGGAAATCTACTTTGTGAAAATGGCCAGGGAAACAATCACGGGGCACGTCTGCAAGCGTGGTAGATGAGACCCTTACAGGAGGAGGCATTCAAAATACAAGATGGGAGCAGTTACCTCCTCAAAGTGAAGTGGACATCAGTGATGTGAATGGTGGAAAGTGTTGACGTCTTCACTTGCCATGTGGCAGGAGTCAAAATGAGTAGAAAGAGCCTGTGATGGCCAGATGACACAAACTAGCTAACTGAGAACTAGAAGGACTTGAGGTGCATACTGATGAAGGTCTAAGACAATTGCCTTCAGTATGCCTTGCACCTGTATCCTAACAAAAATACCCATAATTGGAGCAATAAGTAACAGCAGAGCATACTGGAGTTGTGGATGATTTTTTATTATGTGCTTCCACAATTGCCAGCCATGGAAGCATGTAGAAAAATCACATTTGGTGGAAGATCAGCAAAATAGAGGTAGACTCTCAAGAAGGCAAATTGACACAATGGCTGCAACATGAATTAGCTGAAGCATAACAACTATAGGGAGGGTGGCCCAGGACCACGCAGTGTTTCATTATGTGGTTCATAAAGAAAGGTCACCTTGATGATGCTTAGGAGCTACTGCAAAGTGCATCTGCTAATGTTGCTCAATGATACTTAGGAGCAACGGCATAGGTGTTTGCTAATGTACTTACAAATATTGATTTACTTTCAGATCTCAGAATTCTTATCTACCTGAATCCCCCCAAATCTGAGAATATTCTATAACCCTGTATTTCTTCTTTCTTGTAAATAATAACTTGGTTAAATATCTGAATATCAAATTTGCTGTTTCTTAATATGTTATATATAAGGAAAGGGATTATATATTAAATATTAGCCCAACCTTTACATTATAAAATTATAAGTGTTTCATGTTAAATTTTGAATAAGATGAAAACTAATATTTGTTGAATACTTTATGATTTTTATAATAATAAAAAAATAAGAAGGTTCAATGAGCCTTAGAAGTAACTATAAGTGAAGTTCAACAAAATTTATGACCAGGGCAGGAAAGAAAGGGAAGAGTGAAAGTATGACTTGAGATACAACTTCCAGGTGAAACATCCCAATGCTTATAATTCTTTACTAGAGTTGATGATGTTGTTAACAGATGTTGTTTAGTTCCCAATAAATGGTGAGCCCACATAATGCATAAGAAAATGCTTACTGGATTCTACTGTTGTGATTTTCTTTGGATGGTTTTCAAAATAAAATGCTCGATTAAGAAGCTCTTCTGAAGCAAGCAAAACGCAAGCTCCAATGACTGACGAGCGGTGACTGTGATGAAGTGCACTTGGAGTTGAACCAGGTGTCCTCCTAACACGACATCACGGAACCATCAAGGGCCCCGTCCACTGGATGAGACTGAGAGAATCTGTCTATTTCATTCTGCTGCGTTAGTTAATTTCAACACAGTTGCTGAAATCTGAGTCAAATAAATTTTAGTTGTTATGAAAACACATAACTAACTGAGCAAAGTCATCTCTTCGGTCATATCTGTGTATTGTTGTTTCCCGCTCACAATGTCCCTATGTACAACAGAGCACAACATTACCTGTTCTTGCAACAGCCTTAAAATTATTCTTATATTTGATCCCATTTTGAAGCCACTGGGTCAATCTACCCATTGAAGGCATTCCTATTTTTCACTGCTACTCTACTTAACAAGCATGATGTCCTTCTCCATGGATTGGTTTCACCCGAGAACCTGTCCAAAGAACGTGAGACACTCTCACCATCCTTGCTTCTAAAGAGCATTCTGTCTGTACTTCTTCCAGGACAGATTGGATACTTATTTTGGAAGTCCATAGAACTTCCACTATTCTTAGCCAGCACCACAATTCCAATGTAAGATTCTTCTTCAGTCTTCTTTATTCAAGGTCCAACTTCCACATTTATGAGTCAATTGGAAATAGCCTGCTGTGGGAGAGGCGCATTTTTTTGCTCACTGAGTTGTAATCCATACTGAAGGCTGCAATCTTGAACCTTCATCAGCATTTGCTTCAATTCCTCCCTTTCTGCTGGAAAATTTGTGCTACTTGCATATCACAGCTTGTTATTAAGCCTTCCTCCAATCCTGATGCCACGTTCTTCTTCATCTAAGCCAGCTTCTTTGCTGATTTGTTCAGGGTACAGACTGAATAGGAATGGGGAGAAGACTCAACCCCGGAAGCGCATATCCTGATTTCAGACCGTGAAGAATTCCTTTTCTCTGTTCGTACAAATGCCTCTGGATTCATGTACAAGTTTCCTGTGAACACAATGAATTGTTCTGAAATTTTCATTCTTAAAACTATCCATAGTTTGTTATGACCCGCACAATCAAATAAATATGTTTCTGGTATTCTCTACTTCCAACCGAGACCCATTTAATATCAGTAATGATATTCAATGTTCCCTTGTTCCATGTTCTCTTCTGAATCTGAATTGAACCTCTGGTAGCTCCCTGAAGATGGACTGCTGCAACCGTTTTTGGGTGAACTTCAGCAACATTTTATTTGCATGTGTTATCAATGACATTTCAAGTGCCTTCAGACCATGGGAGGACCCATTCTCCAGCATTATTTCTGACAATCCCGTTGTTTAGGGTATCCGTACTTGAACATGCTTCTCATTAAGCTGAAGGTTTTCATGGCTTCTTCCTGTGGAATTAGAAGGTGGCCCCTTCTTCCTTGTCTGTTCTCAGTCTGGAAGCTCTACCAAAGCCTGCTCACTGGGGGTGCCCCTGCTGGCATTTGAGATTCAGTGACATCGCTCCCCACATCACAGCAACACAGAAGGCCCCACAGCATGACAAACTGACAGGCAAATATTGTACAAAACGTACTAGTCCACCCTTCACCATTTCATATGAGCAAGAATCAGTAATGCTGAAGGACGTTAAACTACACTAAATGCATTAGCCAGAAACAAGGTTCCAGAAATTGACAGAATGCTCGTTGCCATGGTTCAGAAATACTCGAACGTACGGGAAGCACTCACTCGCCTATGTCAGGAAACTTGGAAGACAGCTACTTGGTGAACTGGCTAGAGGAGGTTCCTATTTGTGCCCATTCAAAAGAAAAATGACCCAACAAAATGATCGAAGTACAGAACGATATCACTGAGAGCACACACAAGTAAGATTTTGCTTAAGGCCATCTAACAATGGACGCAGCAGAACATTGACAGGGTGCTGCCGGAAGTTCAGGCTGGATTCAGAAGGGGACTTGAAATGAGAAATATGGTTGCTGAGGTCAGGAGAATCTTGGCTCAAAGCAGAGAATACAAGGAATCTGTTTACTTGTGTTACAATGATTATGCGAAGGCGCTCACATATGTGCACCATATTAAATATGTGTAATCTTGTGAAGAATGGACATTCCAGAACAGATTATTGTGCTTAAATGTAACATATACATGAATCAAATGTCAATGTGTCAACAAGCAAGGAAACACTGCATGGTTTAAAATCAGGAAAGGTGTGTGTCCTCTCACCATATTTGTTCAGTCTATATGCTGAGCAAATCATCAGAGAAGCTGAATTATATGAAGAAAAGTGTGACATCCGGATTGGAGGAGGCTTATCAACAACCTGCGGTATACAGATGACACAAACGTGCTTGCTCACAATTAGGGGGACTTGAAGCAGTTGCTGATGAAGACCAAGGGTTATAGCCTTCAGTGTGGATTACAACTCACTGAAAGGGAGACCCAAATCCTTACCACTGGACCACTAGCAAATATTATGAACAATGGAGAAAAGTTGGAGTTGTCAGGGATTTTACCTTACTTTGTTCCACAATCAATGCTCATGTATTGCAAAAGGTAAATTCACTGCCCAAGACCTCTTTAGAAAATTGAAGAGCAAGGGTGTTAATTTGACGATTAAGATGTACCTGGCTCTCCATTAAATCACATGCATGTGAAAGTGGACAGTGAATAAGGAAGATGGTAGAAGAATCTATGCATTTGAATTGTTCTTCTGGAGAAGAGTATTGAAAATATGATGGACCGCTAAAAGTATAAAAACCCATCTGTATTGAAAGAAGGGTACAGTGCTCCTTGGAAGCCAAGATGGCAAGATTTTGTCTTTTTTATTTTTTTTTTTAATCATTTGATTTGGGACTCATACAACTCTTATCACAATCCATACATACATCAATTGTGTAAAGCACATTTGGACATTCATTGCTCTCATCATTCTCAAAACATTTGCTCTCCACCCAAGTCCCTGACATCAGTTCTTCAGTTTTTTCCTCCCTCCCAGCTACCCCATTCCTCATGAACCCTTGATAATTTATAGATTATCATTTGTCATATCTTTCCCTGTCCAACGTTTCCCTTCACCAACTTTTCTGTTGTCTGTCCCCTAGGGAGGAGACCACATGTAGATCCTTGTACAAGATTTTGTCTTTTATACGTTGGAAATGTTGTCAGCAGGGACCAGTCCCTGGAGAAGGATATCATGTTTGGTAAGTGGAGAGGTGGTAAAAAAAGAGTGTGATGCCAACCTGGCCAATGAACACATGTGTGATTCATTTCAGGGCAGAGATATGAATGGCTCAGCAAGCCTTGCCTTTGCTGTCTCTTGCTCTTTGATGATTAAACCATTGTGCAGCTGCCTTAGCTTGTTCTCTGCTTCAATTTGTAAGCTACACTACCTGTGGGACACCTAACCCATGGTCGCTGTAGTTTGAGATTCCTTCAAGACCTGCTATGCCATTCTACTGGAGTATGCATCGCTTCAGCTAGGGAGTGTCGTACCCTGTCATCTGGCTGACTCAATTGGTGACCTGCCTTGCTGTTTGCTGCCTGTGGCCAGATAGCCTGAATTGCTCTACAGAGGACTACCGGCCGCCTTCAAAACTTAAAGGACTGATGGTGTATTATTTGTCTCACGGAATTGAGTTGCACTGAGCCATTTGTGCTGTTTTATGGATTAATTGTTTATTTCTTATGGTATGTATACATATATATACGTAAAATCATTAGTGTTCTGGGTTTGTTTCCCTAGAGAACCCTTTCTAACATAAAGAGGTAGACCCTGGACAAGCTGAATTGACACAGTGGCTGTATCAATGGGTTCACTTGGTGGAAGGTCTTAGGAACAATTGTAAGTATAGCTTAGGACCACTCAGTGTTTTGTTCTTTTGTGCACAGGGTCACTATAACTGGAAGCCAACATAATAGCACCTAACAACAATATGGATATTGTTCTACAGTTTTCCCATTCTGTTGAGGCACCTTTTGTTGGAATAGGTACAAATATTTATCTTTCCCAGTCAGATGGCCAAGTAACTGTCTTCCAAATTTCCTGGCATACAAGAGTAAGTGTTTCCAGTGTTTAATCATCTTGTTGAAACATTTTAATTGGCATTCTGTCAATTCCTGGAGCCTTATTTTGGTTGATGCCTGCAGTACCATTGAACGCCTTCCTTCGGTCCTATTGGCACCTCTTGAAAACCTTGAATGTTGAGTCATTCTATTACTCACCGGGACCCTATGCATTCTTTCCATCTCCCTTTGATATCCTGCATCATTCAATATATTACCCATGTAATATTCCATAGGATTTTCTGATTCAAAGTGGCCACAGTCCATTTTAGCTCACTAAGGCCTAAGATATCAATTTCTTATGTGATTCATTACCTTTATGATGACTTCTAATTTTCCTAGATCCATAATTCATACATAATGACTTTCTATTATTACTAGATTTTTGAAGCTGTTTTTTTTTTTTGCAATAGTGTCATGTCATGCCTCATCAGCACATGAAGGTCCCCAAAAGATGTATTCCCACAGGCTTTCCTTCTCTCATCCCTGTTTGGTCAGCTCTATGTTGAGAAAACAGATCATGCTCATTCATATTTTGAGTATCTTCTGATCTGAGGGCATCGACTTCTGGCATTATCTCTGATGGTTTGCTTCTATTCATTAGGCCTTCAATATTTGATAATGTTTTGAATCTGTCCATAAGGTTTTCAGCAGCTAATGCCTCCAAAGTGAACATCTTATTCCTTCTTTGTCTGGAAACTCAGCTGAAATCTGTTCACTTTGGATGATCATACTGAGATTAAAATACCAGTGACCTAGCTTCCAGCATCATAAGAGCACACAGCCAACACAGTATGACAAGCAGACAGACAAATAGTGGATTGTGGTAATAATGACACTTCATGGTATTATCAAGTATTGCGTAATTCTATATATTTTCTCGTATGAGCCAATTAACTCTTAATTAGTTTTACAAACTAAAAAACACTGAAGTTCAAAAAAGTTATGTAATTTAAGGTATATCCCTGGGTAAAGTTAAAATTGGAATTCACTCATGACTTTTTGCAAAGCTTTGCTCTTAATTATGAAATTATACTAGACATAATATAACTGGTGTAGCACATGGTACCAGTTTAGTCAAACACCAAAACCAAGTTCACTGCCATCAGGTTGATGCCAACTGATGACATGAAGAGCTTATGAAATAGTATCCAAGTTAAAACATTTCAAGGCACATAGAAAGCCTTAGTTACACATATTCCCTCTAAATGTGGACCCAGGAGAACTTTCCTTTCCATTTTGTGTAGTATTTTGCTAAGGGGAAAAAAAGAAAGAAAGACTGTAAACTGGCTGAACTAACAGAATTATCTAGACAGGAAGGAGAATTTGTATCAATAGTGTTGGAACCCATTTGAAGAATTTCCAAAGATGTTTAACAGATAAGAACCAAACTTCACATACTGGGTAAAGCAAAATGTGTAAACAAATAGATCCATTAATTAATATAATAAGACATGCTACTTATATTTTATTTTTATTTTTCTGTATTTTCATTAAGTATATTTTATCAGTTTCTATTTTTTCTTTTTAATTTAATCAAACACCTTTCATTTTGATATCTTATTGTCTCTTCCTAGAAGAGTGGATTTTCATGTTGTGCTTTCCTCTTTATAGACTTGACCCTTCCCCAAGGTCCTGCTATGTGTGGCTGTACATTTTATATAGACTATCCATTTTATTAAAGATATATGAGTTATGCTACTAATTGTCCTTAGTCAAAATTACATAGTTTCAAGGATGCAGCATTTTGTTCATTACTTGGTCATAGTCAATTAAACTTATCCTTAACCTAATCTAACCAGTTAGACAAAGACTAAGGTACAAAGTGCTAAAAGAGTTGAATTTATTGTCCTCTTTAGAATTTTAAAATTTTGTTAGTGGAATTTTAAAATAAATTAAATTGCACAAATAAGTGAGTTATCAGAACAATTTCCAAAACTGTTATATCCTTTAACCAACAACTCTATTAAGATATATCCGCTACTCAGTAATAGGTTTTCAAGGCCTCTTCCTGTTAGGCTTTCATAAACTCCCAAGGTAAGCTTGCTGTTTATGAGAATAAGTCAAAAGCATTGCTACAATTTGTAGAAACTTTTATTAAACAGAAGTATCAAAATGTGGAGCTATTGTTAGTCAACACACCCTCCATCCAATTCTATACATTTTTAAGGTCCTGCTTACAAATCTCTAAATAACCCAATCATTTAGATGTCAGATTTTGATTATGCCTTTTTCAATATTCCTTGAGCCTGGGGCATCAAAAGAGAATCTTAAGAGACAGGATCAGGGCTGTGGAGCAGATGGGGTGAGGGTTCTCAACCAACCTCAAAATTCTTGTAAGACCTCCCTTACTACCTTCAATAAATGACTAAGCACATTGCCATTACACCAAGAAACAAACAAACAAACAAATGGCATAACTTCCTTGGCCCTTTTCTCACAAATTCAGTTTCCAATTTTCTTAAATCTCCATCAGAATAATCCCATGTGATTGGCAGTTGTCCTTCAAGAAAATCCAGATGACCTCCTTGGAGTATCAAAAAAGTCACCCAAAAATCTGAGCTGGCCTCGCTTCCTTGAAATTGACTGTCTTAAGAGAAGCCACTGTTCTGTTTGGATCTCACTCTCTGGATCATGTTGGCAAATCCAAGACTAATTTTTTGTTATAAGTAGCTACATAAAATCACATTTACTAGCTTTGATCTTGTTATAAAAATGATGGGAAAATCAGTTCTTTGGGTTAATTTTTGAAATACATTGAGAAAGCATGCTCATATCTGCGACCAAGATATATGCTTTAAAAATAAAAATGCATACCCTTGTTAGAGTCTAACTTCAGTAAGTAAAGCATCTCTGTTTATTCTACCGTCTTCTTCCTCCAGTTTCTTGACTTATTCAAGGTAGATGGTCTTCCCTTTTGTGGCTCATTTTGAGGTACTCTCAACCTTCATGAAAAATCTTGATCCATTTACAAACTGCTGTTTTTTGGGGGGACACCATTTTTATAAAATTATTGAAAAGCTTCAATGATTTGGGAAGACAGTCACTTGAGTTTTCTTAAAATTTTGATATTAGACATGAACTCAGAGTCATTTTTTTCCTGCTCAAAGCACAAATACAATCCTTTTCTTTAAGGCACTCTAAGAGACAAAAGTCAAGTATAAGCGTGTTATGGAGAGAACTTGTCTGCAATTATCCACTGATTGTAGAGATGTTTTAGAACAGGTTTTGCTTATAATAAGCCCAGGTATGTGTGAACTGTCAACCAAGATAGATATATATATACAAATTTATATACACACAGACACACATATATATAGCTATTTTATGAATGAATATTAAATTAAGACATCTCCATATAAACAAATCAGGAAAGAATTTATTGCTAACAGAAATGCCCTACAAGAAATGTCAAAAGGAAGTTGCCACATTAAAAACATATTATTATTGACAATAATATGAATCTAAACACACAGATACATACAGAAAGATCATTGGCAAAGGTAAATAAGTAGCTAATTAATAACAGAAATGTAAGTGAAGGCAGACAATGGACAGTGTAAGATATGAAATAAAGATAGCAATATATAATTGATCAAGGACACACAGAGAGGGAGGGTGGGTGAGTGAGGGGGGAAAAAGGGAGCTTATACCAAGGGCTCAAGTAGAAAAAGTTTTGGAAATGATGATGGCAACATATGTACAAATATGCTTGATACAATTGATGTATGGAATGTTATAAGGGCTGTAAGAGTCCCCCCAAAATGATTTTAAATGTAGCATTATTGTTATTTATTCTTCTAACATTTTAAACTATTAGTAAAACAACTGTATAAATTACATGCTGATAATCATATTATTTTACAAAGAGGGTTAATATGTTTGACCAAGACAGCAAAAGGAGGTAGATGGGAGCAAAACAACATTGGAACACAGAAATGACACAGATGTTAACTCAAATCCAAAGGGAGAATTGAAGATTACTAGAGTGGGTAAATGCAAAATTTCAAGTAATAAACTTTATAAATAGATACTTGCTTTCCCTTCTTCTCTATGCTTCTTCAAAAGATATAAAATCATGTAAAGTAATTTAAAAATATATTACTATAGCATTTATAAAAATATGTATATCTCTGTAAGAGTAACCTTTCTATATCTCACTTAAATAAGTATAAATTCTCAGTAGAATCTAGTAAGTGGAGATATATTTTGGAAGTCCTAGAGCAACAACTAAACAATAACTCATTTTGGAGCAAAAGAAACACATTTTAGATATTACACTAAAAATATTACTTACTGCAAAAGAAAACAGTATAATAGGAACAGTGGTACAATAAACTCTGAGACATACACAGAATGAAAACTGTATTCAAATTAAAGTCTAATCATATTAATAATAACATCAAAAGGGGATACATTAAAAATACATAAAATAAACATTTTAAAGAGAATAAAGAATTCAATCAAAAAGCTTATAAGACATAGTTAAAGCAGTATTTATGAGCAAAATATATAACTATAAACACCTTTATTAAATAAAAAGAAACATTTAGAATCACTGATATGTCTTTCACTGTAAGAAATTCAGAAAAGTAAATGGAAAGCTAGCAAGGTGCAGTAAAAATAAAGGCCAGAGCAAAATTGTTCCTTTGAATACTAAAGGGTGCCTTATACAAGTCATGGTATTTTCAATTGCTTCCTAGGCATCTGAGAGCTGGTCAATGAGTGAGGAAGACCTGAGAAGAATTGAGACCTTGGAATGGTGGTGTTGGGCAGCATGGTGAAAGGGCCAGGAATGGCCGGATGGATAAATCTGTCTTGAAAAAGTGCAACCAGAATGATCCTTAGAAGGGAGGAAAGTGAGACTTCATCTCAAGTACTTTGGACATGCTATAAGCACAGGCCCTGAAGTAGGATGCCATGACTTTTCAAAGAGCAGGAAGGTGAAAAGGGTCTATCCTCAAGGAGCTGGAATGACACTAGGACCGCACAATGATGATAGTCCAGTGCTTTCTATTGCGCCACACAGCAGAGCAGGAACCAGTGCGGTAAAGAAAAGAAAGACAATCAAAAATGTCTGGATCTTTTACAAGTCAATATAATTAACTAGTAAAGCTTTAGGAAGCCTGACCAAGAAAAATTGTGAGAAGACTCAAATTCCTGAAGTCATAATAGCCTGTTCTGATCAGGGACATCATAAAAAGCGCTAGTTAGAATGGGAGGGAAATGCAGAATGAAATTTAAATAAAAAAAAAACAACTTTATTGAACTGATATAGACTAGAGAAAATTTTGAGACTATCCGCTTAAAATATTACTTTAACTTTGAATTAAAACCACTCTCAGACATAACCTTTCAGATAAGTAATAAATTAGTATGCAAAATAAAAAATATCACACAAAATAAAAAAATAAAATGTGCTCCCATAAATAATCAACTATTTGAACTATCTGTGAGCAAATGATGAATATGTGTCTAAAAGTAAAGATAAGAAAGTAAGGGGGAGCAGGGACACTTGATAAACGAATATAGAACAAACAGCATGGAAACATGAGAATGTTGACACATTGCAAAAATGGTATTTTTGATATAGAACAATCATCGAAATTGTCAAGGGAAAATCTAATTTGTTCTGTGAGCTTTATTCTAAAATACAATAAAATACTTAAAGACTAAATAAATAAAGAGCCCACAGTGTCAATATTATAAAAATAGAAATGATTATAAAGAAATACTATGAAAAAAATATGTATGACAACAAAAAATTAATGATTTAGATGAAATGCACAATTTCTTAGAAATAAAGGAAGGAAAAATGAATGCAAAAGAGTTCAATAGGCAATTTTCAAAGTCTTCATTAAGAAAAGCATTCGACCAGATTCCTTAACTGGTCAGTTTTGGTTTTTTTTAATTAATTAATTAATTAATTTTTTTACATTTTATTAGGGGCTCATACAACTCTTATCACAATCCATACATATACATATACATATATCAATTGTATAAAGCACATCCGTACACTCTTTGCCCTAATCATTTTCTTTTTTTTAAATCTTTTTATTGGGGCTCATAAGGCTCTTATCACAATCTGTGCATACATCAAATGAGCAAAGCACCCTTATACATTCGTTGCACTCGTCACTCTCGTAATTCACCTTCCACTTGGGTTCCTGGAATCAGCTCGGTTTCCCTTTTTTTTCCCCCATCCCCCTCCCTCCCCGATCCCACCCCTGGTCCCTTGATAGTTTATAAATAATTATTATATCTTATCTTACACTCCCCGGCGTCTCCCCTCACCTGCCTCCCCCTTGACAATCTCCCAGAGAGGAGGTTACACATAGATCTCCGAGATCGGTTCTCCCTTTCTACATGCCCTTCCCTCCTGGTGTCACCTCTCCCACCGCTGGTGTTGAAGGGTTCGTCTGTCCTAGATTCCCTGTGCCTCCAGATCCCCACTGCACCGCTGTACATCCTCTGGTACAACCAGGTCCGCAAGGCAAGGTAGGATTGGGGTCATGATGATTGGGAGGGGAGGAAGCGTTCAGGAACTAGAGGAAGGTTTTGAGTTTCATTGTTGTTACACTGAACACAGGGTTCAGTGTAACTGGTCAGTTTTAACAAACATTAAAAGGCTCCTTATAAAGTAGAAGAGAAAGTTAATTTCTATCTTCTTCTATGTGACCAGTATTAACTTAATACCAAAGCAAGGAAACAATATAACAAGGAAATAACCGACCAATATCCTTATGAAAATGGATGCCAAAATATTAGAAAATTAAATCCATGTAAAGGATTATATGTGATTTACACTAGAAATCTAGTATTGCTTTAAGATTTGAAAACTAATCATTTTATTATACAATATTAATATAACATAGGATAAAAATTACATAAACATCTCAGTACACCAAGATATAGATGGAGATAAATCACCTCTCTGATTTCCCACTTTCCCGTTATTTCCGACACAAGTTCCTCGCACAGAAACCTCTATGCCTCTCTCCTTAGACACCGTGGGCAATGACAGACCTTACAAGTAAAGAGAACATTATCCTTGGGTTTCTCAACTCTCCGGAACTAGTCACAGAATTCAGCGTAGCTATTAGACTCAGGGCTACCAATTTTAATATAGAAAAATAGAGATCTGTGTCTCAAAGAGTGTAAGGCATTCTCCAATACCAGGAAGCAGCCTTAATCTTAGAGTTCTGGCTTTATTGACTAATCCTGCTCTAGCCCAGCACCACACAACAGCACATCTCTGCAGGGGTGCCTGGACATCTCACACCAAGGTGCCCTGGTTCTTCCAAGGCTTGTTTCTTTGGAGCTCAGGATAAAACCAACCTTACTGAGGGTGAAACTAGTTTCAGTACTCCACCAAAAATCGCTCATCTTTCTTGATCTCACTTTTATCATCTATGAAATAGGAATAATATAACGCATTTAGGGGTATTGCAGTTGAGAATAAATGAGAATTTATATGTAAGGTGTCTATCATTGTGGTGGCTTGTACAGAATTTTAGATAATGAAGAAAAAACTCCAAAACAGAACACATACTCACTGCTACTGAGTCAATTCTGACTAGTAGACAATTTATAGGACAGGGTAGAGCTGTTGCGGTGGGTTTCTGAGACTGTAACTCTTTCTTTACTGGAGTAGAAAGCTTCATTGAACTCCCGATGAGCATCTGGTGGTTTCAAAATGCTGCCCGTTTGTCTACAGAGCAATGCTTAACCCACTATGCCACCAGGGACAATTAAGAAAAAATATTGGGGTATGTGATAATCAAATGTTTTCTCCCTTTATGTTATCATTATTTGTAATGTCTATTGAAGTATAATTCCCATACCATAATATTTATCTGTAATGTTTAAATAGTTTATTATGTATTAATGGACCCATTAATGACATACAACCTTAGTCATCTTTAAGAAGCAGCTCTACTCTGTCCTCCAAGATCACTATGAGTCAGAATCAACTTAATGGCAGTGGGTTTAATGTATTTATGGAGTTTTGTGTGGAGAGGAAGGAGTTTGGGTGGCTTATGGACTGGGCTACTATCTTAAAGGTCAGCAGTTTGAAACCAGTGGCTACGCTGCAGGAGGAAGATGAGGCTTTCTACTTCCTGAAAGAGTTACAGTCTTGAAACCCCAAAGGGAAGTTATACTCTGTACTATAGGGTTGCTATGAGTCTAAATCAATTTGATACCAAGCAAGTGTGTTTGGTTGTTTTCAGCAATTAATATAGCTAAAATTCTCAAAATAAGATTGAACAAAAGAGATGAAGGAATGCATTCTTTGTTATTCGGAATAACTGGAATGATCTTTGCCTTTCATGCCTCAGTATTCTGTTAATTGTGGGTGTATCTTAGATATACTTTATCAGGTTTTGAGGAAGTCATTTTCTGTTCATAATATATATATAGTGTATTGCATCATACATATAATAAATGAAGTATCATGAAAGTGTTAGATTTTAACGAATACTTTACTGCATTTTAACAGTTTTAGTGCCACATAATCCACATATCATACAATTCAATAGCTCAATCATATCGAGAAGATTGCACCACTATTACCACAGTCAGTTTGGGAAGACTTTCTTCTTTCTAGCACTCATTATTTGAGCTCCCCAATTCCCCACAAACTCCCCTGCCATCCACACAGGAAACCATCAATCTACTGCTCTCTCCATAGATTCGCCTATCCTGAATTTCATACACAGAAAAACATATTTTAAAAAACCCAACCATAAAAATAACAAAAACTAGTACAAATTTAAAATGGGTCAAAATAGAGATGAAATGGTAAAGGGTTAAATCTTAGTATAACTGCATCTACAATAACTCACTTTCCAATGCATGCTGCATGAGAGCAAGGCTAATCACCTGCTTCAGTTATGATCAGAACGCATTCACCACAGGCTTAACCTATATGTAGGCCCTGCAAATGGATTTTAGTCTTCCATTGTCATCTATGATAAATACTATATCTTCGTGTACTGAGATGTTTATGTAATTTTTATCCTATATTATATTAATATTGTATAATACAGATGACTGGATCGAAAGACTTTCTACCCATTGGCCTGTGATCATCCTGTATTCGGCATCATTGTAGTCTCGTGAATCTGAAGACGACTTTATGGACTGTTGTCAGACATATGGGCTAATGTCGGACTTATGGACTTGATCTGGACTGGGCTGGATGTTTCCTTACTGTTCAATTGCTCTTGCACATAAACCTCTCCCTTATACACATATGTATACATAGCAAACAGCAGTCTTGCAAACAGACTGGGAACCAGGAAACCCAAATTCTAGTTCTAGCTCAATAATTTTAAGTAAAGCATAAATTCTTGGCATATCACTTTTCTTACCTTAAAGACATAGAGTTTGGTATCCCTTTTATTTTTCCTATTTGTTTGCTATTTTTATGCATTAAATATATGTAATAATTTTATTAAATATTATATATTAATAGTTGATCTTTTGAGGGGCTATGAATTAAGTAAATTCACATAAAGACAACTCAAAAATTGTCAACTGATTGATGCATAATACAATCCATGTATTCAATTTCATCATACCTCATATGTATTGATTGCTTATAGTTGATATTTGTTTCCTCTTTTCAGCTGAGTTCAATAATATGTATCATGAGCTATATGTTTAAGAGCCTGCAGTACATACCATTGCACACTTAACAAAATAGATCCTCTATAAACATCTAGAGAAAAGTATTATTCAATGAGTTGTCATATTTGTAATGAACACAAAACAAAGTGTTGTGGGTTATTTTAACTTGTTGCTTATCATACCTCCCCCTGTTTAAAAATGCTAGAATAACAAGCAATCTGTGGGCTGGTTCATATTTGGAGCATACTATTCTTCAGTTAAAATCTTCTTTGTGTGAGTACTAATTCTGCATTAGCTGTAGAATGAGATTTCCCCCAAGGGAATGTAGAAATTGCATGAAAACCCAGTGATGCTGCATCTGTTTGGTAAAAAAAGCTTCTAGTGTTGGGACAATGCAGCATCATAGTAAAGACCAATACTTGGCTGTGAGGCATGCGACACTCTGAAGGTGATGAGTAATGACAGCAGACTCATGGATGAGAATCAGCACAATGCACCTGCAGTAATGGCTTAATGCATAGTAACAATTGTGAGGATGATACAGAGCTAGGCAGTGCTTTGTTCTGTTGTGCATAAAGTCACTGAGGGTTGGAACTGACCTGAAGGCACCTAAAAGCAACACTTGGCAACGTATCCAAGCCATCCAAGTACACGTAGTCTTACGTTTTGTTTTTTTTTTAGGGTCAGTATACAGAAAGTGGGGTTTGAAGGTTAGGGGTGATAGAAAAATTACATGGATCATGGAATGTTAGCTTACAAACAGATTCTTGTAATTGCTGTCATTTAGGCTTAAAACTGTAAATACTGAACAGGCAAAAGTTGTGAGATAGATACAAGGGGGCTTCAAAATGTGGGAAACTTCCATTATTTTCAGATTTGTTTAGAGTCATCACTGGGGCTATTTCCTACTGCTGGTTTCTTTGCTGGCCTGCTCTTCCACTTGCATGACCAGGGCCAGGGCCTTCTTGAAAGCTTGCAGGTAATTGGGAAACATGGCTATGGTGGGTTCTGCTTTGATCTCAATTTTCTCCAGGTGGCAGTCTGGTTGGTTGGCCATCTCGGGAGAGCTTAAGTCAGGTTGGCCCTTGCTGTGAGCTGAAGACATTCTAGAGTCTCAGGGAGGAGGCAACACTGGGCGCACTGAGTACACAGTGCTCAGGCTGCTGGCGATTCTCTGGCACCACGCCCCATGCACATCAAGTACGAACCACGGTATGACCCTCACTTCTGGCTAGAACACAGCCACTTCCAGCCCGTCTCAGCGTGACCGACAATAAGCTATTTACCTCCACTTCATTTATAAGAAAATTCAAGTACAATGTAAACAGAGCATATTTACATAAAATTAGGCTTCTAACAATGGGGTCAGCAGTTCACACCCAACAGCCGTACAGAGGGAGAAATATGAAACTGTCTATTACCATTAATATTGATAGTCTCTGAAACCACAGATAGGGATTGACTTAATGGCAGGCATGTTTTCTATTGACCTTTCACATATAGATTTAACTACATGGTTTATATAGATATATAGATATATAGATAGAGATATGGATTGCTATAGATATAGAAACATAATATATAGATATAATACAATATTGTTCCCAATAGAAAAAATATTCACAATAGAAAACACTGAAGAAAATGTATTTTTAATTATCCATAACCTACAGTTCATAATTAAGCAATGCTAACATCCTTATTTTTTCTCTTACCTAAACAAATATCTGAGGTAGAGATTATATGTTTGCTCTCCATGCTCATCATAATGAACTAGAATTGTACTGCCTGCCACAGAGTCAGAAAAATATAAAGAACATTTTCTACAGAGCAGCCAATTAGCACGATGAGAAGTCTAAGGGTAGCATCAACCTTGATCTTTATGAATTTGAAGAGGCATGTTCAGTTTAGACATATTAATTAAAACAACCAGGTTCGTGTTGTCATCATATTGGATTCACATCTTTCTAGTATTAAGGTTGTATTAAGTTTATAAAATGAGGAATTAATCCAGAGAGGTGCTAATTAAATGTAAATAAAGACCATTATGAGCTTCTCAATGGAACTCAATTGGCATTATTATATTAAATAAAAGTGATGTCAATCAGATGCCCAGGTGCATGGCTTCTCTTAATTTTCATCTTAAGGTTTTTAAAAGAACCATTATTGACTAGGTAAATTTAATTACATATTCATAAAGATTTTGCTAACCTTTTTGTGGATGGCATAGAATATATGAACTGTGACACCACTATCATTCCCACATAACAAAGGTTTGTTTCATCAACAAAATGGTTTTAGACTCTCATTTACATCAAGCAGTTTGATTCAGTGAGAAAATTCCTAGAGCATAATTTCAAGTATGGATTTTTCCAGGAAATTAATCTAGGCATATTTCACAGTCTACAACTGCATACAATGAAATATGCTCATATTTCCCTTTTCTCATTCAATTTGTTTTGAATATATCTAAATGTCTCAACAAAACAAACACAAAAAAGAAACTCACGCCATCAAATGATTCCTACTCGTAGTCCATTGAATGGAGAGGAACTGCCCACATAGATTTTTAAGACATTAACTCTATAGTTATTAGATACATTTTGCATATTGATTTAATAGAAATATAATCCAAAAGTACTTTTTTATAAAAAGAAAACCTTATGTGTCATAATTTTATTCTTGAAAATAAGTGGTTTTGAAAATCACTTTTCAATTAATCATTATCCTAGGCTGAATAGTATTATGACTTGATTGTTATTCCTTAGAAAAGTAGAAATTGCAGTTATGATTGTTCTGCTCTGATAATAATTACTCTGTATTGCTTACAAGGCTTTCTACTCCCATAAAGAGTTGCAATTCAGAAATGCACAAAGGCAGTTGAATACTGTCTTACAGGGTTTCTTTGAATCAGAATTCAGTGGTAGTGAGTTTATTGACATACGAAGTATACAATTGATTAAAATATTGAATCTATTTAAACCATTTAGATTCCTAAACTTTAAACCCAGCATTCCAAATAAATGCTTTGTGCCTTCTCTATAAATACCATACTTAGTTATCAATGTAAATGAGGTTAGAGTATTTTGTTCTGTCTAATTGGATAACTTTCACATTTCCTTACAGTCAAGATTTACTGCTGACTAATATTACCTTAAGTATACATGCCCAAATAATATTACTAATTGTGGTATGTTCATAGCAATGTAAATTAATTAATTACATTAATGAAATAATTTTAAATTATAAAAAAGGAAGAGAGAAGAAATCTTCTATACCCAAAGGGTTACTGAGTGTGTCAAGCTGGGCTCTCTAGAAAAGCAAAACCTGTGAGAAAATTATATCACTAAAGTGGCTCACACAGTGTAGAAGTGGTTACGTATAATCTGGTTCACATCCATGATTTGAGATGATAAGCAGGAGGCATCTCTTGATTCACAAATCTGATGAAGAATCAGGAAGCAGGGAAGGCAAACCAAGCAGATGCAAGGCCAAGTTACTGAATCCAGAATCTGAGGAATCCAAAAGTGGCAGTTTAGATGCGAGATCAGATGCAAGCTCTGATAATTCTGAGATACAGCAGGTCATATGGTTGGCCATTGGTTCAAGACTACAGGATGTAAACTTAGACCTCACAACACCCTGACCTCTGTTCCAGCCTGATGGCCAGCATTCCCCATGGCATTGAGATTTCCTGACCCCCCACCCCCCAATATGCACAACATATTTGCCATGGCCTGTGGACTGGTGCCAGGGCAACCTCCGCCTGCACTACCCAAGCCGTGGAGGTTTCCCCAGTCTGCATGGTGCCACATAGATTTCCCCAGGCAGTCGATCCAAGCACACCCTGGTGGCCCATGCCACACACCATGCAATTGGACTGCCCAGTACCACCTTAGCTGTCCAAGACTGCCTTGCACATTCTGCCTGAGAAGGCCACACGAGCTGCCCTCTAAATAAATAATTTGACTAAGGAGAGAGTAAACCCCAGTGAGATAGAGACACAGCCTGATCCCGCAGTGCAGTTGGTTCCAGGTTCCAGGTAGTCCTTAGAATCATTCTTACTAACCTCCCATAGCGAAAACACAGGGCTCCTGGACTCCTGGGAAAATGCAGACAACAACTCACATCAGCAACCACTACAAGAAAGAAAGAGAAACAAAATGCAATGTCTGAGGAGACGTTGAACCCAGCAATGTACATAGAAGAAACAAACTTGGAACCACTAAAGAAAGAAATCTTCAGAATACAGATTAGAGTCAAACAGGACATGAGGGAATCTGTACAGAAAAATAATGAAGTGAAAGAGAGGAGAGAGTCCACATACTGAAGGGAAATATCAAAGTTAAGGGACAATGCAACAGAATTAAAGATTAAGGTAAGAGACCTCACGAATAGGCTGTAAGAAGTGGAGAACCATATCAGCAACTTAGAAGATATCTAACCAGAATCCAACAAATAGGAAAGAAAATCAAGAAAGATAACAAAAAAGCTGAAGAAAACCTGAGAACAATGAGAGATACTATGAATAGGAACAGCATTTGAATGATTGGGATACCAGAACAAAACATAATGAAAATCAACAGCCAAAGTAGTGAATGAATTCCTGGAGAACAACATCCCCAATTTAATAAATGAGAATCAGACAGTCATCCAAGAGGCAGAGAGGACATCAATTAAACTTAATCCAATGAATACAGCAAGACATACAGTAGTCAATTTATCTGACTTTGAGAAAAAAAGGAGAAATCATGAATAGCTAGAAAAAATGAAGTCATTATAAGGGCACTCAGATAAAAATATGCTCAGAATTAGCAGCAGAAACTAAAAAGTGGAGAGAGGGGAGTATAATCTTTCATAAATTGAAGGAAAATAATGTTAACCTAAGAATCCTCTATCGTCAAGCTATGCATCAAAATAGATGGAGAGGTAAGAATTGTCCCAGAAAAGGAAAATTTTAGAGAATATGTTAAATGATAAAAACAACACTACAAAGAATTTTTCCAACTCACTTTAGACAGAAGATCAACATCCACAGAGCCCGTTAAAGAGACCACCATATGGCTTAACACTATCCAGAAGTCAACATATGGAAAGAAACACCCATGACAGCATTGACCCAACAGTGAAGAGAAGGAAAGAGCGAATAACTCTACATATGCACAACACACTGCTAAGCATTAAGGTTGAAAATAGCTAACACAAAAGGCACAGGATGACAGCAAAGAATCTAGATTGCTGTAATGACTCTGAAAGTCAATTGTCTCAATTCACCCACTAAAAGACAAAGCGTAGCAGACCAGTTTAGGAAACAAAACCCATCAATCTTTTGTCTGCAGGAGGCATATCTCACATCCAGATTAAAACTGGTTGAGGATCAGAGACAGGAAAAAGGTATATCAATTATAGAAAGTACAAACAAATAATGGTAATCTAAAAAATAGAGGGGTTGCAATTCTAATCTCTGACAAAATCGATTTTAAGGTGGAAGACATAAAAAATAATATATAATGCTTAAGGGATCAGTAGAACAAAAGCCAGTGAGCCTAATAAACATATATGTACCCTATGGGAGAACCATGATATTCGTCAAATACTACAACACATGAAAAAAGAAATCACAGGTTCAGCAATTATAGTAGCAGACTTCAATGTACTGCTCTCTGAGAGAGACAGATCAGTGGGAAAGAAACTCAACAAGGAGGCTACAGAACTAAACACTACAATCAGGCAATTCCACCTGAAAGATATATTCAGAGGTTTCCACCAACTCCCAAAATATCCACCATCTTTTCAAGTTCACATGGCATGTGTTTCAATATAGACCAAAAGCTGGGACACAAGTCAAGCTTGAGTAAAATCCAACAATTAGAAGTCACATCATAAGATAGAAATAAACAAAAGAAAGATTTTTTTTAAAAAGGGCAAATACTTGGAGGATGAATAACTTTCTCCTTCAAAAGCAGTGGGTACTGGCCCATATTAGAGACTAAATTAGGAGTTTCTAGAAACTAATGAGAATGAGAATACAACATACCGAAAGCTATCGGATACAGCAAAGACAACAACTATAAGAGGATGTTTGATAGCAATGAATGCTCACATGAAGAAGAAAGAGAGACTCGTGGTCGATACGATATCACAAAACCTTCAGCAGTTGGAACAGAGTCAGCAGAATAACCCTAATAAGAAAAGAAATAAAAATCAGGATAGAGATTAACAAGTGGGAGAAAAGAAAACCATGCAATAAATCAATGCAGTAAAAAGTTGGTTCTTCAAAAGGATTAACAAAATTGACAAACAACTGGCAAGTGTACAGAAGATATGAAGTAGCAGGGGTCAGCAACCAAAATGAGGGATGAAATTGGAAAATACAACAGACCCTAAAGAAACTAAATGTTTAATTACACAGTACTATGAAGGTCTGAATGAATACAACAACTTGGAAGACATGGACAAATGCTTAGAAAAACAATCCCTCCACAGATGATCTCATATAGATGTAAAAAAAACCCTGAACAAACCCATAAAAGAATAAATAGATAAAGTTACCAGGGAACTACCTACTAAAACTCATCCCCGCCCGGATGGCTTCACAGGAGAATTGTAAGAAGCAATCAGGGAAACCTGACATCAGTTCTACACAAACTCTTCCAGAGCATAGAAAACGATGGTAAACTGCCAAACAAATTCCATGCAGCTAGTTTAACACTGATACCCAAAGAGGCAAGGATCATACAAGAATATAGGACTAAAGGCAGATAACTCTAATGAACGTTGATGCAAAAAATCCATAATAAAACTTGGTCAATAGAATACAAAGTATATAAAATGAATAATTCTACATGACCAAATGGGATTAATACCAGGGATATAGGGTTGGTTCAACATCAAAATTCCATCAACATTATACATTATATTGAGATGAAAAAGGTTGAGAACCACCTGATAGCAATGGATGCCGAAAAGGCATTTGACAACATTCAACACCCATTCTTAATTGAGATACTCAAGAAGATAGAATTGGAAGAAAATTACCCGAATAAAATACAAGTCATATATGCAAAGCAAACAAACAAACAAACAAAAAAAGCCAACTTTAAAATCAATGGGGAAAAGACTAAAGCGTTCCCAGTGTAATAGGGGCCCAGACACAGCTGTCTGTGTCCCTACTTTTATTCAACATCATGTTAGAGGTTCTAGCTAATGAAATAAGGCAGCAAAAGGATATCAAAGGTATTTGGGAGAAGAAGTAAAACTATTGTAGAGTCGCAGATGATATGATTTTATATATTGAGAACCCCAAAGACTCCACAATAGGAGTGCTAGAAGCAATAGAGGACTATGGTAGAGTGGCAGGCTGTAAGACCAACAAATAGCCAAGCATAAATTGATATATCTAGGAAGATACCCAACAAAAAAAATAACAAAATATATGTATGAGGGAAACTACAGAACATTATTACAAAAATCCAAAAGGAATTCTCACAAATGGAACAATATCCTATGTTCACGGACCAGAGGACAATACCTACCTCCGACACTGTATACATTCAATGTACTCCAGATACAAAGACCAGCAGTGCTGTACAAAAGACATGGAAAAATTGATCGCCAGCCTCATATGGAAAGGAAGGAGCCCAGATTTGGCAAAGAACTCTTCAAGAAGAAAAGCACAATGAGTGGGCTTGTATTACCTGACTTCAAATTTATTATATAACCATATTTGTGAAAACAGCATGCACTGGTATAATGATAGATACATGAAACAATGGATAGGAACAGAAAATCCAGAAATTAAAACAGAATACAGACAACTGATCCTTGATAAGGGCCCAAAAATTATCAAATGGAATGTGAATGCCACTTTTAACAAATGGTGCTGGAAAAACTGGATATTCACCTGCAGAAAAATAAAGTGAGACCCTTACCTCACTCCATACACCAGAGCAAATTCAAGGTGGATCATAGACCTCGAGGTAAAACCATAAACTAACAGCATCATGAATGAGAAAATTGGGACAAAGCTCAGAACCTTAGTGCAGAGAATACATAGTGTAACAGAAATAAAGAAGGCTACACATCAGGGGAATTTAAAATAAACTAGAGGGACATACTAAAGATAAAACACTTGAGTACATCGAAAGACTTTAAAGGAGTAATAAAAGTGCCCAAGACTGGGAAAAGACAGAATTCTGCTAGCTTACTGTAAGAAAAAACAAAAACTGAATTGCCCAATAAAGAGGTATGCAAAAGAATCGAACACAAGAATCACAAGGAAAGAAACCAAAATGTCCAAAAAACATTTAAGAAAATGTTCCCAATCATAAGTCATTAGAGAAAAGCAATTAAAAATTTTATTGGAGGCTCTTATAGCTCTTATCACAATCCATCCATCCATACACTGTGTCAAGCACATTTGTACATATGTTGTCATCATCATTTTCAAAATATTTTCTTTCTACTTGAGCCCTTGGTATCAGCTCATTCGCACCCCCTCTTTCCCCACCATCCCTCCCTCACGAACGTTGATTATATATATATATATATATATTCATGTCTTACACCTACCACTGTCTCCTTTCATCCACTTTTCTGTTGTTCATCCTCCTGGGAGGGGGTAATATGTAGATCATTGTGTTTGGTCCTCCTTTCTCCCCCTACCTTTCCATGGTATCAAAAGATGGCAATGGGGATTAAAAGTACCAAGCTTTGGGTTAGGCTCATCTTCATCCTGAAAATGACGTCTTTTAACTTTGGTTCTTTAAATAAACCTTGTGCAGAATAGTTGTCCAATGAAATACATCTTTCAATTTCTTGACTGCTACTTCATGCGCATTGATTGTGGATTCACATAAAATTAAATGCTTAAAAACTTCTATCTGCTCTCCATTATTATAATGTTCAGTCAATAATTGACATTTTATTTATGTTGATATGAAATCCATACCCCAAACTGTGATCTTTGTACATCTGAATAGACCTTGAAAACTTCATTTTAACAATGAATGCAATGCCATTCCTTTTCAATTTATCATTCCTGGCATAAAGACCATGCGATTGCTTAATTCAAGGTGAGCAATATCAGTATGTTTCATCTCATTAATGACAAGGAAATAATTGTTTATTTATTTAATTATTTTCTGGTAGCTTTTGGGTTTTTCTAAATCCATATTTTGAACTCTCGATGTACTGATTAGCACTGAGTATGTGCAGATGTTCATTCTCATTTTGAGTCATGCTTCATTTATAAATGGTGGTTCTCAATGCTTTATTCTATTCCCATCAAAAAGTTCAACCCTACTATGCAAATGAAGCTTGTTAAGAGTTGTGTTTTGAATAGCTTTCCAACTGAGGGGCTCATTTCCTGGCATTATAATGGACGATGTTTCCTGCAATCCATTCACGACTGTCTGTAAGTTTGTCACACTGTAGTGGTTTGTGTGTTGCTGTGATGCTGGAAACCATGCCAGTGGTACTGCAAATACCAGAGGGCTCATGCATGGCGGAGAGTTTTCAGTGATCTCCTGAAGAAGAAAGACTAGATCCATGAACGTAAAAATGTACTGCTGAGAAAACTGGCCTTTGAGCTGGGCTATCGTTCTGTGGGCTTAGTGGGCCCAGGTGTGCTCCACTACGTCCTTTCTCCTTTCTTTGTTTCAGCTTCCTTCTGGATGTGGTGTGGTGGGTCAGGCAAAGTGCATACAGAGAAGCCTAAATACAGAAATGTACATATGTAAATGTATTTATGATTATGGGGAAATAGACTTATGTGCATATATTTATAGGTTCAGTAGTAGGTTAGCAGATGGACATTGGGCCTCTTCATGCATAGTTCCCCAATACAATAGCACCTCGCCCAGCTAAACAGTCATTGCATGATACCCACCTTCCTGACATCATCACTGAAGACAGACGTGTGCGTAAGCAAACGTGGTGAAGAACGCTGATGGTGCCTGGCTATCAAAATGATTTAGCATGTGGGGTCTTAAAGGCTTGAAGGTAAACAAGCAGCCATCTAGCTCAGAAGCAATAAAGCCCATAGAGAAGAAGCACACAGCCTAAGTGAATACAAGGTGTTGAATGGACCAGGTAGCAGACACCAAGGAACAAAAACCATCATTGTGTGATCACCTTCCCCACATAATCGCTGAAGACAAATGTGTGTATAAGCAAGTGTGGTGAAGAAGGCTGATGGTGCCCGGCTACTGAGAGATATAGCATCTGGAGACTTAAAGGCTTGAAATCAAACAAGCAGCCATCTAGCCCAGAAGCAACAAAGCCCACACGGAAGCAGCACACCAACATGGGTGATTGTGAGGGGCAGAGGAGACCAGGTCACAAACAACAAAGGTGGGGGGAGGGGGAGAGGGAATTACATCACCATGAATGAGGGGGAATGCGTGATGGGGACCCAATGCCCATCTGTAGACAGCTGGACATCCCTTGCAGAGGGGTAGTGGGGAGGAGATGAGTCACTCAGGGTTCAGTGTAGCAACAATGAAACTCAAAACCTTCCTCTAGTTCTTGAACACTTCCTCCCCGCCCAATTATTATGACCCCAATTCTACCTTGCGGACCTGGTTATACCAGAGGATGTACAGTGGTGCAGTAGGGATCTGGAAACACAGGGAATCTAGGACGATTGAACCCCTCAACACCAGCAGTGGGAGTGGCGTCACAGGGAGAGAAGGGGGTATAGAAAGGGAGAACTGATCTTGGAGATCTATGTGTAACCTCCTCTCTAGGAGATGGGCAATAGGAAGGTGGGTGAGAGGAGATGCCGGGCAGTGTAAGATAAGATAAAATAACTATTTATAAACTATTAAGGAAGCAGGAGGAAGGGGGAAGCTGGAAGGGAGGGGGAGGGGAAAAAATGAAACCGAGCTGATTCCAGGAACCCAAGTGGAAGGCGAATTTTGAGAATGATGAGGGCAACGAATGTATAGGGGTGCTTTGCTCAATTGATGTATGTACGGATTGTGATGGGAGTTTATGAGCCCCAATAAAAAGATTTATTTTAAAAAAGGCAAAAGAAAAAAAATTATATAAAAGAAGAGATGTCAATGGGATTAGATATCAGGGGTTCAAAAACAAGCAATCAAATTGATTTGAAGGAACATGGACAAAGTGGAGACCCAAAACGCACCTGTAAGATAATTGGACAGTTCCTCTCAGAAGGACCACACTGAAGGGATGATATATCTAAGCTGTGGTATAGCTCTGACAAATACATAACTATCCTCTAGTTATTTAATATTTCCTCCCCTTATCACTATAGTCTTTGTTTTTACCTCATTAATCTTAATAGACCTGCGTAGTTTCATTCATATAATTAATATCATTCCATGCATGAAAGCCAAGATAGATAAACCCTTAGAAACAGTAACTGGAGTAATCCTAAGGGTTTTGGAAGAGAGTGTGGGGCTAGGGGGAGCTGATAGCAATGAGGACTGTAAACCCCACACAAGGGGTATAAATAACAGAATTGTAGGTGAACAGATACAATGGACTACATCAGATACAACAGAAGGAGGAGGATATATAATAAAATAATAAGGAATAGGGTGGGGGAGGGAGGGGATCAAAGGGATTGAATATCAAGAAATTCAATAAGAAATAAAACTGACTGTGGTAACAATTATAAGATACTTCTCGATGTGATTGAACTATGGAATGTTATGATACCTGTAAGAGCTCTCAATAAAATGAATTTTTTAAAGGCGATTGTAATCTTGATGAGAGCAGATAGTCCCATTTTCTTCCTGTAGAAGCAGGTGGTGCACTGGACGCATCAGCTTTGCCGCTATCAGCTCCGTGATTATCCTATAGCACTACGAGGTCTCCTTCATGAAACAGACCATGTGGACAAAAAGAGAAACCAAAGAACAATGTCAGGGAAGATACAATCAAACACCTTGTTATGCAACTCTCTTACACAGCTGCAGGCACACATAATTCTACATTACTAGTGAGAAAGCTTGCCTGTGTGGCATGTATCCCCATCTGAAAGAACAAATAATTATCTCCATGCTCTCTCTCCATAGGTATTTGGAGCTGAAATAATAATATCATGTCTTATGCATATCTAGTTATTGGAACAATATATCAAGTGACAAGAAACTACAAAGCTAATTCTTTGTAAAATAATTCTTTCACATTTAGAATTTATGTTAAATTAGCCTGTAGTTTGAGAGGTTCTACTTGATATATTATGCTGCCTTTAATATTGTTTGACTGTGTGTGTTACCATGATAACTACACCAACAGAGACACTCTAGAATATTCTTCCAGTTACATACTCTGCATAATTTGTCTCAGTGAAATAAACAAACAAGGCTAATTTCTTCCAGGGTTATAGAACATTTTTTCAGTGATATTTTAAGCCAAATAAAACTATCAACAAAATTTCCTGTGCTCAAAGCTGGAGATTAGGGCCAACTCACTAGACAAAAGAGAAATGGTCTGGTATTGTGTTTCCTGTAGGCCTTCGGACTTTCCTGAGTCATTTTCTAAACTTCTCAAGAGAAAGGTATCCTTTACTTGGCGCTAATTACAAAATGATCAGGGACTGTGGCATATGCTTACCAAAATAAATAAATAAATAAATAACCCCACTACCTTTGCAATCTACTGCAGCCTTGTCTGCTACCTACGGCTGTGGCTGGCCCCAAGTGTTTCAACTAATCTGTTCTAAAATATACAGGTAATAATAATTAATATCAAAGGTTGTTTTAAGGGTGACATGTGATTGCCTACTTTGATACTTGGAATACAAAAGTTGTTAATAAATGTTAGCCATATTCTTATTTGATAAACAAATAAGAGGTATTTAGTGCTTGCGAGTGGAGAGAACATACTTTCTTGCATTTTAAAAATAAAAAGTATTAAAACAGTACTATAAAGTGAAGGAGAAGCTCAAGTAGATAAGTTCTGTATTTCTAAAATGGGAGTGTGGACTGTTAGATATTATTATAAAGATTTGAGTAGAGACAATGCAGGAATCTAAAATAACACTCAAAGTGGCCTGTTAAAAATAAAGACAGAGCTGTACTCGATCAGGTCAGCGCAGAACTCTTAAAAATAAGAATTTGAAATGAAAAGAGACCCTTTTTGTAGAAATTGGTGATTCATAAGCAAGGATCATTAAGAGTTGAAGAAACAGCAGCTTCATTTGCAAC
The DNA here is from genome assembly GCF_050624435.1 of Tenrec ecaudatus. Taxonomy (NCBI): domain Eukaryota; kingdom Metazoa; phylum Chordata; class Mammalia; order Afrosoricida; family Tenrecidae; genus Tenrec; species Tenrec ecaudatus. The sequence continues at coordinate 113,296,065 of NC_134530.1, forward strand.
ACATTGCATTCTTGAAAGCCTTACAAATAATAGGAAAAAAGCACAGAAAACGAAATCAAACAGGAAGAAACCTAGGTCATTCCAAAGGATGAGGACAGAGGCAGCTGAGCTCAAGGAAGCCCAGTAAGCGGCGAAGTATTCAGAGCAAAGGATTTCCTGATTTGAAGGACCCAGTAATGTAAACTTTGGAATAAGTTCTCATCAGAAGATCCAAGAAACATGTAGGAAACAAACAGGAGTTATTTTTCATCTTTGTGCATTTTTGTATCTTTTTATTACTCATGAGGCTAGGATATTGCCACAGTAGAAATGTTTTTCATGTACTATTATCATTATTGTTTGGTTAGAGGAAATGGTCTAGACTACAATGGTTGATACTGCTCTTAGGCACATATTACAAGAAAGCCAGGTGGTGAAAAGATATTCTGGTAAATGATGTGATTCCAGTTCTTTGGAAAATGACTAAATTAAATGAAAAACACTCTGTGAAATTCAACTTAAATAGGGAAGAGCTGCTTCATTTGACCATGGTAAATTTTTTCATTGAGAAAAATCTCTTATACTATTTACATAGTATAATCCTCCCCATTAAAAAAATACCACTAGCAACAACAAAATGCATTAAAAATTTTTTTCAATAATTCTATTACGTAGTCTAGCTGCTTTCCACTCAAAACAATCCTGTTTAGAAGAGAGCTGGTTTCCAGAATACCATGAAATGTTTGATAGGACTTGGGGCGGAAGAATGATGGAATCTGAACACTAGAGATATCACCACTGGTTCAACGGCCCCAGTTTTGACGGAAACATGAAAACTGAGTGAACTTTCTATTGGATAGTGTCTGGACTGTTGTATCCAGATCAGCTGCTGGAAAGAGCAGAACTTTCCATGGAGATTTTAAATGAGTGGGATTCAGATCCTGTAGCATATCTTGGAAGAATTTTAACAGGAGAGGAATGAGACGTCCATAGTACAATCCTAAGGAACGAGCACATTCAAAGCAATGGGTACACAGAGGTGTAAGTGGTCCAGCCAACAAAATAGCAGACCTCTCCAGAGTAAAACTCAGGGTGATAGATTTTTGAGATGCTCAGGGCATATTGCTTTTAACTTTTTGAAAGCTCAAAACACAATAATCTCTACTCATCTTAAGAGTGTTTTGAGAATGTTATTGAAAGTTTTAGCCTTAAAACATATGGGAAAGCTTCGCCATAGAGTACTTTAATTACCGTGGCAATGCTTCTGCTTATTTCTCTCACCGAACAAAGGCAATTTTGAGAGAATTTTGATGATGTATTGATAGACTTTCATTTAACAGTACTGATTTTACTACTTTTTGATTTGTTTTTGTTTTTTAATCTTAAAAATATTTAAAGGGAATCAATTTTTCTTAATAATGTAGAAAATACTACATCAACATAGTTAACTTAAGTCCCAAGACCCTCAATTCTTTAGGGAAGGACCAAATAACTGGTATTGCTTACAAATTTATTTTTGAATTTGGTGGACCTTTTGCTGAAAAATAAAACTTATTTATTTATTTGTTTTATTTTTTAGTTTCATTTTCCATGAATTTAAAGACTATTTTTATGCTATATCTCTAAGAATATAATTTGATATTTATATACTTTATACATATTAAAGTAATAGAGTAATGATCATGTCAACTTTATAAATTGTACAGTGCTTTGTAGATATTTTAAAGAATTTTCATCATCTCTTAAACTGCCCAATGTCTCCCTTCACCCACTTTTATGTTGTCTGTCCCCCAGGGAGGAGGTTATATGTAGATCCTTGCAATTGGTTCCCCTTTTCTACCCCATCTTCCCTCCAGCCTCCAGGCATCTCCACTCTCATCACTGGTCCTGAGGGGTTCATATGTCCTGAATCCTTTTGTTTCCAGTTCCTATTTGCACCAGTGTACATCCTCTGGTCTAGCCAGGTTTATAAGGTAGAATTTGGATCATGATAGTGAGGAGCTTGGAGGAAGCATTTAAGAACTTGAGGAAAGTTGCGTGTTTAATCGATGCTATACTGTACCCTGACTGATTTGTCTCCTCCCTGCGACCCGTGACATAAACACAATATTTTTATAAGTTTAGGACAAAACTGACTACAAAGTCATTTTTGGCAAAAAGTGTTGATATTTAAAATTAATAAGATTATGAAGTTTTAAATAATTTTAAAAAACTTTTAGCAAACTCTAGGAATGGATAGGTTAGGAGAAAATGTATAGAGGTCAATTCTTAATTCTTCAAATCTCTTGCACAGTGATTTTGAAAAAGTGATTTTATATAAATATATCTCAATTTGCTAATTTTTAAAATAGTAATAATTTCCTTTCTGTATCTACATTAAGGTGTTATTTTGAAGACTGAATGAGATAACAAATATAAAGCACTTATTATGTAAGAGTTACTTAAAACATATTGGCTGTTATTACTTATCTATAAGCTTAATTAACTATTTACAAAGTTTAAAAATTAGAATTCAAAAACTAATAACAAAAGGGTCTAGAATATAATTATATTGAAGTCTCTGTGCAGAAAAAACTCAAGCAATCTCTAGGGGACAAATGCTTTAAGAATTTTAAGTCGAAGATAATTCAAAATATCTTTCAGCAGTTTTTCAGGGAAAACAATATTTTTGCTTTCCAATAAGGACAATTATGTCACTACTTATTTAAGGAAGAAGCTATTTTAATTTTTTTAATTTTAGCATACTGGTCAGATTTGCTCATTTGAAACTATCGACCACTTTTTCAGTATCTACTCTTCCATTTTCAAGATTGCTATCACATTTAAAAAATAAATTGTGCTAAAGAGGCAGTTGCCAAAACAATTCATTTTATCTCTCCACAATGATTTTTAATACAGTAATTTTATTCAATAAGCAAACTACCTGTTTAAATGGTAGCTCTGCCATTTACTAAGTATATGATCTGGACTAAATTAAATCATCTGGTTTCAAACATTTTATCCTTAAAATGAGCAGAATCCTTAACTTGAGGCATATTTGAGGAATGTACCACTATTTCAAGGAGCCCGTATGGTGCTACTGAGTAAGTACTACATTGCTAGCCACAAGAGCAACGGTTCAAACCCACTAGTTGCTCCAAGGGAGAACAATGAGGCTATATGCTCCTGTAATTTTTTATAGCCTAAAATCTACATAGGGCCATTATGAATTGGCATAAACTTGATGGCAGTGATTTCTGTTTGGTTTTGTTTGCTTTTTTCTTTATCTTTTTTTTATAAATAGGGAAGGGGAACAAAACAGAAGAGAGAGGATAGGAGGGAAAGGAAGGGAAATGGAAGGAAGAACAGAAAGAAGAAACAGAGGTAAAAAAAAACATTCAATGAAGACAATTTCTTAACACTAAACTTGAAAGTTTTAAAATTTTTACTTCAACAAAATATTACTTCTGTAGAGTGCTGTGTTAGTCCGGCTTCACCAGAGAAACAAACCCAGAGACAACTATATATGTATAAGAAAGAGCTCTATGTAAAAGAGTAATTGTATATTAAGAAAGCATCCAAGCCCAATCCAGATCAAGTCCATAAGTCTAATATTAGCCCATAACTCTGATATCAGTCCATAAATTCCTCTTCAGACTCACACAGAACATGCAAGGATAAAAAAATGCAGGAGGATCACAGGTCAGTGGCCCCATGTGGCTTGTCAACAGGAAAGTGAAGGAGAAAGAAAGATTGTGTACCCCGCCTCCATGAAGAAAGAGGGGAGGTTCCCAGATGCTTCATGGGAAGGCCACACCCACAAGGAGGCATCATCAGGCTGTGACCTCATTGAAAGGCGGGACTCCACCCCTACAGTTATTTATCCAGTTGACGTGGAATTATATGACTACAACAAGTGGTTTGCGGTATACTGTACTTACACCTAAGCTAGATTCTCCATTTATAATGATATTTCGCTGCCCTTTCTTTGATTAGTGCATGGTTGAGACAACTGCAACCAATTTATAAAACAGTTTTAGATGGGAAGGGGTCCACATGAAAGTGACCATTATGTAATAATCATTTAATCTGTACAACACCTCATAAATTAAATACAGTTTTCATTTTACAGAGGAAAAGATAGGAACCAGTAAAGTTAAGGACCTAGGACTTACATAGGTTCATATTTTAAACTACAATTCTTGACTGAAATTCCTGAGGGTTGAAGTACAAAATGCAGAATCAGAGACAGAGGTATTGCCTTGGTAACCTTTTATGAAAGATTTTTTTAAATGAGGAGTTTTCATCTTAGTTATTTCTTCTATTTCCTTTGACTTTCCTCTTGTCCCACTATCATGTTCAGTCTTTATTTGGGTTTTAGTAATTCCTCTCCTTTACATTGCCCTTGATCAAGCCCTACAACGTCTCGTCTCCTACAACCTCCTTGACATCGAATTTAGATCACTTGTTGTTCATTTGTCCCTGGGTTTATTAACACCCACTTTCTTTCCCCCACCTCCCCCTCTCCCATGTCCCACCAGAACTGTCAATCTCATTGTTTTCTCCTCCAGATTGTTTATCCTGCCTATCTTATTTAGGGCATTAATAGAGGTCTAAATACAGGCATGTACATAAGAAAATATATTTCTCTATGATGATAGGGAAATAGCTCTATGTACATATATTTATAGGTTTAGTATTAATGTAGGAGATGGACATTGGGCCTCTACTCAAGTATTCCCTCAATGCAAGAGCAGGTTGTTCTAACAACCTAGCATTCCATGATGTTCATTTTCCATACACGATGTGGTGAAGACAGCTGATGGTGCCAGGCTATCAAAAGATAAAGCATCTCTGGGTCTTAAAGGCTTGAAGATAAACAGGTGGCCATCTAGTTGAAAAGCAACAAAATCCATATGGCAGAAGCACAGCAACTTGTGTGACACTGAGGTGTCTAAGGGATAAGGTATCAGGCATCAAAGACCCAGAACGAAAAATCATATCATTGTGAATGAGGAGGAGTGCAGACTGGAGACCCAAAGTTCATCTGTAGACAATTGAACATCCCTTACAGAAGAGTCATGGGGAGGAGATGAGCCAGTTAGGGTGCAGTATGGCATCATTAAAGCATACAACTTTCCTCTAGTTCTTTAATGCTCCCTTCCCTCCACTATCATGACCCCAATTCTACCTTACAAATCTGGCTAGACCAGGGAATGTACACAGGTACAGATAAGAGCTGGAAACACAGGTAAACCAGGACAAATAAAGCCTTCAGGACCAATATTGAGAATAGTGATCCCAGCAAGTATGGGAAGATGTGAGGAGAAAGGAGGGACCTATCACAATGATTATATATGACCCCCTCCCAGGGGGACAGACAACAGAAAAGTGGGTGAAGGAAGACAACCTAAGGCATGAAAAAATAATAATAATTCTATAAATTATCAAGCGTTCATGAAGGAGGGAGGGGGAATATCACTAGCTGATAGCAAAGGCTCAAGTAGAAAGAAAATGTTTTGAGAATGATGAGGGCAATGAATGTACAAATGTGTTTGACACAGTGGATGTATGTATGGATTGTGATAAGAGTTGTAAGAGCCCCCAATAAAATGATTTTTAAAAAGGGAGAGACAGATAAGAGCTCATGACACAAGTAACTCAGGAGCAGGAATGGGAAGAGAGATACTAGATGAAAAGGGAGACGGGGGGAGGTGGGCAGAATGATCACTACACAACCACACGCCCACCCCCAGGGGAAAGAACAATGGAAACCATGGAGGAAGGGAAACAGTGGTCACTGGGGGATACGAAAATAATAATAACATAATCTATCAAGTAGTCATGAGGGTGGTGGTGGTGGTGGTGGTGGTGGTGGTGGTGTGTGTGTGTGTGTGTGTGTGTGTGTGTGTGTAGGAGTTGATACCAAGGGCTCAATATAAAGTAAATGTCCAGAAAAGAACAATGACAACATGTGTACAAATATGCCTGATATGATTGATGCATGGATTGTAATAAGCATTGTAAGAGTCCTCCATAAAATTATCAAGAAAATGTGGACTTTATGAGCGGGCTGCAAAACGTTTGTGCAATGTTCCTATTTCTTCCCATTTAATTTTCCCAAGAACTTACACCTTTCTACCTTTAAGGCAAAAGTAAACCATTGAAGGATATGGAATCCTAGAAGCAAATTCTGTAAACCTGACATGCCTTCAGTCAACCACCTTTATTTTAATTTGATGCCCCACTTTATCCATATTCCTTGCTACTCAAACCTTACATTGGAAGTGCTTCTCAACTTGCAAGGGTTACCACAATTAGAAGTTTACATGCTGATGTCCGCCATAGCCTGGTGCAATGCAACATCTCCATTTGCTGGCGACCGAGAAAGGACTGAAACATAAAGTTGGTATCATTGCTATGTAGATATTTGCATGATAAGAGTAAATTGAATGAGTCCTAAATTTTCAATGATTTTAAAATGAAGTAAGTCTATTTTCTGTCAGTGCTAGAAGACTGAAAATAAATCTGCATGTTACAAGGATAACAGAAGTAAGCTTCTGGTGTAAGAATAGAGATTTTCAAGTAAGCAATTATGAACACAAAACTAGTTACAATTCTGACTTCATTGTGCATGCTACATATAATATGTGAAAATCGAAGTCTGCACACAGGGACTGTGTGTAACTTTCTTGCGGCAACAAAAGAAAATGTAAAATTATGTTGTAAGTAAATTGCAGTTGTAACCCAGCAGGCAACCAGAATTCAAGGTGAGCTAGATGGAAGCAATGAGACATTTGTCCTTTCTATGAGCTCAGCCTGATGGTTGCAAAAATTGAATAATGAAAACCTTGTGCTGACTAAGAAGACACCAAAGTCATGAGAAATATTCCCAAAGTGTGTTGATAAACGTTCTCATGTATTTGGTTTCACTAGCTGGAAGGTCAATTTGGAGTTGCCAATTGATCTTGTCTCATAAATTGCTTACTCATTTAGCAGATATTCAGTTGAACGGGAACATCTTTTAGATTCTAAAAGGAAAGGAAATGAGAGCAATTGTCAAAAAGAAATAAAATAAGACTTGAATAATTTATTTCTCCTCATCTTAACGGCAGTTGCAGTACATACGATCTTCACATTTCCTTCCATACATCGCCAAATAGCAATCCAGTTATATTATTTAATATTCAGTCATATAATTTATGTCAAAGGGAAATATACCAAGCTAATTTCAAGTAGGTTTTAAGTAGATGAGAGATGGTATTATAAACTTTGCTTTAGATGCATAAAATATAATAGCTAAGAGATTTTAAGTTTAAGGCATGAAATTACGTAAAAAGCCACAGCATAATAGGAAGGTAGATCTGTTTGACTCTGAGTACCTGGGTGGTAAAAATGTTGAGCATGCTGGAATGCTGAATACAAGGTTGGTAGTTTGAGTCTACCCACAGGTGCATTGAAAGAAAGGCCTGGCTATATACTTCCCCCAAATCAGCCACTGAAAACCCTACGGAACACAGTTCTCCCTGGACACACATGGGTCACCAGGAGTGAGGATCAACTCAAAGACAGGTGTTTTCTATTTGTTTCCAGTATCTTTGAATTCTCTAATACTCCTCATAAACATGTGTTATTTGTTCCCACGATTAAAGCCAGCATGTCCCCTTTTTCTACCAACCATGGAATACTTTTCCAGGAACTGGTCTATCCTGATAAGAAATTCAAAATATGTGAGATGAAGTCTTGCCAACCTCACTTCTAAGGAGTATTCTGGTTATATTTTCTCCAAGACAAATTTGTTTAATCCATGATACTTTCAATAGGCTTCACCAGCAAACACATTAAAGTTTTTTGTTATTCTTCGGGGTCCAGCTTGAAAATACCATGGGCTGAATCTAGATTGCCTTATTTGTCAAAGTAACATCTTTTTTCTTCAGCACGTCAAAGGGATCTTGTACAGCAGATTTGCTCAGTGCACTATGCTGCTTGCTTTCCTGACTGCTGCTTCCATTACGGTTGATTGTGGATCCAAGTAAGGTGAAGTCCTTGACAACTTCTATCTTTCCTTCATTTGTGTTGCCTCTTGGTCCAGTTGTGAGAATTTTGTTTTCTTTACACTGAGTTGTAACCTATACTGAAGACTCTAGTCTTTGAACTTCACTAAATTCTTGAAAGCATATAATAGAGAGAAAGATACAAATCCATGCTCTTAAGGAACTTACATTCTATTTAAGGGAAATGAATATTGTATGAATAAATAAATAGAACAACCCATGGTGATAAAAGTAATGGAGAATTTGTTAATATTAAAACGTATTTAAGCTCATATATGATGGTAGGGTGCACCATGAAGCAATGAAGCATGGTCTTTGAGACAAGATGACCACACATCTGAACTCTGGTAGAAAGGAGGGAACAATATATGTGATTTTCTGTAGGAAAAGTGTTCCAGGAAGAGAAAACCACAAATCAAAAGATCGTAGGATAGAAGATTGCTCAGAATGTTTGAAAATTTGCCAGGCAGTTCATATCTGTGGAATACATGGATCAAAACATATTTAGTTGGACCGTTGGTACAGTGAGGGGTTCCAGGCCTTGAAGATCCTGGGAAGCAATATTCCGGACTCAAGCTTTTGCACTGGCAGAGAAGAAAACCCCCTGGAAGAGTCTGAGCAGTCAAGTAGCTTTTCTTGCTGCGATCAGAATGATCTGTAGGGAGCTAGATCATGGCCAATTGCAAGATACTGGATGAGAACAGACCTATAAAAAAGGGAAGCATGCTGATAAAATTTGTGATGCATCTTTAGTCTGAAATATTGATTTAAAACCATTCACGACATTTTATCCTAAACTTTGAATCCTCTTCTGAATTCAACCTGAACTTCTGACAGGTCCTACTCAATGTGAATACCAGAAGGCTGTTTGCTTGTTTTTCATGGACTATGAAAAGTCATTCAGCAGTGTAGACCACAATAAACTATTTTAACCTAGAGCTTGGGCATTGTGTTCATTCAGAACGTGTACTGGACCAAGAGGCAGTGTATGGACAACACAAGGGGATACTGCATGGCTTAAAATCAGGAAAGGTGTTCATCAGGATTGTATCCTCTCACCATATTTGTGCAATTGATATGCTGAGCAAATTATCAGAGAAGCTGGATTATATGAAAAGAGTATGGCATTAGGATTGACGGAAATTTACCTAATCCTCAAATCTGGACAAATAGTTAATATCATGATAAATGGAGAAAAGGTTGAAGTTGTTGAGGATTTGTCTAACTCAGATCCACCATCAATACTAGGGAAGCATCAGCAAAGACATTCAAAGACATATTGCATTAGGTAAATCTGCTGCACAAGACTTCCTTAAAACAAGATGTTCCTTTGAGGACTGAAGTGTTCCTGACCCAAGCCATAGTGTATGCCATTGCCGCATATGCACGTGAAAGTTGCACAGTACATAAGACTTTAGAACACTGTAAGTATGTGAATAGTGGTGCTAGAGAAGACTATTGTAAGTGCAGTGGACTGCTCAAAGGACAAACAGACCATTCTTGGTAAAGTGGAGGGTAGGCGAGATAGAGGAGGGGCCTCAATTAGGTGGATTGATTCAGTGGCTGCATCAGTGGGCTCAGGCATAGGAGCGATTGTGAGAATAGGGCAGGATTTTGCAGCAGTGCATTCTGTTGTGCAGAGAGTCGCTTTGGGTTGCAGTCAACTCAATGGCACTCAACAACAACAACATGCATAGCACAAAACACTGGTATGTGGTGGGCATATTTTATATGAGTGTGAACTGATAGAATACCTATACATGCTAAACAGAAAATATTTGAAAAAGGTATAATCTCAAAGAATTCATCTGAGAAATTCAGAAGAGTACATCAACATTAAAATGAGGTATTTTACCAAGATATATGAGGGCAAGTCAAAAACATTGCTAGAAAACAGTGCAAACTTTTATTAAACAAACCTATCAATATGTGAAACTAGTGTATCTTAATATCCCCCCACCTGCACCTAGAACTAACTCACTCACTAACTGACCATCACCATGTAACTCCAGACCATAATGACTCCCTAGTGAAACAACGAACTTCCCTGTGAGTGTCTGAGCATGTAAATCTTTTCAGAAATCCTCCACAGAGAAAATGGTGAGTTTGAACCTTTAACCCTTTAGTTTTCAGCCCAACGTATGCCCATGTACAACACCGGAGCTCCTTGTCTGGATTTATTTGCTTTTAAAATGAAGTGAACATCTCTGTAACCCTTCCCCCAATTAATTGTGCAATTAAAAATGAATGCCATAACAAGACAGAATTTTTGGCATCCTTGAGGGCTACAAATTATGCTCTTTTGACATGTTCCTTGAGTTTGGAGAACAAAAAAAAATTCTGAAAGGTTAAGATCTGGTATGTAGGGAAGAGGAACTAAGTTTCCCAACAAAATTCTCATGGGATCCAAATGGCCAGGGCACTGTTGTGCTAGAAGCCAATTTCTCGGTGCAACTTACATGAACCTTGTATCACCAATTTAGCTTTCTATATTCCTTAAGAGGTCTTGTGATGAGCTCCGCGGGTAGCCTGTAACCTTTTCAAAGAACTATCAGGATTACACATTGGGGACCTCCAAAAACAGTCAACACGACCTTTGGAGCTGACCTCTCTGCGCTGAATTGAAGGGACCCTCAGATCTTCTCAGAAGTCACCGGCTTAATTAAACCATCAGTAGAATGCACTGGATGAGGCTGGGATAAGAGCAGTATGGAGAGAATCTGTCTGCAGCCATCACCAATCACAGACCCATTGGAATCTGTTTTGTTTGGAATAAAGTCATGGAAGCAGGAACTTGGACCCTTGAGCAACTCTTGATGCCTGCTCTACAGAAGAGGTTTGCATGTCCCTCCTGGGATGTAATAACAACCTGTAGGTCTGAAGGGACATGATCAACAAGTCAAATTATGTATTTCATTGGGCAACTCTGCTGTAAATTACTTTGTTAAAGTGTTTAATAAAAAAAACAAAGACATAATTTTGCGGAATAACGTTCACCCGACCATGGTATCGTTCAATGGCCTTACATGCACGCATAAAGCAGACACAAGGAGAAAAGACTGAAGAAAATTTATTTCTTTCAATAAGTTGTTGGCAAATAATATTAAATGTATCACGAGATGCCAGAAAAATAAGCACATTTTGCCTAAGAAGAAAAATCAGAATGACCCTAGAAGTGAGGATGGCAAAATATTGCTTCATTTCCTGTGCACATGCTCTCCTGAGGGACGAGATCCTACAAAGGATGTAACAAAGGAATAGCCACAAAGAGGAAGCCACTTCACAAGGTGGGTTCACCCCGTGGCTGGACAAATGGGCTGTGAGCACGGTGGAGACTCAGGTGATGTGTTTGCTCTGTTGTCCCTCTGAGTCCGAGCTAACTCAGTGACACCTACGGGTAACAAGAAGAGAAGGACATTGGGGGTGTTACACAGGAAGTCTCCACTTTAGTTTATTCGTGTTCATCTCAAATGACTGTCTTCATTCTTCCATTATCAAGGCCCATTAACCGATAATTTAAGACACTAGTGCAGTATTTCTCCAGGTTTTAACAGGAGAGTTTTGGGTACCATGTAACCAACACAGGCTACTTTTTCTTTGTTTCTTTTGTGGTTGTTTTTGTTGTCAATAAAAGGCTTACTGCTAGCAAATTAGAGAAATGCCAAACACAACCGTTTGCTTATGGTTCTCATGGTATCTTTGGAGTATAGCAGACTGGGTGTTAAAAAACTCACATAATTTATAATTCTTGTATGACCATATTTTAAAATGAGTTAAAGTATTGACATTAATCATTGACTCAGTCGCCTTGAACTCTACTTAGATTTTAATGACATCCTAATACATAATCTAAAAGGGTTAAACTAATAAACGTTTATCAAAAATGTTCTCTGGGAAGAACAATTAGTTGTTTTACTAGATTGAAAGTTATAAAGATAAATGCATAGTGTATTTTTTTTTACTCTAAAATCCAGCAAGTGCAAGATGGGGAAAATTAAGAGCAATTTGTAGGGAAGATTTTTAGGAGCATCTTGAATCAAGTTTGTGATCCAGCTGCCAAGAGTGCTACGTGATCTTAGGCTACACAATGGAAGTAAAATGTCCAAGCAGTAGTATTCCCCCTTGGCCAGGTGCTAAACGTGTTTCCCTATGGAGCATTGTCTTCCATTAGGCACTCCTTTTTAGGAAAATAGTAGTTGAAGTGAGACACATTCTGCGGAGGGCAGTCAGAATGCTGAAGAAACTGAAGGCAAGATTATCTAAGAAAGAGTACAGGAAACATTAGACCTAGAAAGGGCAAAGCAGGATAAAGAAATGTCTTTGGGTGCAAGGTATACTACAGAGCATGATTACAAGAGGAATTAGAATATTCTTGGAATAATCATCTGGGCAAATGGAAATATGTAGAAAATAAAAGTTGGTGTTTGGGAATATTTAAAAATATTTTTACTTTAGCTGGTTCCTTTATGAAACAGTGAGGATATCTTCATGTTCAAAGGTAGACCTCTTTGCCTTTTTGTTAGCTTTGTCTTTTTGAAACCACATATCAGATGATAGAAAAGAAGCATCACTTAGGTTAAAGGTGGTTTCCATAAACTCTAGGGGTTTTATTTCTGCCCTTAATTTTAGATAATTTTATTGTTGCCATTTTATTCTAAGGAAATATATTTTGCACCAATTATTGAAAGGTATTTTAGTTAAAGTAAAATATGAACAATAATAAACAAATAATGAGGGAAATTTATTATTAGTACATCCCAGACACCATATTTTATATAGGTGAAATTTCACGGAAAACTTAGCATAAGTCAGATAAATTCGTGGAGATTTAGGGCATTAAATGTCTGCTTCAGTGGATGCCTGACTCAGCAGATGCAACACTTCTTATTGACCTTGTTTCTCTGCTGCACGACCCAGAGTTTTGCCTTGTCTCTCATAGTGTTGTGAAACACAAACAGCAAAGACACATGATCCTTAAGAGATGATAATAACTAATGGCATTATATGCTCCTTAGAGTACACTAGACATAGTGCTAGATGTTTTACACTTAATGCGACACAATATTATCACTTTATGGATTGAGAAACTGAGGCACAGAGTAGCTTACTCATGATCACAAAAGCGAAACAATCCAATCCCAAATATGCTAGGTCTATTTATCACAGAGTTAACCTCTACACTGCAGCATTCTGTACAAGGAATTATTTCTTCCTTTTAATGGAAATTATTTAAAGTTGCAAAATTGGGTCACCGTATCTAGAGGTGCTTTAAATCTAGCAGTGATTCAACTTCTAGCTAGTAATCAACCAAACAATCTAGTGTCCATCCCTCAAATTGTACTTCGATGGTGAGTTGACTCTTTCCATAATGTCTGACCCTGGGGATTCCAGCGACTACTGTAGTTAAGTTAGTTTTAGAGCGCCTTCAGAAATCTTCTGTTGCCATTTAAAGTGGTACGCAGATGTTTATACTCTGATAAGCTCATTCATGTGATGGATTGTACTAGAGCAAAGAGAAAACTGCAGTGAGCTGTCAGGTTAAAACTTAGACAACAGGCGAAGTACGGGATTAACTATTTCTATTGCCATGGTTTGAAATTGTTGAGTCTAATTTAGGGATGAGAGTCATTCATGGATCTCCTTCAAGCAGTTCTGGGGCAGCATTGGTGGTGAATTATACTTTTGGCCCGATATACTTCTTCACAGAGTCTTTGTAGCTTATTGAGTATGCTTTGAGCTACTTACTCACCGTAAGGAGAGCAGTTTTCACACCAGCAGGCACTCTGCGGGAGCGATATAAGACTTCTACTCCTTTAAAATGACCCTCAGACACCTACATGGGCTCTCCTCTAGGGTCTCCATGAGTCAGAATTGACTTGATGACAGTTTGGTTGGAATACTTCTGCAATTGTCAATTGTCTTTCATAAGCACAAGTTTACAGGTCAATTCCATTATGCCAACCTAGAAGAATTGTACAAATATTCACTAGTCTCAATGTTATGCGTTTATTATGATTTAGTAATGACAGGGGCATTTTGAAAACTACTCCTGGAAAGCCAGCTCCGTCTTTCTCCTTTATAATAACCAAAACCCAAAGAGGCTCTTCCAGATTGCAACCCTCAGCTAGTTGAAATACTTATTCAGTGTGCTCCGAAGTGACAACTTCTCCTGACTGCTGAGTTCAGCCTAGTCTTGGGAGTCCCCTAGAGAGGTTTCTCCTGCCCACAGACTAGATTTGGAAATGATTAAGTGAGAGAGGCTAGAGACCACAGTGGCTCTAGAAGAGTTAACATGTTTGGTTTTTAGAATAAAGATTTCATTAAGACCATAGAGTGTGGATATGGACCTGTCACTTTAAAATGTGCTTGCTTGACTGCTTCTGCTCTGCTGGGTCTTTGAAAGGCTTCAGTTCCAGAGCAGAACACAAGTGGAGTCGCCAGAGGCAGATATTAAAGTGACAGGTCTGAATATTTAGTATGAATGGACTCGCTTTTTTCAAAAACTCCAAAGTAAATGTTGAAGCACAGAGGAGAACCCTTCCAGTTTAAATGTTCAGAACAAAAAACCAAAAGTCACAGGGAATTGCCCAGAATAATCAACCCCTTACAAGAGACTTGGTGGTGGAGTGGTTATCCGTTGGGCTGCATCCTCCTGGTTGGCAGTTAGATACCAGGAGTAGTCTCATGGGAGAAAGACGGGGCTGTTGACTCCAAGAAGCAGTATACTCTCAGACACCCACAGGGGGTCGCTGTGAGTCAGCAGTGACTCAATGGCAGTGAGCTTGTTTTTTTGGTCAATTGCAGAAAACATGACAGCCAGACTGGAGTAAGCCATTGATATTCCCTGATCCACCATCGAGCTATGAAATACAAAACGGGCAAAGTTAAATGGCCCAAGATTACATTAGCATGAAAATAGTCTGTTTTATTTTACTTAGTTGCTTTATTGATATTTCTATTGATATAAAGAAGAAATAAAATATTCCTACAGAGGTTAGGTGAAGTTTTCGTGAAAGATGTAACAGAGGAGCAAAGTAGGTATCCAAAAATAAATATATAAATTAAAAACCCACATTGCTATCAAGTCAATCAAATCCTACACATTGCTATCAACTCCTAGTGAAACTAAGAAGTAATGGTTTGATTTTAGGTTTCAAGGGGGTGGGTAGAGAATGGGCGGAGTGGGACTACCTTCAAGTATTCAAACTCCAAAGCAGTTTTTCTTAAGATTCACACACATGCAGTGGTCACTATTTGGTGGACATCCATGTCATGTTTTCTATAACTTTTAATAAACTAGAAGAAGTACACAGAGACTAAAAATTATTACTGCATAATAAAAACAGTTTGATTCCATTTTTTAGAGAAATACTTGGATATATTAGGTACAAGAGAATGGTACAGAGACATGGAAAAGATTTTCTTCCTGTTGTGTGGCAGGTTTGCCAGTATTTCCATCATTACAAATATAAATATTTTTATGGAGACACTCCTTCGATATTGATTTTGATACATTTGTGGCTACTTTCATTGTTCTATTTTCATTTTCTTCTCACAGACAACCCGTTTAAACATACAGCTTTGACTTCAATGATATGAAAACACCTTAATGTGTGTCTGCTGCACTCCAGGTCTAATATATACTGATTGGTGTACAGTTTTAATTATATGGCATAAAAATCCTATAAGTTGGTATGTTTTAAAATAACCTCAAATTTATATTTTAAACTCTTCTCATGTATTCCCCATTTATCCCATCCAATTAGAAACCTGGCTACACTCCCAAATTCTTCCATATTTCTTTCCTTTACTACAATATTCTATTCCAGGTGTTAAATTCTACTTCTTAAGTATCTCCCAAAAGTATATATATTCACAACTCTGCTTCGATTTCACAAGATCACCTACTCTATATTTCATTCTTGAAAAATCTAAAGTTTTTTTTCAATGTTCATCCAACTGCAAGCCTAATTTTTGGTATCTATCACCCTAAAGATGTTATTTTGATATATTGGACTATATACCAATATATAGTCAATGTAAACCCAATCTACATTCCTAAAATTATTTCCTCTTCTCCTATGCTACACATGTGGCAGCAAACAGATATTACATAGTTTGTGGTTCTGATCTTTCAAAGTAGTTGTTATGTTTCCTGAAAGCTATGCCTACAATCTGCAATAGATAACTCTTAAATACAGACCACACCAACATCATCAAATCCAGCATACTCTACATACTCACGGGCTGGGAGTTACATTTGGTGCTATTCTAAATATTCAAAGATCTAGAGTTATAAAACCAAAAAGGAGGAATAATCGCAGTACACCTCTAGCTGAAATACATGAAGAAGAAAAATTGAAGTCTCAAGTTACAATATTTAAAGATTCTCTGGACAAAAGATTAAACAAAAGGAACGATCAAAATAAGACGGAAGGCATACATAAAGTCGCGATAGATGATCAAGAACCGATAGTATTGAAGGAAGATCACAAAACAAGGATCCAGGAATTGATGGAACTGAAATATTTCGACCAGCTGATGAAAGACTGGAAATACCCTTCTATGCCATGCAATCTGGAAGACAAACAACTACCTGGCTATCTATCTCAATGAAAAGTGACCAGACAGAAAACAGAAATTATTTAGCAAAACAATACCACATGCAAATAAAATTATGATGATAATTCAAAATGGATAAAGTAGTACATTGACGGGGAGCTGCCCGAAATTCAGGCCACATTCAGATGACATGGTACAAGGGATAATATTGCTTACATCAGACAGATCTTGGTTGAAAGCAGAGAATATCAGAAGGAGGTTTAATTAACTCTGCAAAAGCACTTGCTGTGTGGACAGTTAAAATTCCAATAACATTGAGAAGAAAGGGAATTCTATAACACTAAGTTGTGCTTTTGTGGAACCAGTACACAATCATGAGGCAGTTAAACGGGTAGCACTTGTTTTAAAATTAAGAAAGATGTGAGTCAGGGATATGCTCTATTACACTTGGATGATTTTATGTCAATTAGACACTGGTGGCTAGGGGTGGAGTTAAGACTATCAATCAAGAAGAAGTTTAATGGCACCTCCTGGGGGTTGTGGCCCTTTGTGTGAGGGCCTCTGGTAACTGCGCTCTCTCTCTGCCCCTCCACCTTCCTGCCTGCTGGACCTCTGCCTGCCTTGAGCATGGCACCATGTGGGCTGCCAGAGCCTGAGAACTATGGGCCCCTGCCATGCTTCCATTGACGTTGGATCCTCTCAACTCAGCACCTACCAACACATCATTTTCCTGCATTCTACATCACTGCCTGCAGCTACATCAATGGGACATAAAAATAAAACAAGTAACTGGCTGGTAACTTTAAACAGCTTTATCTTGTTCTTGCTATTTCATGCCATCGAGTCAATTTCAACTTAGAGCTGCCCCAGGAACAACACACTGCCTAATCCTACAATCCTGACAACCAGTGCTCGCCTAATGCCATTGCTTTAGGCACTGTGTCAGTCGATCTTTTGCTGGAAGCCTCGCTTTTGTTCGGGTCCTATATTTTACCATGCATGATTTCCTTCTCTAAAGACTAGTCACTCTTGTTAACAGATCCAAATTAGGTGAGACGAGGTCTCACAATCCTGACTCTGTGGATCATTCTGGCTATATTTCTTCCACGACAGATTTGTTTGTTCTTCTGGGAATCCAGAAGAGTATTTAAGAGTTTTCACCAATGCTATAGTACAAATGCATCAATTCTCTTGTTTTCCTTATTCATTGTTCAATATACACATACATACGCATATGAGGCAATTGAAATACTGTAACTTGAGTCAGGCACATTTCAGAATGAAAATTATATATTTGATTCTTAACGATCAAAAGTGATCTTGTGCAGCAAATTTGTCAAATGAAATATGGTGTTTCATTTCTTAACTGATAACTTCCGTGAGTGGTGATTCTGGGTCCTAGTAAATGAAATCTACTACAGCTTCAGTCTTCTGTCCATTTACGAAGATGTTGCTTATTGGTCTAGTTTGAGGAAATTTTGTTTCTGTATATTTTGAGGAGTAATTCATAGTGATGACTGATTCTATTTTTATCATTCAGTGTTGGAAGTTCTGTTCCCTTTGAGCAAGAAAGATTTCATCATTTCCTGATCACAGGTTATTAATAAATCTCCAATCTTGATGTCCTGTTCTTTACATAGTCCAGCACCTCAGGTTATTTGCTCAGCAGACAGATTCAATAAACATGGCAAAATGCGAAAAACCTTGGCAAATCTTTTGTGATTTTAAATTCTGCAGTATTTCCTTGTTTTGTTAGAACTGCTATTTGGTCTTTGCATAAGAACAATGTTCTTAAATTCAGATTGTTCCCCATATTATCTATAATTTGTTATGACCCACACAATCAACTGCTTTTGGATAGTCAGCAAAACACACCTAACCCTTTTTTTAGGATTTTTTTGCTTTCAGTTAAGATCCATCTGATATCAGCAGAGACATCCTTAGTTCATTGTCTACTTCAGAATCCAAATTGAATGTATATCAGTTCTCTATTGATTTATTGCTACAGCAGTTTGTAAATTGTCTTCAATAAAATTTTATTTGGGCGAAGTACTAATAAAATTTTCCAATAATTTTCACAATCTGTTTTATCATGTTTTTGGTTTGTTTTTTATAGAATGGGTGTTAACCTGGTTGTCTTTCATATGATAGTCCAAATTCTTTCAAATCAATGAAGGGACACTTACAGTGTTGTAGCTGTTCTTTGAAACAACTCATTAGCGGTTTATCACTTCCTACAGCCATGTTTTTAGGGCAGTACTTCAGTATAGCCTGAACTTCCACCTTAAATACCATTTATGCTTGATCCCATGCTGCTTCCAGAATTGGCTGAATACCAAAAAAATGTTAGACTTTTTGGTCTAGTATCTTTATGTATTTCTTCAAATTTTTTGATGATTCCTAATTCAATACTTTGATCATTATTGTTGTTAGGTGATTTCTACTGTGTATACTCGGGTCAGTGGTACTCCAGAGAGGTGTAACCTCTTGCGGGTGATTGCCGCTCTTTCGCTGTTCATTCAAAGCCTCGCTGACACTGAAGGGCTTTGAATGTTTGTTTACTCACATCTAACCAATCAGAGCTGTCCTATGATGTGGACAGCTCCAATTCGCAGAAGCACCCGTAGTGATTCACTTACGCCGGCAGCTGAACTGGTAAGGATATGTCTGTGTCTGCACTCCATTTCTCCCCTCTGGTCTCTGTGTTAATTCACATTCTGTATATCCCACCTTAGACTTAAACTCGAGTCAATCAGTTTTTCTTGTTTCCCAGGTAATAATTAGGTACCTCAACTTATACTCGGGTTGGCTTATATTTGAGTAAATACAGTAGTCAATTCCACTCATAGTGACCCAATATATGTACAACAGAGCAAAATACTGCTCAGTCCTGCACCATCTTCACAAATTGTTCCTGTGTTTGACGCCATTGTTACAACTACTGGGTCGCTTCATCTCATCAAAGGTCCGCCTCTTTGTCAGCTGCCCTCCTTCCTTCCCAGGCACTTGTCCTTCCCCATTGAGTAGTCTCTCCTGACAGCATGTCCAAAGTATACGAGACACTCTCACTATCCTCGCCTCTAGGGAGTATTCTGGTTGAATTTTTTCCTAGACAGATTTGTCTGTTCTTTTAGAAGTCTGTGGTATTTTCAATATTCTTCGCTGACACCAGAGCGCATTTGCATCTATTGTTTTTATTGCTATTCCTTATTTAATGTCCAACCTTCACAGGCAGATAAGGCCATTGAAAATATCATGTCTTGGATGAGGAGTGCCTTAGTCCTACAAGTACAATACTTACTTTTCAATGCTGGAAAGGGGTCCTGTGCAGCAAATTTAACCAATTCAATGTGTCCTTCGATCTCTTGACTGTTGGTTCCATGAATGTTGATTAGAGCCAAGAATGATGAAATCAATGATAATTTCAACCTCTTCTCCCTTTGTCATGATGGTACCTATTGGTCCAGTTGTGAAAATTTCTGTCTTCGTTACAGTGAATTATAGTCTATCCTGAAGGCTGTAATCCTTTTTTACAAAAATCATTTTATGGGGCGGGTTCATGCATCTTATCGCAACCCACGATCTTCATCAAGTGCTTCAGCCCTCCTCACTTTCAGCAATCAAGGTGGTGTCATCTGGATAACAAAGGTTAATAAGTCTTCCTCTGATCCTGATGCCTCAACCTTCTTCATATAATGCAGCTTCTCTGATGATTTGCTCACCATACAGATTGAAGAAGAGTGGTCAGAAGATATAACCCTGCTACACGCCTTTCCTGATTTTAAACCTTGTGGTCTTTCCTTGTTCTGTTTGAACAATTGATTGCCTCTTGATCCATTTATAGGTTTCCCATGAGCACAATGAAGTGTTCTAGAATTCAATATTCTTCTTCAGCCTATCCATAGTTATGAGCCATGTGGTTGAATGCCTTGACAACTTTGCCCATAGATGTTTTTCAACATGGAAACTTGAGACCTGATATTTTCTCAATTCTTTCAGGTTGAGAACTGAAAGTTAGCATTTCATTTTTTTGTTTTCTACCGCTAAGAGTAATGGGGAGAGCGATCTGACCTCCTCTGACTTTACAAGGTGAAATAAGAATTTAACTAACTTCAGTCCAAGGCTTATTTGTATGAAGCAGAGAGCAATCTTGACTCTACATTTTCACCTTTTTTATCTTGTTCGGATACCAATCCCTCCTTTAACCCCATAACTGTAAAGATAAAATTCTTTGTATAAGTGTTAGCCCTATCTGCATTTCTAGTCTCCTTTCACTATTTTCCCATGGTTTACATGTGCAAAAAACACATAGACATCAAATATTTCATGTACCTTCTAAATTACAAATGAATGTATGTCTGTCTCTAGTCTTCAACCACTGTGCCATGGATTCCCTTAGCTTCTGCCCTTCCAAGACAGTGTTACAAAACTTCTTTACCATTGCCTATAAATGTCAAAGGGTACACCACTCTACTTTAAACCTTCGATTGATGGTACTTGGCTCTAGCTACATGGGTCGGCAAACCTAGCTTTCTATATTGAGTTGTGATCCCTAATCCATTCTGTGAACTATTTACTCACCTAGGTTGGGAAGCCTGCTGCTCTGCTCCGTGTTCTTCTGCAGCCAGAGAAAGTCAGGAACCATGTCTGATCTCCTCTGGCTACACAAAGGAGGAGGAGAGACCAAGTGAACAGCTGTCTGAGGTTGGTTCCTATGATTCAGAGATCATGGTAACCTTTGTCTTCTGACTTCCTTCACCCTTTTTTGAAATAATTTTTCCCGTGACACTCTACTTCTCTACTAGGTTCAATAGAATCTGTTGCAATGACCACACAGAAATGACAGATAATACTTATTATTATGGGGCTCTCAGGGTTATTAGCAGGTTACAAAATGTTATGAATATAGGTTGTTTTGGGTCCCAAGTCCCTTTTCTCATCCATGCCAAGAGATTTGCCTCTCTCTGCTCTTTGGTCTCCCAGCCACATGGTTCCTTGACATCTGTCTTGCTCCAGCAAGTGCTATAAAGCTCCATTAGCACAGACAAATACTCAAGCATCATCCCATGTGCAAATCAACCCCCCCCATTTGTCTCATCGACTCCATGTGACTCCTCTGCTCTCATGGACTTAATGTAGTCTCAGTGTTGTGACCTCTCATGTCTCTTCAGACTTACCACTTCAGGCAGAGATTTTCAGTGTATTCCAGAGGGGACACATCCTTCTTGATAGTAGTCGGTTATCGGTTCCACACTTCTGACACGGCTCACTCTTAATACTCAAAACGATGGCAAAACTGACCAGTCCCCAAATTGGAATCCTCAGTCCCTGGCAGGGTAGAAGAGCCACAGCAAGAAATTGTACTTTATTGCACTGACTTCGATTTCTTCATGGATGACGTTGATGTCTTCCCAGTAGAGCACAGGGCTCAGTGTCTCTAATTGATCTGAAGATCATCTCTGTATTCAGGTGGAACATATGCCAGGTCATACTCTGACCGTCCTAGATTGGATTTAACTTTCTTCAGCCCCAATTTGAACTTGTATATGGGAATTGTATAATCAGTTCCACAGTTCTCCCTGGCTTTGTTCTGACTGATGATACTGAGATTCTCCATTATTTCTTTCCATAGGTAGAAGAAATGTGTATTCCATCTAGTGAGGCCCAAGTGTATAGTCACCATTGATGTTATTGGGGAAAATATTTGCAAGGAATAGTTTATTGGTCTTTAAAAATTCTATAATTTGATGACTGTATTTTCTATCCCCAATGTCATATTTTTGAACTACAGGTTCTTCTTTGATGTTTCCAAGTTTTATATTCTAATCACAAGTAATTATAAACTCATCTTGATTACACATTTGATTAATTTCAGGCTGTAGAATTGGTGAAAACCTTTAATTTCTTTATCTTTGGCTTTAATGATTGATGCACTAATTTGAATACTGATTATATTAACTGGTATTCCTTGTAGGTATGTGTATATTAAATCCAGATAGTCTTTGAATTGTTCTTTTTGGTTAGGAATATCACACCATTCCTTTCCCTTTGTCTTTTCTGGAATGGTTGTGACTGTGAATACAAATGACCAATACTAGTCCATTTCATCTCAATAATGCTTTGGATATTAATCTGCTCCCTTACCTTTCATTTTTCATTACTCGCATTTTTCAAGATTCACAATTTGTACATTTCAAGTTATTACTATTAATGAATTTTCTCAGTCCTTGTTTCTCATTTTGAATTGTGCCACATCAGTAAGTTGAAGTCCAAGAACTTTTGCTCCACCCACATCATTAAGGACAACTCTACTCTACACAGACAACACTTTCCCAAGAGGATTTTGGCAGCCTGCAAACATGAAGAGCTCATTTTCAAACACGGTATTAGACAATGAATGCTGCTAGTCATAATATTTTTACCTACCAGCACCCCAGAAATACACACGTCACCACAGTACCACAAGCTAGTACACAAGTATTGGGAACCACTGCACAGCAACCACACGCTATTGTTCCATGCTTTATCAGACCTCTATCTACACCAAAGCTTAAACTCAGTATCCTTCAATGATTTGCTTATCCTCTCAATAGGCTTGCATTGCTTTTCATTTTAAAAATACAGGCTTATCCTCAGGTCAATTTTTCAAATAATTAATTAAATGAGTAAATACAATGTATCAATAAGTCCCTATAGAATGCAAATTAGGAGCCCTGGTGAGGTAGCAGTTATGAGTTGGGCTACAATGTGCAACATTGGCAGTTCAAAACCACCAGCCAGAAACACCAGGGCTCTCTACTCCTGTGAAGAGTTACAGCATTGGTAACTCACAGAGGCCGTTCTACCCTGTCCTATAAACTCACTATCAGTTGACATTGATTCAATGGTAATGTGTGTGCGTGCACATGTGATAACACAAATTATAAATTACATTATTATTAGGAATCAAAATGATCACATAGTTGTATTGCCTTCTTTCCTTCATACCTTATTGAAGTTGCCAAGAGCAAGCAAAGCTCACTGATTTATTTGGTGATTCCATCAATTTTCAAGGCTTTATGTATAATCTATACCCCAGGGATATCCCGAAATCTCATATGTATTCTAGGTCAGTGTTAGTTTGTTGTTGTTGTGTGCCACCACAGTGATTCCAGTTTACGGTGACATCACAGGACAAGGAGGGATGGCACCCAGAGATTTTTGTAGGCTGCAAATTTAAGGGAACAGATTGTCAGGTCTCTTCTCTGACAGAACGGCTGTTGGGGTCGATCAGATAACCTTTCTGTTAACTATCAAATGCTTAGCTTTTGCACTGCTGAAGCTCCTGAAACCCATGCATAGTATTATCAAATTTAAATTCCACATAAATATGCAGAAAGATATTAAAATTAACATTCCCCAAATTTATCAAATTATAAGAAATCCAGCTCATTGCAATCAAGTAGATTCTGACTCATAACTATCCTATAGCAGTGAGGTAGTTAGTTTATTGTGCCTACCTCACTGATAAATACATGTGGGGTTAATTGAAGGGCACAGGTTTACATGGCTCAGTGAGCCTCACTTCTCTAGTTCTCAGGGATCTTGCTTTCTGGTGGTCGGGCCAGGGTGTGGCTGCCTTAGCAGTTCCCTGCTTTAGCTGGCAAGGCTTACTTCCTGCAAGACATCCCCAAGGAGAAGCCACATGGACCTTCCCCGATGTAGCCCTGGGTGCTGGAGCTCCCGTGTGGAGATCCCTGCCAGTGCTGAGATGTTTACACATATACTGTCACAGCTTTCTTCCTGCAGTGGATGTCATTGCATGTATTTTGTGAGATAGAGGAAGACTTTGTAGATTGGTGTTGGACATGTGTGTTGATGAGTTGGACTTGTGGGCTTGGGCAGCACTGGGTTGGGATGTTTTCTTGATGCAAATTTAACCTTTAAATAAAACTCTCTCTTATACATGAGTTTTTGTGGATTTGTTTCTCTAAAGCATCCAGAATAACACAAGCAGATTATATTTCTCAAAAAGGTTTGGTAGAAAGAGAAAATTACTAAATGCAGTTACTGCCCAATTGACAACAAGAATTCAATGACTTCATCATAAATCCAAGACAAAATCCTTTCAACCTTAGAGGCAAGGATGGCAAGACTTCGTCTTACATAATTTGGACATATTGTAAGGAAATACCCATCCCTGGAAAAGGACATCATGTTTGGTAAGTGGGAGGGTGGTGGAAAGGAGGCAGGCCCCCAATGAGATGGATTGACACAGTGGCTGCATCGATGGGTTCAGGCGTGGGAACAAGTGGGAGGATGGCACAGAAATGCACAGTGTTTCGTTCCATTGTGCCCAGGGGTACTACAGGCTGGAGCTGACTCAATGGCACCTAAAAACAGCATCATAAGTTGATTCTGACATAAAGAGAATTATTTTTAGCTTTCATTAATATTGCCTTTATTAAAAGTATTTTGTTATTATAAGTGTTATAAGTATAACATCAATAAGTATTATTATAAGTAATCTTGTATTTGTCTTGTAACACCTGCAAGTTAACATCGGATAATGTAAACATAACCAAAGCATGTGCTATAAAATTTTATGTAATTCCTATTACTAACAAGGACATAAAACAAAAAAAAACAAGCTATAAGTACATGAACTTAAGTGTGGTTTTTGAAAATGTTTAAAATCAAGAACTACTTGTAATATACCAACTGGATAAAAAAGACTTTCCTAAATAATAATTGCTAATAATCAACAGATTTCCTTGTACTTATTTGAAAGAAATTCTTTTATTTTTTTCTTTAGTATTGACAGAGCCTCCACTTTGAAATAGGATGGAGCTATCTGATTCCTTGATGGATTTTTATAAAAAGCAGGAACAGATAGCCAGTGATTATTTTATTAGTTAGATATATGATGTACTTTACATTGAGGTTGTCAATATTGAAAAAATGTAAGAAACTTAAAAGGAGTTTCTTCACTCTATAAAGAAGACTATACTTGCAATTTATACAAATCATCAGCAAATTCCGTGCTTGTTCAACTTTCATAGTTTAGAACATTGCATTTGTATAAACATCCTTCCTTTTTTTTTGTTCTGAACAATGGGGAATAACTTTGCTTGTTTTCCCTTAATTTCTAGAAATGTTCTGTTTGTACTCTATTTCATGTTGGACTTAATGTGCATCCTACTTGAGTATCTAAAATTGAGTAATTCTATTAGACTAATAATCTTTCTGATTTTACATATGTTGTTATAGTTCCTTTTTGTACTA
This sequence comes from Tenrec ecaudatus, assembly GCF_050624435.1. NCBI lineage: Eukaryota > Metazoa > Chordata > Mammalia > Afrosoricida > Tenrecidae > Tenrec > Tenrec ecaudatus. The sequence goes on from NC_134530.1 coordinate 113,321,903, forward strand.
ATAAATTATTTCAAAAATACCAAGCAAACCAAATTTTAAAATTATGCTTTGAAGGGAATTCAAAATGTATTGTTGGTAGCATTAGGCTTCCACTATGAGCTTATTCAAACAAAATGTGTTTAAATATGTCTCTGCTATCAGTGGATAGCTTCGAATAAGTTATCTTGTGGTGAGGGACAAAATATTGAGGTCAGGACTAATAACAAGAAGGAATCTTTCCAAATCAATGAAGTTTTGTAGTAAGTAAACCAAGAGTCTTTAGAAGGAAGGTTGAGAAGACCTCAAAAATAAGCCAAGAAATGGCAGACCATCAATGTCCATGGATGATGAAACAGTGGATAAGGTCCAGAAACTGGTGGAAGAACTACCATTGATGTATGATGTATGTAGTACCGCATCACAAGGTTAAGTAATCCAGGACATGGGTGTCAAAAGCGTTGCAAAAGGACTAGCTAGCTCAAAACGTGGAGCTTTTCTAGTTTTTGAAGTCACCCTGAAACTAATATACAAGACTTTGTGGAGTGAATCACAATCAAAGAGAAGACTTGAATCAAGCATTTGAATCAGAAAGTAGGGGCCAATCAAAAGAGTGACTTTATGAGCGGATCGGCTGGGACCGTTATATCCAAACCAGAGAGGCCAACTCAGAAGGTTATAACAACTGAGCAGCAAGTGGAGCAAAGCAATGAAATCCCCAGGGAATACCAAAAAGAGACTTAGGGGCCAGGGCATGACACCCCATCAGACTCAACTAGAATACACTCCTAAAGGTCAACAAACAGATCTGGAACTATTTATTGGCTTTTATTTTTTTGGTCAATGGTTTTATTGCTGTTGTTTTCTTTTGCTGTTTTGTTTTACTCTGGCTTGTTTTTGTGCTTATTATTGTATATGCATATCTATCTAGAAAAGATAGGTGGGATAAACAATGAAGGAGAAAACAATAGGAGGATATGGAGAGGGGAAGGAAGGTAAAGGAAGTGGGTGTTAAGAAACCCACGGATAAGGGAACAACAACTGATCTAAAATAGATGGTGGGGAGGGTGTAGGATGCCCAGAAGGGCTTGATCAAGGCCAATGTAGCCAAGAGAATGATTGAAACCTGAATGAAGGCCACATGATAGTCGGACAAGATGAAAGTAAAAGGAAAGAATTGGTAGGAAAGGACATTCATAGAATTCTTAATACAGGCATGTAAATAAGTAAATTTATTTTATATGATAGGGAAATAGACCTATGTACATATATTTATATGTTAAATATTAAGGTAGCAGATGGACATTGGGCCTCTACTCAAATACTCCCTCAATAAAAGAACACTTTGTTCTAATAATCTGGTATTCCATGATGTTCACCTTCCCGACACCATGCTGACGACAAAATGGGTGCATCAGCAAATGTAGTGAAGAAAGCTGATGGTGCCCAGCTATAAAAAGATATAGCATCTGGGATCTTAAAGGCTTGAAGATAAATAAGCGGCCATCTAACTGAGAAGCAACAAAGTTCACATGGAAGAAGCACACCAGCCTGGGTGATCATGAGGTGTCGATAGGATCAGGTATCAGGCATCAAAGACCCAGAACAAAAAATTATATCAATGTAAATGAGAGAGAGTATGGACTGGAGATCCAAAGTCCATCTGTAGACAACTGGACATGCCCCCACAGAAGGGTCACAAGGAAGAGATGAGCTAGTCATGGTGTAATATAGCACTAATGAAACATACAACTTTCCTCTAGTTCTTTTTTTTTAATTTTAACAATTTATTAGGGGCTCATACAATTCCCATCACAGTTCATACATATACATACATCAATTGTATAAAGCACATCTGTACAGTCCCTGCCCTAATCATTTTTTTCTCCTCTTTTCTCTTTTTACATTTTATTAGGGACCCATACAACTCTTATCACCATCCATACATATAATGCTTGCCCGACTCTCCTATCATGATTCCAATTCTACTTTACAAATCCAGTGAGACCAGCGCATGTACATTGGCACAGATAAGATGTGGAAACACAGGGAATCAGGACAGATAAACCCCTCAGGACCAATAATGATAGTAAGGGTAAAGGAAGGTGGGGCCAGAAAGTAGGAATTGATCACAACAGAAAGGTAGGAGAAGGAAGACATCAGCCAGTCTAAGACATGAAAAAAAAAACATTGTAAATTATCACGGGTTAATGATGGAGGGATGGTGAGAGAGGGAGGTAAATAATGAGCTGATACTAAGCACTCAGGTAGAAAGAAAATGTTTTGAAAATGATGATGGCAACTTATATACAAATGAGCTTGACACAATATATTTATGTATTGATTGCGATAAGAATGCTATGAGCCTGCAATAAAGCAATTTTTAAAAGTTAAAGCAACTATTTGGGGGATCCCAAAGGGGTGATATTGACATATTTTCTCAAAGAACTTAGGACATTCATGGCGAATCATTGAAGACATTTAATGAAAATTGAAAACTACACAGGTGAGAAAAAGAGCAGGAAAGTCACAACAAGGACCCCCCCTCCCACCCACACCCCCCATGACAGGGCATGAACTCACTCTTTGAAATTAGCAAGGTTTTTGTTATGAAATTTGGGGGGAGGGACTTTCACTCCATCAAGTGTGTTAACACTGATCTTGCTCCTTCAGGCTTCACATCACCTGCCTCAACACTCAATGAGCATTTAAAGAAGACACATCTTTAACCCCTTGAGTACTTACAAACTGCTATTTGACAAGGTATAAATTGAAGTGTCCAGAATTATTCTGAGGAAGGTTAAAGTGATGAAAACACCACCTTCAGAAGTATGTCGACCATATAGAGAACATGCCAGGAAACAATAACTTCAGGTTGTCATGATTTAATATCAATATAGTTTAACTTACCTTCATATTTGAACATCTGTCCTTAGAAGACTAAGGGAAAACATCTCTAAGCGTGCACATGCTTCTGAAATCTCTGTTGCATCTTCTCTACAAATATTTTACTAATTGCTGCTTTGGAATCCTGTTATGATTTATGACAACAATGCTTTACACTGTGGCAAAATAACAAGCACAGACCACATCTTGTGGATAAACAAAAACAAGATGACTTCTATGCATTTTGAAATTTCGGGTAATCATTACACAGATCGAACAGTAATGAGCATTGGTGGATGGTTTCCATACTGTTTAGTGACACCACCTTGCCTTTCATGAACTGGGAGAGATGGCATTTGAATAAAGATTTACATTTTGAACAAGTAAAAAATAAAATTAAAGGTTACATTTTCAGAGTCATGATTGATAACAATTGCTTAGTTTAACTGCATTTTATAGGTTAGGTAAGCAGTTAAATTAAAAAGTGACCTACACCAATATGCAGCCTTGAAAAGAAATGAAAGCTAATAGCTTTGCCTTGCAATTCTAAGAAATCTGATGGGATTTTGAATTTCTTGAGATTTGAGAAATTAGAAGGATATATTTTGTCATACCCTCTTATACAATTGTTCGAGGATCACTTTTCCTTGGAGTAATGTTTCTGTTATGACTGCTAAAGCATTCCCTTGGATTTTGCAACATATTTGAAATATAGTTTATTACAATCAATTATATTGTAAGACACCATAGATGGTCTCTGAAGATGAGTTTATAAAATACACCTTGTAGTCTATAGCTTCTCCACAATTAATTACCTCAATTAGAAGAACCAGTGATGGCTGAGTCTCTGAGATGTCCAAATATAGCACTACATCATGTGCCATCAGTATTTACTTGTCTGCTCTGATGTTTTAGATAATAGCACAATCAACTATGCGATTTCAATGATATGTTGCTTTGATTACTAGACAGACTTTGCATTACTAAATCTTCTGATGATAATTGGGGTAACCAGAATGGACAAAGCCCTGGTGGGGCAGTGGCTAAATACCTGGCTGCTAACCAACTGGTGGTCCGTTCAAACCCACTAGCTTTTATGCCAGAGAGAGACATCATCAGTCTGCTTTTGTAAAGATTTACAACCTTGGAAACCACATGGGGCAGTTCTATAGGCCCTGTTCTATAGGACCTCTATATGTTGGAGTCAACTTGACAGTAATGGGTTTGGTTTCACTGATTTCACAAAAGTGAACAAAAATTGTTTCATGTTGCCCCAAACTAACATATTTAAAATACATGCAAAGGACATTTATCAATTTTTTTAAATGAAGGGGATCTCAAAATACCACTCAGTATTTTGAGTGTCTTCTTTTTCCTAGGCTATTCATGGAGATCACACTCCTCAATTATTAAGTCCAATTTTCAAATCATGGTTTTAGTTATTGATTAATTTTATGTGTAAGTTGACTAAAACACTCAGACTTTGAGATAGAACTGATTTCCCTATAAGAACATGTCTTTCTCCAAATTTTATTCATTGTCATTATCGATCAAATAATTGTAAATACTACAGAGGTATCAAGTAAACTTATTTTTGCATATCAAAGTAAAAAATGTTTCAAATAGATTACCAGAAATATCTCTTTAGTTCCCATTTCAATATATGTATGAAAAGAGTCTAATGTAACATTCTGCTTTAATTGTGTATTTCAGGAAACGTGCATTTACACAAGCTCAGAGACAGGGAGAGATTCAACAGAAAGGAAAACCGACAGCAGTAAATTGCTCATTAGGCCCATTACCTGCTTTTCATTTGATTTGCCTGATTTCTTTTAGGTCGGGCATTTTGGTGAAACCTGTTTTCTGTAGATGATTAAAGCACATTGTATATCAAATTTCTAGGCATGCTTAAAACAAGTTTAAATGCACATGTGAAATATATAATTATTGTAGAAATTTTATTAATTTGTTTGGTAAAATAATAACTTTCCCTCCCCCATTTTTAATAAAATGGACATTTATTCTTATGTTTAATAAAGATGGATGGCTAAACCAAAGATTTGCATATTATGTTGTATTCCAAATATGCTGTTACTTTAATTATTTAAAATCATCCTCTGATGACCAAACTTGAACGAAGCTACATTCTCCTTTGTCTTTAAAATCAGAACCTGGATATTTCTTGTATACACTTATGTTTTTAGAAGTTTTTTGGGGTTTTTTATTGGTTAGATTTTTGATAACAGTGAAATACAGAAAGTGAAATTAAAAGTATTTTACAGTAAATGATTCTTATGTAAAAAGAAATAATTGTGAACATATAAACTAGTCGTCAGGACACTACAGTTTAGCTGAAGAGAAGATACATGTATGTCTCAATGTATGTGTGGGCCAGCCAATTCCACCATTTTAAAGTAAATTATTAATAAAATTCCACTGAGTTGGAAAGTTTTGCTAAAAAATATTTCTGGGGAGAGAGAACTCCAAAGCAAAGCAAAAATCATGTTAGAAATCAAACTTTTCTTCTCATTTGGAAATGAATGAAGCCCAAGGGAACACGGATAATAGGTGAAATCAATCCTGGAGTCAACAAGGTGCGTGCTTGAAACACAGCACATCTCTGGCATGACAAAGTACTTCCTCAGAAGACTGCACCCTGAAAAGGGCCCTGAAAAGGAAGGGGAGAAACTAACTAAGGACTCTTAAAAAGATAATCATTTTAAGTTTTATTTTGGCTGATTTTGTGCTATAAAAGGCAGCTGATTTTTAAAATAATCATAGTTCTCCGAAGAGTTTTATTGAGAGACTAAAATGTAATGTCTTTCTCATCATCCTGGAAAACAGCTAAGGATTTCAAAAATTCTAAAAATTATCTACTTTCACGAATAATAGCTATTTCACTATAAACATCGTTTCTGCTAAATATACCCCTTTACAAATTCGATTTGAGCCCTGGCAGGGCCAAGGGCATGTAGAGGGTTGTGCGCTCACCTCAAGGTCAACCATTCAAAACAGGCTCTGGGAAGAAAGAGGAGGCTCTCTACTCCCATGGAGAGTTACAGTCTCAGAAACCCACAGGTCAAGTCTATGCTGTCCTATAGAGTCACTGAGGGTCAGAATTGACTCAATGCTGGGAGTTTGGTTTGGGTTTTGGGTCTTTCTGGGGAAAGTAGCGGATGGTACTGAGTCCCACAAGACTCCAGTGTTCACTGCGAGCATGGAGAAGCAATGGCCTCACCCCGTGTCTTGGGAAGGGTCAAGTCCTAGAACAATTTAAGCATGGAGTATCCCTGTGTTATATATATATATATATATATATATATATATATATATATATATATATATATATATATATATATATATATATATGACAGAGTTAGGAGTTTTAAAATTATAAGTAAAAAGTTAAATTTCTTGAGCTTCTTAAAAAGCTAATACATAGGAGAGAAGAGAAAAAAATCTTTAGAAAAATAATTCCATCCTTATGGTAATGAAGTTTGATGTTTTAATTTTGTTTAAAACATAAAATCATTTAACTTTTCAAGAAGAATGAGGTGAACAAGTATCCACAAACTTGCAGACTTTCATTATTTTGCTAGGTTAACTGTTAAACAGCTCAACCATTCCAATTAGGAACAGTCTTCGAATTCCATAGTCTTCCCTGGTCTGTTCACACATTTGCCAGGAAGTAGTCTTCTAAACTTCCACTACATGTATAATACAGATTAGGACCTGGAAAACTTAAATATCAGTCTGTGTTGGTTCAATTACTCTAACTTCATGTAAACAATTCATCTATATGATCCCCATACTACCTCTGAAAGGATGATTATTCTTAGCATAAGCTTCAGTGAGAAGGTCCTTAAATTTGTCTCCACATTTGGGGGAAACTGGCAACACTCCATCTAGACAGCAACTGGTAACTCCCCACAGTAAGTCATTTTGTAGAAGTGTATGCTACATAGCTCCCACTTTGCAATTATGTCATGATGCTAATTTTAAGTCCCAAGACATATATTTGCTTAACATACAAACATTAAACCAAAATGTCTGTAGCAGAATGTAAGCACTATTCATAGTATTTCAATACCCTAATGTAATATAACTTTGTGTTAATACTCCCAATCTTAAAAAAATCATTAAAAAGAACTTAGACAAATAAAAACTTCTATTATAATAAAAGTTTTGTGTAATAAAAAGGTAGAATGAGGTAAACAGTATTGTCTTAATGTTCACTTTTAGCACATGGTTCTAAAACCTTATAATTACAATTATATAGTAGAGATCATTTCATTTTAATACAGATATAATTAATCATTTATGGCTACATAATACTTCTTTTTGTATTTTATAATATTCTACTTCAGGGAATTCAGGTGATAAATAATCCTTTATAGTACAAGAAAATAATATATTCAAAATTCTTGTAAGTATGCATTTTGTACCTTACAACTTTTATGTAACATTTTTGGGCACATAATTCACATATCTCACAATTCAGTCACTCACTTCAAGAAGAATTATACAATCATCACCATAGCCAGTTTTAGAACAATTTTTTCATATTTTTACCCTATTTAAAAATTTTATCAACTCAATGACACAGTAAATTGGACAGCTAACCGCCACTTTAAGTGAACCAAACCTACCAGCCATTTCATTGGAGGAAACTGAAGCTGTCTGCTCCCACAAAGATTTACCATCTCATGACCATCTAGAGGAACGCGGTAAGGAAACATCAACCTGTGGGCAGAAGATTTGAGTTTGCATTCCTCCTAAAGATGATAGTGGTGGGAATTTCTCCAAATACATATATTTATTGAAAGAGAAAACTAAATGTCGCCTTAAATTTATCTTATTCTAAAGAGTAGTTTCTTTCTTACTTTCTTTTTTTTACTGAAAAATGTGGGTGGGTGTTGAAATGGAGAGTCAGGGTAGCCCACCTACCAAAACCACACACCATGTCTCCAGTGTGCAGCTAGATGGCAGCTGGGCTGTTTGGACTAATTTCCCGGTGCTCCAGTATGGATACACATTCATGCACTGGATAGAGCCTTACCACAGTGTGGTAGTCAACTTTAGTTATGTATATATTAAATAAGTAAGGAAGCCATTGATTCATAGATTAACTCAGAAATGATTTAAAAGGCAGCACTACAGTTTTCCATAAAGTACTGCTCATGTGTTGGAAATATTGGAGTTGCAGAAATAATTATTATGACCACCATTATTTAGAAGTGCTCTAATCTCATTTATCCCTGTTGTGTGTTCCCCCAGGAAGATGATTTCCTATTCTATTTCTAGGACCTAAGGTTCTCAAATAGTTTTTCTAAAATCTGTCCTAATATTATAGCTGTTGCTATTTAAACCTAATATACATTAATAATTTAATAGTAGTAATTTACTGTTCTGGAATGCATGAAAATCATTTGATTAATTTACTTTTCATTAAATGGGAGCTCTCCCTTCCCGGGAAGAACATCGGTTATATTTGGAAACATATATGGCTTTGCTTTGACAACTGCCAGAGCTACCGTATTCAAAGGCTTGATGATCTACTACTGAATGTGAAAGAGAGAAACCACAAAAAAAATTACAAGAACACTACAGAAAGATGTCAAAATTTCCCAGAAGAGGTAGAAGTGACTGAATAGTTTAAATGTACTGTCATGAAATTCTAGACACATGGAAGTTAATGCAAACGAGTAAACTCATGAATTGAAATGAAGTTACACTTCTTAAAGGATGCAAATTAAAAAGAAAACATCAAAATAGTGAAATATGCCATTTTTTCCTCCACTGAGGAAATACTTTACCATATCTCAAAAACAAGCCAGGCTTCTCTGAAAACAATAATAGAAAAAGGTATTTGATATAGAAATGGGTATTGTGAACTCTCCCAAGATACTTCAGTTAATGTTTTAATAATCTTATAAGAAGACTTCTGTAATTAGTTGTATTTGTTACACATAGTTAAATATTCATTAAACCCAAGCAATTTCAGAATAAAAGTGCATTTACTTTTAAACAAATGCAGAAATCAATGTCACTGCTTGATTATCTCCACAGATTGGAATGATTCCTTCGCTTTAATATATGTGTGTATCAATGACATTTTCTATTGAATGATGCTTAAGGATTGTGTGTTCTAAATATTTTGAGAAATTATGAAATTGAATTTTAGTAATCTTTTAAATATGTCCATTTTGGGAATACAAAAGTGATATTATGGGCACATAACTGAGTAGTGGAAACCATATGAAGCTAACATTAGGAAATAAAAATCTCCATAATGTCATAATTTATAAGTAACAATATTTAATGAGCTGACATATTTCCTTTCAGTTTTTTCCTATACATGAAATATGCAGTTATACAGTATATAGGACTTCCATCTGTTTATTGTAAATGAATTTAATATCACTTTGCACTCACAGTAAAAAGTTTTATTTAAATCCCGACCTCCTCATCAACTGTGTTCCTTTCCCCTAGGGTGAGTATCTGGAAACAATTATTAGGGAGAATGCATGCAATGGATGGGGTCAGATAGGGTAGTGGAACTTTATGATGTATCCATAAGGTTTTTAGGCAATGGTGCTTCTTGAAATCACAAGGGGCTCACCATGTCTTTTGTTAGTCTTTTCTTAGCCACAGGGCATACGATATCTGCATTTTCTAATGTATGGTCCATCTGGCCACCTGAATTGCATCTTCCTGAGTGTGTTCGTAATACAAATGCCTCGGACCATCTGACATGTACTAGGACAGTGGGATACTAGTTGCTACCAAGTTGATTCCAACACATGATGATCCCAATGGGTAGCAGAGTACAAGTGGCCTCTGTCAGGGTGATTTCATAAGCAGGTCTCAGAACTTTCCTCTGACATGTCTCAGGGCAGACCTAACCCTGTCATCCTCCTGTTCACAGTAGAAAGCATTCGATCTTGGGCTCCAGAGACAGGGAGCCCGTGGTGGCTGTTGTCAAGGTCCGTCGAGTCCATGCCAGTGACAGAATAAAGCACCGCCAGCCCTGGGCCATTGCACAGGGGCGATGTTGGAGCCCATTGTTGCCGCCACTGCGACAGTTTACCTCCTTGAGGCTCTTCCTCCTGTTTTCCTGACCCTGTGTCATACCAGGCACAATGTCCTTTTTCAGGAACAAGTCTTCCAGCTAACACATCCAATGCAGATGAAGCAAAATCCTGCCATCCCCAATTCTAAAGAGAATCCTGGTGGAACCTCTTCCAAGGCATGTTTGTCTGTGCTTCTGGCAGCTGAGTGCTTTCAATAGTCTTGGCCACCACCATAATTCAACTGCACCAATTCTCCTATTGTCTTTCTTTTTTATTGAGACTTGGATAGTACCCACTCTTCCACACTCTGGATTAACATGCATTTTAAACAAATTCTCTTGATATTCACATGCGATCTAAAATTTGAGAAACACTATTGGTACTACTCTGGTTCTCCTTAATTAATGGAAGGAATCTAGAGTCTGATTTTTTTCCCGCGTTCTTTTTCTCTCTCTCCTTTCAACTAAAAATATGAAGCAGTCCATCCAAAATTGGGGTTGAATTCCAGATTCAGCATGAGTTGTAAGATCTTGGTCAATTTTGTCTGAATTCTTTCTGTCCAGGTAAAGAAGATAATACTGGCAATCTTTATTTTAATAATAAAGTGAGATGATATATGTGTTTGGTGCAGTGAAATTGCTTGGTATATATTTTCTATCCATATTTTTGTAACTTCTATCAAATTATTGGTGGAATCATGCTAACAAAGTGTAGAGGACGCTCTCTCAGGGAATAGTCAATTTTGTCATCCCACTGGGTATAAGTAAGCCATTTCAGAAGCAAAAATTGAGGATTCCACAAGTAACAAGGAGAAACCAGGAGTGAAGTGTAACTGATATCCATTTGTGGAGAAGCAGCAGAGTAATTGCATCATGACCAGGAACCCACGTAGAGAGGCAGAAGAATACTCCCTGCAAGGAGTAAAGCAGAGAGGCTTTCAGCATGAGGCTGGCTTCCTGAGTAGGGTACCACTTCAACACTTACTATTGCTATGAGCTTGTAACACTTGTCTGATTATGACAGAGGACATGGGACTACATGCTTATGGACCAGCATGAGATATGGCTGCTGGAATGACTGAAAGAAGCACTGCAGACAAAAGGACTGTATCTTCAATATTCAGTGGTCCTATTTTCTAACATGTTAGCTTCCCTAAGCATTTGGAACCAACTCAAGGGTGGTTAGTTAGTTAGTTAGTTAGTTAGTTAGTTAGTTAGTTAGTTAGTTAGTTAGTTAGTGTAACTTCCTAATAAACCCCATAATCATAAGTACTGTCTGTGATTTTTGTGTGTGGCCATTGCCATAAAATAACAAACGAAATAGAGAAGTAGAGTTCTATGGGAGGTAAGGATGGTGGAGTCAGAATAACATAAAGAATTTCAGAGAGTGGAGGCATGTCTGAACTCTGTCTCACAGAAATTATCCTTGTAGAGATAACAGTTTGGATTCTCCTCCCTTCTGTATCCAGATGAGGTCACAAAAGGCTTCCGTATATTTTCTTAGAAGGGCAAATTCATAAGTAGTATAAAGTAGGCACTCAAAAATGTAGTTGCATTTTTATCATCATTAGAAGTGAAAGAAGACAATTATATTTCTGATGGAGAGAAGACTGGATGAGGCACCAACCCTTGAAACAATATCAGAGAGCATTGTAAAATGGACAATTATATTTCTGATGGAGAGAAGACTGGATGAGGCACCAACCCTTGAAACAATATCAGAGAGCATTGTAAAATGGATTTTAGCTGCTGCTGTTAAGTTGAAGTGTAACCTCTTGTGATTGGATTTATCTTTTTACCCTTTTCAAATTTATTCAGGATTTTCAATATTCTCTGCTTTCTTTTATTTTTTAGCAGTGTATTGGCACGTCATCCACATATCATACAATTCATTTGTTCAATTATATCCAGAAGAGTTGAATAATCATCACTACAACCAATTTTAAAACATTTTCTTCTTTCTCGAATTCATTGTTATTTATGTAATTATTTTTCAACTGTGGCAAAAATATACTAAAACAAAAACATTCTCCAATTCAACAACTTCTACATGTATAATTCAGTGCCACTGATTATACTCTTGGTGTTGTACAACTATTACTGATATCCATCTCTGAATTGTTACACCACCAATAAAATAAACACAATGCTCCTTAATCAAATCTCTTCCTCCTCACCCACGTTAACCATTGGTCGAGTTTGATTTCTTTTTAGTAGATTTTTGGATATGATATTCACATGTCATGTATTCCATAGTTAGATCCATTTTACAAAGGGCTGTGTATACATCATTACCATCAGTTCTAATGCTATCTCTCCCTTCCTGCATTCATTACATTCTCCCAATTCCCCTCAAGCTCCCCACCCCGACTCCCCTTCCCAATAAACCATTGCATTGGCTATTGTGTCTTTGAATTCTTCTGTGGTTCTTAAACTGGGAAGCCTAATAGGATCAATAAGAAAACAGAACAAAAAATGGAACGGAAAGAAGAAAATGATAACAATAATATAAAGAAAAAATAAATAGTAACCAAGAGGTGACCACCAACAATATTTAAAATGCCTAAGAAGATATTTCTGTGGTGGGATAAGTGAGAAATATTTGAACCTATAGAAAATTCAGGTTGAGTCAAGAGAGAGAACAACTTGTTAAGTACCATATTATACCATAGTCTAACCCACCATAATCAAATTTATAATAATCTCTGTCTGATAGCAACGTTATTTGAGTCCTTTGCCTGTGAGCAGGGGGATCTACCAGAGGCTTATTCTGATGAGATACTCTGCACATGGATTTTTGCAATCCCATTGTTCTCCGTAGTTTTCTACAAAGTAAATGTTCACAATTTAAACTCTGATACTTTTTCCCTTCATCATATTTGGACTTGGTTACTGCCATCATTGGATTACACAGGCTACTGTGCTGGTCCCGCTGGTCTTAGCTGATGCCTCCTTTAGATGGGTGAGTGTCTGAATACAAGCCCTCAAGACCCCAGCCATTATTCCAAAGGAGAAGGGGGCGTCATCGGCTTTCCTCAGCACACATTGCTGCAGCATCCTTATCTTCTGTGATCTCTGCATGAAGATGAGTAGCAATAAGGTCATCTTATAAGAACTAACTATTCTTGGATCTGGCTAGCCTTATGTGGAACCCCCAAATCCATCGGCTCGTCTCCAAGTTATGGACACTTTTATTTTGGAAGTCATTTTATAACACAAACAAACAAACATCCTCCATAAAATCCCAAAAGAAACAAAAAAGAAAATTGCTGTCAATTATCCCCCTAGGATATAAGACTATTGCATTGATAACATTAATAATTTATCCAATGTCATAGAATTTAAGGTACCATTGATACGAGGAGCTTATGCGAGGATAGTCTAACTGAAAGCCGCACTCCATGAGTTGGTCCTTGGTATGGATTGATTTCTTACTTGATTGAGGTCTGTTTCCCTCGAACATGGGGGTGGGTCCAAGGGTGAAATTTCCTGTATCATTTCTTCCAAGGGTAGACTTTTGCTTTTCAGATTAAAATATGCCTGTCCTATTTATATAGGGGGAGACTTAAGGTACTAACTATATGATGGTTCTGGCTTTCCTTTCACTGGGCATTCACTAAGCCAGGGGCACCACCACAGGTCCAACAACCACCGTTTCCACAGTCTGGGGTGGCTACTCTTTGCTTCCTCTCTCAACAGGGTATTTCCCTCCTAAATCTACATGGTATATGTAATTTTGAGGTAAAGCTCAGTTTGTTCAGCCAGGTTCCACATTGTGTCCTTCTGGTGTGGCTCTTGGGGAAAGCCATGTTCCCTGTAAGGTCAGCTTCTAAGGTCATCACGGTGCTTAGTTTGTGGCACAGTTTATAGAGGGCTGGGTAGTTACATAATCTGTGTCAATTTGGGATTTGAGAGGATTAACAGTGAAGGTGTGGAGTCTAGTCTGTCAATAGGATCATCACCAATGAGGCCTCTGTGTGAGCGTGGCTTTCTCCTGAAAATTCTGGAAACTCCTGGATTTTCCTCCTTGGAGACAGGAGACAATTTCTCTCTTTGTTGATTCCCGGAGAGACATCACTGAGGAGAAGCCACATGGACCTACCCTGATGCCGCGCTGGAAGCTGAAGAAGCCAAATGGAGACCCCTGCCGGTGCTGACATGCTTACAATACAACTGGATCCAAATACTTTGTACCCACTGGCCTGTGATCATCCTGCTCTTGGCCTCAGTGTATGTGCTTCATGAGTCTGAAGAGGACTTTATAGATTGGTATCACATATATAGACTAATATCCGATTTATGGACTTTATCTGGACTGGGCTGAGATGTTTTTCAATATTCAATTGCTATTGTATATAAACCTCTTTCTTATACAAGAATTTGTGTCTCTAGTCTACCCAGACTTGCACAGGTTGAAACCTTTTCAAAGTGTTTACTCAGGGCTGTAGATAGAACCAGGTTCTTTGTTCACTTAGGGTCCCTACAATTATTGTTTGGCATTCCTTTCAGATGTGAGGTTGCTCCTCCCCATTTAGCCACCATCGCCAGCAGTAGAATTATCAGTGTCTCCTCAGAGATGTAGACGCATCCCTTCCTCTCGTCTGAACTTGGTTTTCCATTAAGGTGCTCCTCTCATTCCTGTGGAGGGCCTGTGGCTTTGTGGCAGCTTTGTCTGAATGTTGTTTAGCATCAATGGATGGTCTCCCTTTTCCTGTTCTTGACGGGATGGCCCCAGCCATTGTGAGTTCTGCTCTTTCAAGATGGTTCGTATGATATACATATAAGGGGGGTGATGAATGGTTCGTGATCAGTAGGTAGACGTTCTACCTCTTTGTTTGGGAATTGGTCTCTAAGATTTGTTAAATTTGTGTTTCTCTTTATAGTAGTGGATTCATACAATATTTGCCTTTTTTGTGATTGACTAATTTCACTCAGCATAATGGTTTCCAGGTCCTTCCATGTCATATGGTGTTTCTTGCTTTCATCACTGTTTTTAGGGATGCACAGCTTTCCATTGTGTGTATGTACCACAGTTTCATCAGGCCATTCTTCCACTGCTGGGCATTTGGGCTGCTTCCAGTTTCTTGCTAGCACTCAGGCTATAAATAGGAAGACCTCCCTTCGCAAAGTAGAGTCTCCCATAATGAAGTTAATACTGTCTTTGGGAGCTTAGTTTTCAGAACTTTCATTTGCTGATGGGGCACAGTTCAAATTGAGAAACAGCAGCTGCAAACATATTAATGATTGGAACTTGTATAAAGTATGAATCTAGGAATGTTGGAATCATCAAAACTGAAATGGAACACATAATCATTGATATCCTAAGCATTAATGATTTGAAATCAACTGATATTGGCAAATTTTTAATCAGAAAATCACATAGTTTTGATTCTGGGAATAACCAATTGAAGAGAAAGATGTTGCATTAATAGTCAAAAAGGACATTCAAGATCTGTCTTAAAGCTGTGTGGGACAGAAATATATTGGTTTGCATATATTGCAATCCAGACAAGACTATTATTATTACAAGTCATGGAGCAAGCACTATGTCTAGTGATTAAGATATTGAAGAATTTTAACAGTCTTAAGTCTAAACATGAAATCAAGGTGCATTGTTAATTACTGGCAATTGAAGTGTAAAAGTTAGAAGAGCAAGGGACAATAGTTGGAAAATATGGCTTTGGAGATAGATGCAGCTGGAGATCACATGATAAAATTTTCTTCTTTGAAAATAACTTTATTCAATAACATAAAATTAAACTAAAAACATAGACATCTCCAGATGTAATACACAGAAATCAAATTAACTACATCTGCAGAAAGAGATGATGGAGAAGTTCAATATCAGCAGCTAACACCAAGCTAGGGGTGGACCATGGAACAAATTATCAATTGCTCATATGCAAGTTCAGGATGGAGCTGATAAGTTTTCAAACAAGTCCACGTGATCCAAAATGCAATTTAGATTATATCCCACCTGTATTTCACGAATAGATTAAATGCCATAAAAACTAAAAATAGAGACTTGATGGGCTGTGGGGTGTCATACAGAATATCACAAATGAGAAAACAAAGATCATTTAAAAGGCAGGAAAAAAATAAAAGATTAAAATGGATATCAGAGGAGACTCTGAAACTTGCTCTTCATTGTTGAATAGCTGAGGCAAATGGCAGAAATTTGAAATCATCTTCTGAGCAGAAATGAATGTCAAAGGACAGCTCCAGAAAACAAAATCAATTACTGTAATGAAATGTGTGAAGATGTAGAGTTAGAAAACCAATAGGAAGAGCAAGATCAGCATATCTTACAGTGAAGGAGCTCAAGAAACAACCCAGCATCGAATTGAAATAGTTAACGATTCAATGGGAAAAATATTGAATGATGCAGAAAACCTCAAAAGAAGATGCAGCACATACCCAGCCTCTCTTCAAAAAAGACTACTTGATATTCCACTATTTCAGGCGACAGCTTATGATCAAAAATCAATGGTACTGATAGAGGAAGTCCAGCTGCATTGAAGACGTTAGCAATAAACAAAGCTCCAGGAGTTGATAGAATGCCAATTTAAATGCTTCAATAAGCAAATGAAGGACTGAAAGCACTCGCTCCTCTAGGTCTGGAAATTCAGAAGACAGCGACTTTTTCAACTGACTAGAAGAGATCCATATTTGTACCCATTCCAAAGAAAAGTGCCCCAACAGAATGCACAAATTACACAACAACATTATTAATGTTTACTAACAGTATATGTTAGTAAAATTTTGTTGAAAATCATCCAACAATGGTTGCAGCAGTACACTGACAAGGAGCTGCCAAGGGATAGCACAGCTGGTGTCAGAAGGATCTTGGCTGAAAGCAGAGTGCCAGAAGGATGCTTACTTGCCTCTCTGTGTGTGCATGTGCATTTGACTATGCAAAGGCATTAGACTGTGTGAATCATAACAAACTATGGATAGCCTTGAGAAGAATGGGAATTACAGAAGACTCCATTGTTTTCATGTGGAATTTGTGTATGGATCAAAAGGCAGTTTTGAAAACAGAACAAAGGGTTATTGCATAGGTAAAAATTAGGGAGAGTGTATGTCAGGGTTTTATCCTGTGACAACATTTATTTAAACTGTATACTGAGCAAATAATCAGAGAGCTAGACTACATGAGGAAGAATAAGGCATAACAATTGGAGAAAAGCTTATTGAAAACCTGAGATATGCAGTTGGCACAACCTTGGTGCTGAAAGTGAGAAGGACCTGAAGCACTTGATGATGAAGTTCAAGAATTGCAGCTTTCACAACTGGACCGATAGGACCATAATGATAAATGGAGGAGAGGGTGAAATTGTCAAGGATTTCATTTTTCTTGGCCCTGCAAATTAATGTACACGGGGCCAACAAAGATCAAAGGAAACATTGCATTGGATAAATCTGTTGCATAATACCTCTTTAAGTGTTATAAAGCAAGGATGTTACTTTGAGAAGTAATATGTGTCAGTCCTCAGTCATGGTATTTTCAATTGTCTCATATGCATTTGGAAGGTGAGAATAAATAAGGAAGACTAAAGAATGATTGATGAATTTTAATTGTAGTGCTGGTGTAGAATAGTGAAAGTACCTCAAACTTCCAAAAGAGAGACAGTTCTGTTTTGGAAGTCCAGGTGGAATGCTCCTTAAAGGCAAGGATGGTGAGACTTTGTCTCAAGTACTTTGGACATGTTATCAGAAGAGACCAGTCCCTTGAGAAATACATGATGTTTGTCGAAATGAAGTGGCAGTGAAAAAGTGGAAGAGCCTTGATGAGATGGATTGGCACATAAGAATAATTTTGAGGATGGTGCAGGATGGGAGATGTTTCATTCTGTTGTACATGTGGTCACTATGGGAACCAAATCATGGCCTTTAACAACAACACCCATATATACGTATGTATGTATATAATACACACAAAAGTTTATACTACTATATACATTATATATCTCTGTGAATTTTATATAAATATATAAAATATACATACATGAGGGGATATGAAAAAATGGATTTTTTTGCATAGCTATGTATTTAAATTTTTTTTACAAACCAACCTTATCACATACAAAGTACTCTCCATTCCACTTAATACATTTGTCAATCTGTGATTCCATTATTGGAAGCATTTTTAAAACTCATGTGTTTGGATGGTTAACAGCACCTCTCTCATTTCCCCCCCCCCCACCTCTCCTCCATTGTCAAATCGCTGCCTTCGTGTCCTTCTTCATTCATGGAAACAAGAAGTCACAAGGAGTGAGGTCAGGTGAGTAAAGTGTATAGGAAAGAGAGGAATGCTGCTTTTTCACCACCCCCCCCAAAAAAACCCCAAAATTGGCATCTGAGATGGCTCTATGAGCAGGTGCATTGTTGTGGTGGCAAAACCAGTCCCCTGTATGACACAAATCAGGCCTTTTTGTCACACACTGTTACCAATCTTTTCAGAACCTCTAAATAGAAAGCTTGATTAACAATCTGACCTGGTGCAACAAACTCCACATGCACTAAGAGTTGACATTTTCATTCATTCAGAAAGTCGACAGATATCCAGAATGAGGTTTGTCATCAATTGACTTTTCTCCTTTTTGGAAACAAGAAAACTACTTGTTCACTTGAGTTTTCCCATTGCACTATCCTTGTAAGCTGGGTTGACCATGACAATAGTTTCTGAAGTATTTTTCGTGATTAGGAAACAAAATTTCATAGATGCATGCTGTTCTCTTAAATTGCCATCACAAAAAAGGAGGTTCAAAAGAAACTGCTTTCACAAAAAAGTGTACTGTGACCAGAGAGAACCTTCCCAGGTGATGCCACTGGGTGCAATCACTGTGCAAATTCCTTGATGTTTGCCTAGCAAGAAAAATGGGTACTATGAAAGTTTGGCTTTGTCTACTGCAATTCCATTTTGGGGGTATATATATTGAACCTCAACATTTTATTTTAGTGGAATTTTATAATATCTCCTGAAATTAAAAACCTACTTTTCACTTCAGCATTTATTTTCTTTGTATGCAAACGCTCATGATATTGGTCAGTTGGATAAGGTCCTCACAAGGCAATCCTTTTTCACTTCAGCAGCATTTACTGAGTGATCTACTTCACAGCTTTTATAACATGAGCAAGAAACCCAAAGCTGCTCCTGGGGATCACAGGAAGTAGACACAGTAGAAATATAAAATCCTAAAGTCAAGTCACAGAATCACCTTCCACGTATAAATCTTCAGCTACAGATGCTTTTATCTGTGTTCAGCATCCAGGGAACTGGACATTACAGAAAGAAGTGTAGAGGTTGGCATTAAAAGAGATCAAATGTGGTTAATTTGAGATACCTTTATATGAAGAAATACAATTTTTATTTGTTTATATAAAACATAATCTGGCTGCCCAAAATCTTTCACTTTTTGTGGTACTTGAGTTAGGGTCAATTAATGTAGCCCTACTAGCCATGGCACCTGCTTGGATTTTCGCTTCCCGTTTTGGAGGGTGTTTTCTGCTAACCTGATGGGCAGCAGTGCAGTGGGATTGAGACCTGGTCTTGGAGGAGGATGTGACTAAGTCACACCCTTTGTTTCCTTGATGGCATGTTCTTGCAATGCCAAAAAAAGGAGGAAAAGCCTCCAGGAATCGATGGAAAACCAATTGATATGTTTTAATAACTGACGAGACTGGAAAGACCTGTGCATGCCAGGAATTTTTTTTTTTTTTGCAAAGAAATTTTTAAGACAACTATTTGGCCAACTGACTGGAAAGGATTCTCCTTTGTACCCATTCCAAAGAAAGGTGACTCAGCAGAATGTGAAAATTATAAAATGATATCATTGATATCCCATGCAAGTAAAATTGTGCTGAGAATCATCCAACCTAGTTGCAGCAGTTCGTTGACAGGGAGCAATCAGAGTTTCAGGCTGGATTCAGAAGAGGATGTGGAACAACGGATATTGCTGATGTCAGAAGGATCTTGGATGAAAGCTGAGCATATCAGGAAAATGTTTACCTGTGTTTTGTTGACTATGCCAAGGTTTTGACGATACTGATCATAATAAACTATGGATAACCTTGAGAAGAATAGGAATTCCAGAACACTTAATTATGTTGATGCCAAACTTGTTAATGGATCAAGAGACAGTTGTGTGAACAGAGCAAGGAAATAGTGCAAGATTTAAAATCAGGAGAAGTATGCATCAGAGTTGTATCCGTTCGCCATTCTTATTAAATCTGTATGCGGAGACGATCAACAGGGAAGCTGGATGATGGTAAAGGAAGGTGGACTCAGGATGCAAGAAGACTTGCTGAGACTTTGGGGCATTTCTGGCTGCTGGCTCTGGACCTGGCATTTGGCTCGCTTCTACCTGACTCTTGGGCTTTCAAATAAATAGCACCCACCACCACAGGAGACACGTTCTCAGAGCTCCTGAATTTCTGTGTGAGGCTGCAGTGGCTCACAGCACCTAGGGGCCTGCGGGAATGCATTGCTGGTGGAGTAGGGAAAGGGAGCCCACTAGTGTCTTGGAAGTGTTGGACATTTGGGACAACTGTGATCCCCAACTCCCTGGCACAAGTCTAGTCTTAAATCTTACAAAAGAGATTATTCCTACAGTGTTCTCCAACAGAACTCTCCATTCTACTTGTGTGGCTATGTCTCTAGGTTCCTCATTTTTATCCACTCCATTTCCTTTAGGGAGTAGCTTGGTGTCATGGTCACAACTGTATTGATTAAATCTCCAAAGCATTTTCATAATTTATTCCATGCATAAACATGAATGTGCACTCAAATAAGAGGTCTTGATTACAGAACTCTCTTCATTTCTGGTCTACTCCTAAACCCTCATATTTCCCCTCTGTCTTACACCTGAGGCTACTCTCCTCACAAAATCAGAGCGTTTATCCAAGTCTCTCTTCGCTCGATCTTCAGTGCTTAAACAATGAAATGCAGGCAGTTGTTTCCCTACCCTTTACAATCTACAGGGGAAAATAAATAAACAGTGAGGATCACCCATACAGTGAATTTGTTTTGTCAGGAGACGAAGCTGAAGCTATTCAGCTTCCTCAGAATCTCCTTTCCTGGATATTCATGAAATTTGGAAGCAACCACCATATTTATTTTGTAGTTGAAATGTCATAGCAAAGCATGGGACTTTGGAAACCCAAACACATCCTTGTAAATCCCCTGGTTGATATGGGCACCCGTCATAGCTATGGCTCCTCTAGTAACCACCTGATCATCTCTGTGTCTCTGGGCCAGGTGCAATTTGTCCCTGTGAGAATCTGCGTGAACTTCTCCAAAACCCTCACATCGCCAGAGCTGGGAGCTTGTAGGCGGTGATAAATAACATGTCACATTTTAAAATCATAGGTTCTACCCAGTTTATTTTAGTGAGTTTCAGTTGTTCTGGACGGTTATTTATGTCATAGCTTCCTTCCGTTCCTGATTGACTGCCTTTCACCACGTGCAAAGACAATCATCTCTCAAAGACAGTTAAATGAGCTCCACAGTTGTCAAAGAATAAAATCCTCCTAATAAATCTACATACCCTTACACGCACGAGTATGCGCGCATTCACACACCGACGTTATCTATCATCTATCTAGCTGCTGGTCTATCTTTCTATATTTATCTATCCATTGGTTTTGATTTATATACATTTTTTCGGCTTCACATCTACGTGCCGACACAATGTCTTTTAAATTTTGGACTAGATACATGAAGAGTGCAGAAATATTTGGCCTCGTTAGCTCCTTCCCATTCCTCATTCTGTATGTTTACTCTGCACCAATAATTGCCTCCACTAAGCCTAGCACCTGAAACATTCATTTCTAAACTAGCTCTTCTTCCTTACATAAGAGTCTGCCACCTTTGACATCATCATCTCCAGGTACACCTGTTCCATCTTTCTTCCTTTGTCTTCTGACTGTATATCTGTGTCCACAGTATTACTTTCTAGAAAAACCATCCATTATGTTTTATATATTCATTTGCATATGCATTAATTCAACAGAAAATTCTTAAAGTGTTCAGAAGTGCCAGGCCTAGGCTTTTTAATACAACAATGGGGGTCTAGATTGCTAATTTTCTGTGTCAAGCTGTCAATCTTGAGTTAGTTCCGTTTAACTCAAGCAAGGAAAGGTGCCTGGGTGAACACTTTCTATGCTATCACCCTCTTCTCTGGAGTTCCTGGCTTTAGATTCTTCATGCACATCTTAATGCACATGAATTCCAAAAGATGAGATTGTTTATACACATGGTATTTGTATGAGCTGGGAAAAATCGTAAGGCAGAGATGACTGAAATACTACAGAGGCTAAATGCAGTTAATTATTAATATTACCCCCATTAGAATAGAAAAAAATAGTAACCATAGTCAGCATCGACTTGATGGCAGTAAGTTTGAGCCTTGAGTATACTTTCTGTGCTGATCTTGAATTTGTACATCTGGTCCAGCAGACCCCCTTGGAAGCAAGTTTTGCCTGGACTGGTTCATTGAAGGCATCCTGAGGAGTCTGTGTCTTTGTTATCATCTCTTCTCTTTATGAAAAAAAAAACACTAATTAAGTTCAATAGGCTACTTTCTTCCCTTGCACCAACACAATATATAAATGTTTCACCTTTTATAATGCTTAGTCTTCGTGAGGAGGCAAGGAAGGATGTTCTCAAATAGTATGAAAATCCTAAGCTCCCTCCTTGATATCAAATTAATTCTGACTCACAGTGACCCTATAAGACAGAGTAGAGCTGCACTTGTTGATTTCCTACACTGATCATCTTTATTGGAGTAGAAAGTCTCATCTTTCTCTTGCAGAGTGGTTCGTAGTTTTGAACTGCTTACCTTAAAGTTTAAAGCAGGAAATCTGCTATACTACCAGGACTCACAAACCACTCTGAATGGAATGTAAATTACTATAATGTTTGTGAAAGTTAAATTGACAGTAACAACCAAAACTTGAAAATATTTTTACTATAATTTCACTGGGAAAACTCATGTTTAAATGTACTTAAAAGAAGATTGACACAAAATATTTTTAAAATTTAAGGTATTAATAATAATGTAAAGTATTAAATGACTGCCAACAAAGAGTGATGCATATTTATGATATGTGTATACAATGATATACTACATAGACAGTAAGTATAATATAGAAGATATATATATGTATATATATATGTATATATAAAGTTCTGGAGACACTTAAATGTAGCATATTGTGATATTATTTGAGTCATTTTAAATAGTGTATATAACACAAACATTTCTTTAATGAAATATAATTCAATAGATAATTTATTGGTTATCTTTGGAGTAGAGAGGTTAGTGGTATGAAATTAGATACTTTGATTATTTTATAATTCTACTGTTTTTGCTTTTGTTTTAATGTTGCATTGGCTTACATGGGGGGAAGTACAACTGTTTCCATGAATATTTACAGTGTTGGAAATCCTACTCAGGGTCTCTATGTGTAGCAATCAACTCAATGGCGGTGGCTCTTGTTTGGTTGATTGCTTTCTAAGGGGTGATGGTGGCACAGTGGGTTAAGCACGTGCCTACTAACCTACGGCTGTTGGTCCCACCAGCGAGTGAGTCTCTGGGAGAAAGAGGAGGTAATCTGCTTTCCTAAAGACTTACCATCTCTGGAACCCTGGGCATTCGTTCCATTCTGTTTGCAGTGCTGCTTCAACTCGCGACACTGACTGTGTGGATGGTGAAAAGTTTGGCAACAGTTAAAGGTTTCTGAAAGGAAGGATAAAACAATAACATATATACTCAACTATAAGCCGACCCGAATATGAGCCGAGGTACCTACTTATTACCTGGGAAACCAGAAAAACTTGTTGACTTGAGTTTAAGCCTAGGGTGGAAAATGTAGAAGCTATTGGTGAGTTTCAATAATCAAAACAAATGAAAATAAAATTACTAAAGTTTGAGACATCAGTGGGGTAATGTATTTAAGTATTTATTTTAAATAAAAACATAAATAAAAGGAAAAAAGTCCTTTAACAATAGTAAACCAGCACAGTAAAGTGGAAATAGGTTCAACAAAAACAATAAGGTATCAACAATGATACCTGAAAAGTACTATTCCCTGAGCTCAATCAGCAACCAAGCTAAAATACAAAGAGTTAAAATCCTTCAAAACTAGATCCCTCATCATCATCTGTATCCCAATGCGGAGCTTCAGCTGGCGTGAGGTCATCATAGACGCTGTCCTCACTGATATCACTGTCATCACCATCACTGCTGTCATTTTCATACAAAGCGCAGTCTTTACTGCCATCCATAACATTACTAATATTACATTTCTGGAAGGCACGTCTCACCATGTCTTCTGGAATGTCTTTCCATGCATCTCGAACCCACTTTGCTATTAACTCAATCTCAGGCTTCATGAGATTTCCTCCTTTTGGTAGTTGGGCTTGACCAGATGACATCCATCCATGCCACATCCTTCACACACAGTCTTTAAAAGGCTTATTCAAAGATACACCCAGAGGCTGCAGTACAGATATAAACCCACCTGGAATAACAGCTAAAGTAACTTTACTAGATTTTACCAATTTTTTTTTGTCATTCGATAGGTGGGCTCTGAACCTATCCCCCACAAGTAGCGATGGCTTTTTCTGTAAGGCTGTTCCTGGTCATCGGTTCCAAATTTCTTCCAGCCATTTTTTTGTTCCGTCTTCATCCATCCAGCCTTTAACATGTGCACACACAATAATTCTTGGTGGGAAATTGATCTTTTTAAGCAAGATCTTTCTTTTAAAAATAATGACAGGACGCAGCTTAGTTCCATTAGCCAAACATGATAGAACAACTGAAAAGTGTTTTGTTTTTCCATTCCTGTGGTTTTGAGAAAAATGTTTTATTCTCCTAAACTTGCCACAGTTCTGTTGCTTGGAAGATCAAAAGTCATGGCAGTTTCATCCATATTCCCAATATCTGCCAGGTCATAATTATAAATCCTTTTGGTTTTATAATAAATGACTGGAATGACATAATTTTTTCTTCAAAGTCTTGTGGCAATCTCTGGGAAATCTTTGTTCTTTGTCTCAAACATAGTAGGCCGAACCTATTCATGAAGCGGGTGCACCATCCTGCTGACGCAGCACATATTTCAATGTCTGGTGCTTTATATTTGTCATCCGTAGCCATTTGTAGAGCACGTATGCAGATTCCCAGGCGTTACATAGTAACTATTTTGATGACACTCCATAACCCATTTATGAAATTCACTCTTTTGAGCCCCGTAAAAAGATGTTAAACCACGACGAGCTTTTTCAGCTTTTGGAATCTGTTCCAAGTCAGCCTTCATTTGCTGCCACTCCCTCACTTGCCTTTCATCAACACAGAATTCCCTACTTGCAATACTGTTATTGCTCTCTTCTGCTCTTGACACAACCTTCATTTTGAAACCAGCCTCCTATGACAGGCGTTTTTGTTTTGGTTCAAGAGTATCCATTTCTAATAGGATAAAAAACAAGACTTTGGAAAAGAACTTTCATGGTAATGCCTCCCCACCCAGTGCCATGTGTTAGCCGGGAGGGAGCAGGGGAGTTCATGCAGGGGGTAGATGCAGGATGTGAATTAACACAGAGACCAGAGGGGAGAGACAGAGTGCAGCCACAGACACATCCTTACCAGTTCAGCTGCCGGAGTAAGTGAATCACTACAGGGTGCTTCTGTGAATTGGAGCCATCCACATCACAGGACAGCTCTGATTGGTTAGATGTGAGTGAACAAACATTCAAAGTCCTGCAGTGTCAGTGGGGCTTTGAATGAACTTCGGAGAAACGACAATCACCCGCAAGATAAAGGACGCCTGTCCAGTTACGGGGGAGGGGGGCAGCGAGATGTTACACCTTGCTGGGGTACAACTGACCTGTGTATAAGCCGAACCCCAGTTTTTCAGCACCTTTTGTGCTAAAAACTCGGCTTATACATGGATATATATGGTAATTCAAAATCAAATGCGAAATGAATACACCAGTATTGTATCGTATCACAGGATTTCTTTGCAGCCTTGGTTCTGAAAACACAACATCTGATCATAGCCCCCAGATGTCACCAGAGTCAGACCTATCAAAATTATGAATTTCGTCCAAAGCATGTTTTTTTACAATAATATTTTATATACTGATCTACCAAAGGTCATGTGAAATTGTCTCAGTCAAATAGATGTCAGATAAGAGTGGGGAAAAGTTTAAGCAGCCCCGCTATGTGTCAGAATTGACTAGATAGCAATGGGCTATCAGGAATTCAGTAAATTGACACTCAAGCTTTGATCTGGGAACACAGGTCCCAGGGGGATGAGGTGCTGTCATGAACTGGAGTGCGTGTTGTGTTCAGAGGCAAGGTAGCAATGAACTTGTGGGATGCAACACTGGCAAACCCTGCCACAAACTCCTGCGATTTATTACCATTTGATTTTGAATTAATTTTTGTTCATTGCTCATTTATAAACCTCAGTGTTGCCAAATTCCCCACACACACACACACACACATCAGCGATGCAATCACAATGGAAGGGTCAGAAGCACAGGATAGGACATTTTGAGGAGGGAGGGAGTCAACCGTCTCGTTGGGACACGCCTCCATTTTCACAGCAGTTTCACATTCATATTCATTTTTCTCCACCCTTCTCCCACCTGCTGGCCTATAGAACCTTCTCTCATTTCTAGTCGGTCCCTCTCCTCACAGTTTATTCCTAACTTCCTATAAGCTGTTGATTTTGCTTCCTATTCATTAAAAGATAATCAACACCCAAATGCAATCATCTTGATTAGTATCCATATTTTCTTCTGGCAACTCTGAGAGCATCCCTCCGGGCTTCTGTTACTCTAGGAAAAGGGGCTCCAGCCCCTGCTCCAGGCCAATGCAAGTATGTTTGTCCTTCATCCGACCTATTGCATATGAGGCAGCCTTGGTGGGGCTGTGCAGAAGCACTCAGCGGCTATCCAAACACTGGTGATTCAATTACACAAGCTGCTTCTCAGGAGATGGTACTTTCAAATGAACTTCACAATAACAGATATTACATAAAATACCCCCTTCCCTTCTCTCTCCCAATTGGTTGATTATTCCCTTATATTATCATATTTAAGGCTTTGCCTTCTTAAAGATCATACATAGATAAATCCGATTCTGACTGTGTGTTACTTTGATCTTTATTTTAGTCAAAATTGATGACACATGTTACCAATATTTTCCAGATTAATAAACAATTCTTAATTAACTGACATGTCATTTTATATTTCTATAAAATATACTAAAGTACACGTTTTAAAATATATAGATGAAATTCAGTTCCTTTCCATGATGTTAGAAACTGTTTACCACCATGGCTGTCTGAAAAAACTCCCCTCAGTTTCTTTCATTCTTGAATGTCTCACTATTACTTTTGCAGCTATTTCATAGATGCTCTGTCTTTGAAAAAAAATTTCAATCCAAAGTGCACCATGGCAGCCATTTCTTTGGATATGTAGTATTTAAGAAATATTTTAAATTGGGGAAATATTTTTAAATCATTAGATTTTATGTGACCTCTTAGACTTTAGACTTCCTCTTGAGAAATCAAATGATGGCAAACCTGTCCATATCCCCCATGACTACATTTTGTAGAACTGAGTGAACATTACCTTCTTATTCAAGCCAGACCCAACCCATTGCTCCATGGACTTAACTTGACATCAATGCATGCCATTTACTTATGCTAATTATAGAACAGTTTCAACATTGAGTCATATAGGGAGTGATCTTTACTTCACTATTACATTTGCAATTTTTAGACGTCCTCTTTGGTTGTTTACTTTTTACTGTATTTGAGCTCTGTATTTTGTTGAATGTTTGTAACTACATTTTTTTAAATCGAAAAGATGAATCTGATGATTTTCTGGAGTCACTCTCAATGGTGCTGCTATCTGAGGTTTGTAGGAAGCCTAGCTCTTCTGTTTATAATACTTGCTACTTTTGTCAAAGTTAAATATTTGTCTCCCATTAAAAAGACAAAGCCAGCTGTCTTTAAGAAGTAAGGCCAGAGTACTCTTGTGAGGCAAGGATGGTGAGATTTGTCTTACAAACTGTGGACATTGTTCCCTGGAAAAGGACATACTCTTGGTAAAGGGGAGGGTCAGCAAAAGACAGGAAGGTCCCCAGGAACGGAATTGACGCAATGGCAGCAACAAGAGGCTTAAGCATAGGAACAATCGTGAGGTTCGCCCAGGACCTGGCCTTTTTTTTTTCTGCTCAGTATAACATCTCTTTGGTTCACAACTGATTCCATGGCACCTCAAACCGAACACAATGAAGCCTTAATTTTATGACTGTCTTCAATGAAACTTTTTTGTAGAGTCCCATGAAATTTAATCTTGACTGGAAATAAGATAATGCCAGACAGGCATTTATATGTCTTTTATATACTGTATATAGATCCATATTTGACTATGTGAACCCTAACAAACTATGAATAATGCTGAGAAATGTGGGAATTCCAAATCACTTCATTGTGTTCATGTGGTGCCTGTACATAGAACAAGAAACAGAAATAGAAAAAGGTAGTACTGTATGGTGATACTGTGTGGCTTAAAATCAGGAAATGTGTGTAGCCTTTCACCATACTTATTCAGTTTGTAGGCTGAGCAAACACTCTGACAGGCTGAACTACATAAAGAAGAAAGAATATGGAATCAATACTGGAGAAAGGTTTATTAACAACTTGCAACTAGCAGATGACACAACTTACCTTGGTGAAATCCAGGAAAATTTGTAATGCTTGCTCATGAAAATCAAAGACTACATCCTTTAATATGGATTACAATACAATGTAAAGAAAGCCAAGTTCCTCAAGAGTGGATCAAAATAAAGGGGAAAAAGTTTTAAAGAAATTCATTTTACTTTTATCCACAATAAATGTTCATGCAAGCAGCAATGAAGAAATCAAACATCACAGTGTATTTGGGTCAATCTGCTGCACAAGACCTCCTTAAAATGAGAACTGAAGTGAACCTAGCCCAAATCATGGTATTTCAATTCTATGAATGCTGGACAATGAATATGGAAGACTGAAGAAGAACTGATGCATTTGAATGATGACGTGACAGAGTATTGAACGTGTTGTGGATTGCAATAAGAAGAAATAAATCTGCCGTGCAGGCAGTGTAGCCCAGAAACTACTAGAAAGGAGAACCGGGAAAATATGTCCATGTCTTCTGAAAATGTTATCAGACAAGATCTTTCTCTAGAAAAGTCCATCATGTTCAGTAAAATTTAGGGTCAGCAAAAAAGGAAGACTAAAAATAACATGGGTGGATAAATGGGCTGCAGGAATGGGCTTAAACCTAACATCGTTGTGAAGAAAGCGCAAAACATCCTGTTGTACACAGGACCCCTAGACGTCTGAGCCAACTTGATGAATCCTAAGAAGAGCCTGATGCTTCAGTGAGAAGCGTGGCTCTCCAAGGTCGATGGCCTCCGAATCTGCCCTGTTCCCAGAAGATGGCTGGCTTTAGAAAAGACCTTATGCTGACTTGTTTTCGTAGAGGATTCAGGGATTGTTGTGACTTGTTTGTTAGGTGCTGTCGAGTCCCTCCCAGCTCCACTACCCGTGTGCAGCAGAAGGAAGCCCTGCTGTATCTTGTGTCACCTCTTTCCTTTGTTTCCACCCATTATAACAGTCAATGTGTCAACCCACCTCCTTTGGGTCTTCACTGTTTTCCATTGTCCGGTTTTCACATACGTTTGCACTGATTGAAAAGATGTCTTGGGAAGGTTCGCCTTGGCTCTCACGGTGGTGTCTTTGCATGTAAGCATTTTAAAGAGAGCATTCCCAACAGTTTTACCCAACGCAATGCACAGTTTAATTTCTTGACAAGTGCATTATCATTGATTGTGGATCCTGAAAAGAATAAAAGCATTGACAACTTCAATATTTGGTCTAGTTTTCAGAATTTTTGTTTTAAATTAATGCAATACAAAGTGAAGGTGATAGTATTTGATTTTCATCAGTCATGGATTGGGCTTCAATGCAGGTTGAGTCCTGCAGTAAAGAAACAAACGTGCTGCCATTGAGTCAGTTTCCTGACGACCCTGGCAGACAGGGTAGAACTGCCCCTGTGGGTTTCTGAGACAGTAACTGATACAGGAATAGAAAGCTTCATCTGTCTTCCGTAGAGCTGCATGTGGTTTTGAACTGCTGATATTGCAGTTAGCAGCCCAACAGTTAGCCCTGCCCTACCAGAGTTCCTAAGCATAGTGCAGATTCTTAAGGAATTTTCCTCTAATCTTCATAACTTTTTCATTATATATTCCAGTTTCTCACATTATTTGCTCAACATAAAGATTGGATAATTGGGCAAGGTATACAATTCTTATGCACATTGTGGTAGTTACGTAATCTGGTGTCAACTTGTGGAGGGGTGGAGTCTAGCCTGTCAATCAGGCCGCAGCTTGATGGCCTCATTGGGAGGCACCCTGGAGATAAATAGCCCACTGGAGGCCAGATACACTCACTTTCTACAAGACATTACTGAAGACAATCCAAATGGAGCTACACTGGTGCAGCCAGAGCCCTGGAGCTGGAAGAGACACGTGGAGACCTGCACCAGGACTGCGATGCTTCTACAACCACAGGCTCCATCCATTCTCCACCCACTGGCCTGAGCTCCTCCTGCATTCCACATCATTGCATGTGTTTCATGAGTGTGAAGAGGAATTTATAGATTGGTATCAGACATATGGGCTTCTACCAGACTTATGGACTAGATATGGACTGGACTAGGATGTTTTCTGAATATCCAGTTGTTATTGTATATAAATCTCTTTCTTATACATACATGAGTGTCTATGAAAAAAAGGTTTTCATGTGGAAGATTTTTGGAAACAGCTTACAAATGATTCTATTTCTTACTTTTTAAGGTGTTCAGATAGGGGAATTGTAATGAGAGACAGACATCATTATCATTACAAAGGTCTTTGAAAAACAGTTTCTGACTTGTTGCCAAAATTTTATCTTTCCCTTGAAGGGAAAGATGGAGTGTATTCATTTTTGTTTTCTCCAAAATATTTGCTTGGATACATGCTCTTGACAACTACTTATTATAATAAATGTCAACCATTTTGAAGCCTAGTCTTTTGAAAATTAAATGTTAAACAGCTCTATTTTACAATTCTATATTATGAAAAAATTTGGACTTTTATAAAGTAAAGAGAATACTATAAACAATACCAATGTATCATTCACCTAACTTCAATAATTTTGTCTCATTTATAACTTCTCCCAGTTGAATCAAACATTTTATAGTAAAAAATCAAGCATCATTTATTTATAAATAATAAGTATATTCAAGAATAATTCAGAAATATAAGTATAAAACCATAGCACACTTTAGTAAACAAAAATATCAAAACATGAAGCTTTGCTCTTTGAAAGATTTTTTATTTTTGGATATAGTTTCCGAATATCATGTTACCATCTCACTAATCTTTTCCTGAAGAATCCTGGGCTTTTCAATTTACAGTACATTGAAATAGCAATTTTGGTACCCTTCAGGGACTCAAATCATGTTTCTTTAAATTTTTCTTTGAATTTGGGGAGTAATTGGATGTTGGAATTTATGAAATTTATATTGCTGGCTATACACACAGTTAATTGACTAGGAATCAGTTTAATCCTTTTAAAGTTTGTTTTCATATGGGCACTGTAGCCATAATTTTTATGTGATTATAAGTTGTGACTTCTATGCCTGTGGTAGAAGTTCTGTTAGCATAGTGGGTTACACATTGAGCTGCTAATCACAAGGTCAGTGGTTCAAACCTACAAATTGCTCCACAGAAGAAAGATGAGGTAATCTACAACTGTAAAGATTTGAACCCTTGTTAACCCAAAAGGGCAAGTGTATTCTGTCCTACAGCATCACTATGAGTGGAATTGACTTGCAGTAAATTTGACCTGCAGTAAAATTGAATTACGATAAATTTGGGTGTTTGGATGTCAGTGATTATAATCCCATATAGAGAGTTCTCTGTTGTGCTAATAAACAGGATTAAGGTGGGATGTATTCTGAGTGTCTACCTTACTAGAGAGTATGAATCAAGCCATTCCCTTTTGATTTCCTGGAGAAAGGACCTGCTAGAGGATAGAGTGATACCTCCACCAAAGCTATCCCTCTGTGTATAGAGTCATCTAGGAGATTGAGAGGGAGAAATAATCCCAGGACCATCAGGAATAAGAACCACCAATGGAGCAGGCTGGAGATGCGTGAGTGAAGTGGCAGAGGCTGAGACCAGAGAAACCAGGGGCTTAGGCAAGGAGAACATGAGACAGAGCAAAGGAGCCACATCTGAGACCAGAGGCTAAGGCAAGGAGATCAAGAGACAGAACAGAGGAGCAGTTCTGAGGCTACAGGGTGGTGACAGATACAGAAGCCGAAGCCAAGGGACCATGGGGCTGAGAGGCAGGGCATCAGATAAATACTTGACTGCCGGTGGAGAAGACTCATTGCATTAAACCAATGACTATAGCCTTACTGCTGACTTACCCTGACTTGTGGAAGCACATTAGCTTTCACAATATTCAAACCCCAATGAATGTGAGTTGTGTGTGGCCTCTCTAGTGAATTACTGAACCAGGCTGTCTGGGAGAATGACGCAAGGTTGCTGTGAACAGAAATGTCAGCATTGACTTACCGTAATAACAATTAGTTGAGTTTTTTTGGAGTAAGAAGGTAAAAATGATCAGGAAACAACTAATGGCCAATGGTTTAAGCATGAGACAGCTAACTACAAGGGCAACTCTTCAAATCCCCCAACTGTTCTCAGGTGGAAGATGAGGTGTTCTGCACCAATAAATATCTGCAGTATCAGAACCCTTAGAGAACAGTTGTACACTCTGGCCTTTAGGGCCACTGTGACTCAGAATCACTAATAGTAGTGGTAGCAAGATCAGAAGGAGTCAGCTAGGGGTCAGAACTCAACTCGGCAGCAATAAGGTTTTTCAAAGTTGGTTGTATCCTTTCACTAAAGTTAGTCAATGCCTATGCTGAGCAAAACTCCCAAGAAGATGGACTATTTGAAGAAGGATATGACACCAGGATGGACAGGAGACTCAGTAACTATTTGCAACATGCAGACGACACAGCCTTCCATTCTGCACATTAAGGTGATTTGAATCATTGGCTGTTGAAGATCAAAGACTACCACCTTTAGTATCAATTTCATTTCAACATAAAGGAATTAAAATTCTTCACAACTGCACCAACACCCATCATGACACTTGGAGAGAAAAGACAGAAGTTGTCAAAACATTCAGTTTACTTGGCTCCTCAATCAGGGTTCTGGGAGCAGTAGTCAATAGATCAGATGACATATTGCATAGGGAAAATCTATTGCAAAAAATTCTATATAATATTAAAAAGCAAAGATGTTCCTTTGAAGCCTAAAGTGTGTTAGACCCAAGCCACTGTCTTTTCAATTCCTTTATATACATGATTGTGCCCATATGCATCATACCTAGATAGTGATTAGAGAAGACCTAATAAGGTTGATGCTCTTGAATTATGGTGTTGACAACATTGAAAGTACTTTGGACTGACAGAGGGATAAACACAGGCTTTTCAGAAGTAGAGCCAGAGTACTCTTGTGAGATTTGTCCAAGTACTTTGAACATGTTATCAAGAGAGAAAAGTCGCTGGGAAATTATATAATGCTTGGTAAGGCAAAAAACATATAAGACGGTTTGACACAGTGACTGCAACAATGGACATAAGCCTAGTAACAATTGTGATGACTGTACAGGGCCAAGCCTTATGTTCTGTTTTACATGGAGTTGCTCTAGGCTGAAACGAACTAGCAGGCACCTAACAATACAAACAGCAACAACGCTAAGTTGATACTATTATATACATGCTACTTGGAGAAGCATGTGCCTTAAGCCTTTTAACTCTAACTTTTGAGAATAACTCTGACTTTTTGAGAGACATATGTGAGCTCCAGACATTGCTTGACTAACTTCTTCTCGGTTGTTCAAATGTTATCTTTTTTTCTGAAACTTTTAATTGTACCAAAAAGCAAATAAATACAAGAAAGTCTTTTGCTGTTAATATTGACTCAATGACTCCATGTGTGTCAATGAACTGAGAAGGCATCTTCTTTCGAAGTAACATATTGATATGCACTAACATTTATTTTTCTATATTCTACTCAAGCTGATTTTATTTTTATTCACATAGCAGCATCTGACACTTTGAATTATAAATATTAATATTAAACAATATTATGAGTGCAAGTTTTCTATCATGACATCATCTAAAATACCTGGGTGGTGCAAATGGTCAGGGTGCTCAGTTGCTAACTCAAAGGCTAGAGGTTTGTGTCCACTCACAAGCAGCTCATAAGAACAGTCTGGCATTCACTTGGGAAAAACAATCAGCCATTGACAACACTATGTAGAACAATTCTACTTTCAAAACCAACTTGATGTCATCTTAATGGATTTTCAGTAATTCTTTGATGTTTCTAAATATAACTGTTCATTTACTACTTCATATTGATAAAATATAAGGTTAACTGTCCTTTCAATTTTTTCCTCTTGAATATATTCATCTTTTCTAATACCATTGGTTAATAATTCAGGTATATTAAATGGTGATGGGGATCGTTTGCATTTGAGTCTTAAAAAATTAAATTACAGTAAGAAAGTCTTTAGTATTTCTTCACGAAGGTAATTTTTCAGTGGAATATTTTTCTACTCTGTTGAATGTTTTTAAATAAATGGATGATTCATTTTATTAAATGCATTTTTGGCATCTTGGGAGGTGATAATATTTCCCTGTGCTCTCTGAAATGGTAACTTATGTTAATGGATTTCCTAATATTGAGTCACCTCCGCACCTCTGGCATAAACTTCACTTGGTAATGATTCAACAGCTCTTTTTTTCAGGCCTATTCCATGAGGTAACTTGAAAACTTCTATTACTACAATCAATTTCAAGGTCACCCTTATCTCACTGGAAAGTATTATACTTTTGTTTTTTAAATAATATAATCTAGAAATGCACATAACAAAGAAATATTTTAGATTATGCTGAAATTAAATAAATGAGGGCAATTTCTATTGCCATATCCTATTCTTCTTGGAACTTCCTCTGTTCTACCAAGATCCTGACGTGGAGTTCCTGATTTCTGATATAGACACCAACTAATGGGTGGGAGCACAATATTCATATTAGAGAGCACCCACGGGATGTAAATATAATCTTCATCACTACTGGTGCTCCATCGGCCCCCCCTCATCCCTGCTTAAAACCCTTCAGTTGGTCAGAACCCTTCCCTGCATTTGCTGATTCAGCATACGATAGCAGGCCATCCAAATGGGATCCAGAAAAGCTTCTCAGTCTCTTTTCCCATCGTTTCGTGTTTCAGCTTCCTATCATCTCGAAGAGATTCATTCTAATCACACATCGTTTTCCTTCACATATTTTCTCTCTCTAGATGCTCTCCCCTCTGCCTTCCCCTCCCTGAACTGTCATCATACTACAACACCCCGTCTAGGCACTGTTGCCTCCACAAAGCCTTCAGATGAACACATTTGAAGACATTGCTGTTGCCTGGCTTCCTCACCATACTGTAAATGCCTAGAGGGCAAGTACACATTTTATTCCTGGTTTCAAATCCCTCACACAGTACTGGTTCATAAGCACTCAAGCTCACTGCCACTGAAAGATGCCAACTCATAGTAATCCCCTCCATGGGTTTCTGAGTCTGTAACTGCTTATAGGAGTAGAAAGCCCCATCTTTCTCCACCGCAGAGGGCAGTGGTTTTGAACTTATGACCTGGAGGATCATACACAACACATACTCACAGCATAAACACTAAGTATTTTAATAGAATTTAATAGAACTTGACATTTAATAAATATCTGTGGATTTTATTTTATTTGTTATGACACAACATTTATGAAACTATCATTTAACTGAGGGGGAGTACTCCATAAATACGGAATTTTTTGGCTCCCATTTTCACTGAACATTTGCTTTTAATTGACTAATTTAAAGCTTTCATTTGGGGGTTATTTGCTCTAGAAAATCAGGTCCCTTGACAGCCAGATTCCGTTCATTTCCCCCCTCTAAGTCAAGGGGAAAGGAACGTTCTTTATTTATGAACCTTACAAAACATTGTTATAGCATCTGATGCACAAATATTGATCCAGGAAGGTGTTGCCTCCTGTGGTTACTCTGTGGGTTTCCTCTTTGAATTGCCAGGGACTCATACTGAAATGGGAAAGCAATGGCATGTTACATGTCCTTTTTCTGATTCTTAGCCCTGAAAGTCACAGATTTTAAAATATACAATACCGTCTGTAGTCATCTACCATCACAAAAACAAAACAGTAGCATTTAAGAAAGCTCGTGCTTTCTTTGAAATCATTGTCTGAGCTGATAGAGGAAAAATGTTGACTAATTAATTTATGAATACTTGATAAGACTACAATTTAAATTTGAAAATTGCCATATTTGAAAATTGCCATATTTACTAATAAAAACTGTCTTGGTGGCTAGATATTCCATTGTTGCCCTCTCAAAATGTGTGCTTCCTTTTTCAATCCATACACTTCATAAGGGGGAAGAGTACAAAGAATTATGTACAGAGATAAAAATAGAAATAACAGGTTTTAACAGTTTCTGATCTAAAGCCAAAAATCCATTTGGTAAGTATTTGGACTTTGCCCAATCCATGTAAGGAAAGTTACATTATTTTAAATTTATTTCTAGATAACAATGTTCTTACATTATTACTTTAGTAAATTTTAGAGAGCGTAATATAAGTTCCAACTAATTCTTGTTATATATTTACACATAGCAGCTTGAGATACTTATTCAATGAAATACTATTGGATCATAAAAAAATAAAATTTTACATGTAATATCAAAAACCTAAATTTATAAATAGAGAAAAGTAAAGTTATCCAACAGTTTAAAACTGGTCAACAATGCAAGTACCTGTCTAAAAATTATTTTTTTCAATTAAGTGTTATTAACTTTAATTAATTCAGGAATACTCTCCTCTCCTCAAATTGGCAGGATCTAGAGCATTAGTTGATAACTTTAAGGGCCAGATTTCCAGTAAACTTGAAGATATAGTGAGACTTTGCCTCTTGTTCTTTTGGACATGTCATTGGGAGGGACCGGTACCTGTAAAAGGAAATCGTACTTGATAAGGTAGGTAGCTCACAAAAAAGGGAAGATTTTAATGAGATGGTTTAATATGGTGACCAGAACTAGATGTTCCAACATAACAGCAATTGTAAAGATGGTGCAAGAGTAGGCAGTGTTCCGTTCTGTTCTGCCTTACAGAGTCACTATTACTGAGAACAGCAACAGCATACATAAAGGGGGATATACCTACTTTTGGAAGAGTTAAAGTCAAATAAAATAAGAGAGAGAAAAAACTCTAGTATAGTGGGCAGAATTCATCATATTGGTTAAGTTATTTCATGAGAACAGTGTTTTTCAAATTACCGTATATACTTGAGTATCAGCTGACCTGAATATGAGCTGAGGCACCTAATTTTACCACAAAAAAACTGGGTAACCTTATTGACTTAAGTATAAGGCTGGCGGGGGGGGGGGGATGCAGCAGCAACTGGTAAATTTCAAAATAAAAACAGATACCAATAAAATTACATTAATTGAGGCATCAGTAGGTTAAATGTTTTGAATATTTATTTCAAAGAAAAACAGTAAACTAGCTCTGTAAGTGGAAAAGAGGGTCAACAAAATCAATATGGTAACAGCAATAACTATACAATATCTATACTGTGTTACCACATGCCCTGCATTAGTATATGCACTGCCTTACCACAGGTACACAACGCAGCTTGTATAGTTGGAGGTCTAATGTAGGCTGGTGATACTCCAGAATGTGATGACATGACAGTTTGCATAGAGCTCATACTATACTATACCCGCTGCGTGTGTACGCACTGTGGTACTGCATGTGCCACGTCACTGCATACACGGGGTCACCGCATATGTATGGGAAGTGCTAATGCAACGCATGCAGTAACGAGGTGCATACACAATGCAGCGTGTGTATTATGAGACCTAACACAGGCTGTTATCTGCATGAATAGTCAACACTGGATCCAGATAGAGGTTAATAAGAAAATAAAAAACAAAAGTACTAAGTACTAATTACAGACTAAGTACTGTAAACAAATGTACTGTATATCCAAGACCAGAGATATACTAGTATTTGTATTCAGCAATGCTTGGGCAGAGCAAGAGGGAGTTACCAAGCATCATTGGTCATGGCCCTAGAGAAGGGTGGAAGAATAGTGGCCCTCGACATTCATCTGACAAGGATGCAGTGAGTCCCAGGTACCAGCACACAGGAGAGGGCGGCTGGACAACACAGAGGCTGCAGGTGTCCTCAGATGAGTGGGAGAGACGAGAACACCCGCACTGCACCAGAGAACAGGTAGGTGAGCCCCTCACTTGAGTATAAGCCGAGGGGGTACTTTTTCAGCATAAAAAAATGTGCTGAAAAAGCTTGCTGAAAAAGCTTGTCTTCTACAAGTGTATATAGTATATCATCGCAGGGTTTTTACAATTAAAAGTTATATAACTGTTTCATTGTTTCATGTATGAGCTATCTTTTAATATTTGTGTTTCGGGAAGATTTTCTATGAGACTTTGGAGGCTTTTATTTATTCCCCCCACCCAGACACACACACAATAAAAGGAGCCATGTCAATCCACAGGATCCCGAGCAGCCGTTTTAGATCCTCTGCAGAGTTGGGTGCTTGGAAGGGGAAGAGAGCTCTGTGGTCTCCCTGCTCTCAGCTCTCAGAAAAGGAGATTTGAGAGGGAACAAAGCAACAACTGTCCCCATTCGTCTCAGGAGAGATAAAAAATAAGAGCCTATGAAATTACTGGACTAACAGACTATTTTAGCTTTTTTCACTCAAGACAATAAAACTTTGTTTTGAAAATGCTGCTAAACATGGATGCCGACGGTGTGTTTCTCCTGCAAGTGACCAAGCAGGTCATTAGTCAGCAAAGGGCAGCGAGCCTGTGGGGGTCGACGACAATGTTGCACACACTGTGCCCGGTCGAGCATGACAGCTTGATTAGGGAAACAAATATATATATATATATATATCTTTTCGAAAGATGCATTTGATGGGGTGACCATAAAATCTAGATACAGAAATAATGCTATTTTGTTGCACATGGTAATGTCATATACCAATAAACAATTGATTGAGTTGTCTGGTTAAAAAAAAGTTATATGACTTTTGCACATATAATTTATACCTATACTTAGTATATTGTAAAACAAAACAGAATTTTAAAGCTTTTCCTTATTTATTCACTTAAAATAATAATAAAAACAAATAGCACCTTTAAATGTCTCTGTTTCAAAGATTTAGTGAAAAGTTTGTCATTAAAGTTCAAGGCTAGATGGTTTCACTGGGGAATTCTAGCAAGCAATCAGAGTAAATCTGACACCAATTTTGCACAAACTATTCTACAATATGGAAAAAGACAGAAAATTTTCATACTCATTTTATAAAGCAAGCATAATCAATAACCCCCCATAAAAACAAAACAAAGAATAAGAACCAAATGATCATTATGCCTAAAAGGCATTTGACACTGTCTAGCATCCATTCCTGATTAAAACAAAAGACAAAAAACCTTAACAAAATGAGTAGAAGGGAGGTCTCAACATGACAGAGACCAGATATTAAAGACAATGGCCATTATCTCACTCAATGGGGAAAACAATGCATTC
The DNA here is from genome assembly GCF_050624435.1 of Tenrec ecaudatus. Classification (NCBI taxonomy): domain Eukaryota; kingdom Metazoa; phylum Chordata; class Mammalia; order Afrosoricida; family Tenrecidae; genus Tenrec; species Tenrec ecaudatus. Next base: position 113,361,636 of record NC_134530.1, read on the forward strand.
CCTTCACACAGGACCTTAGTGGGGATGTACATTATCAC